>NW_012101476.1:7072576-7098096 GCF_000951045.1 Mandrillus leucophaeus
GGAGGGGAGGAGAGGGCAGGGGAGGAGAGGGCAGGGGAGGGGAGGGGAGAGCCAACCTCAGGGCAAAGATAAAATCCAAGGCCTTTTCAGGAAAATATGGCCTCAGGGTAAGGATGAATTCCTTAGCTACAGAATTCCTGAGAGTAATAAAATGGTTATATTATGCCACTAAATTTGAGGTGGCTTTTTATGCAGCAAAAGGTACCCAAAACATGCTCAAATGAAATTCTCAGAAGAGAGGCATCACAGATGGAAAAGGAGAAACTGAGGCCCCAGAGAACAAGGAGAAAAAAGATATTTAATAAGCAGAATGAGAAGAGATATTCTTAAAGGAATCAATTACTCATTATCACAAAGTGGAATATAACTTCTTTCACTGGGCGTAATTATTTTGACAGTCATCCATTTTATTTCATGTATTTAAGTGTATGGGTGTACCACGATTTGGTTATCCATTCACTCTTTGAAGGACATTGGAGTTCCTTCCAGGTTTTAGAGATGAGGAATAATGCTGCTAAAAGCATTCATGCACAGGTTTTTGTGTGAACCTAAGTTTTTATTTATCTAAGATAAATCCCTAGGCATGATATTGCTGCGTCATAAGGGATGCGCATGTTTACCTTTGTAAGAAACTGTCAGGCTGTTTCCCAGAGCAGCTGGACCACTTTGCATTCCCACCAGCCGTGGAAGAGGATTCCGGCTGCTCCACATCCATCATCACTTGGCACCCTCAGTGCTTTTCATTTTCGCTGTTCTAAGAGGTGCGTAATGGCATCTCATTGTGTTCATTTGTACGTTCCTAATGACTAATGATTTTTTCATCGGCTTACTTGCCTACCTTTTATCTTCTTGGTGAAGCTTCTGTTCAAATCTTTCATGCATTTTTAAATTAGGTTGTCTGCTCCCTTATTGTTGAGTTTTGAGAGTTCTTTATTCCAGATATGTATCTTTTGTCTGATACATTATTTGCCAACATTTCCTCCCAATCTGTAGCTTGTCTTTTCAGTTTCTTAAGTGTGTTCTTCGAAAAGCAAAATGTTTTTACCTTGCATGAGATCCAACTTTTCCTTTTTTTTTTTTTTTTTTTTTTTGGCGAGAGGGCTTACCTACAATGGATCTGAATGAGGAAACTGGGGAAGGAGAGGAGCTGCTGAATCTATTCTGTATCCTGTTTGTGGGAGTAGTTATGAGAATCTATTCATACATGAAGACACACTGGACTATACACCAAAAAATGTGAATGTAAATTCTTAAAAAATCTCTTTTACATCTACTCATATATGGCGGAGAAAAGACTGTACCTGAAATAAATCAGAGCTTTCCAATGCATAAAATCTTATTTTTTAATTAGAGAAAATATGCAACAGAACATAAGTCTACAAGCATGAAAGTGACATACGTGTATATCTTAACTCTCTGCATTTTTAACACAATTTATATATTGATTTTATGCTAATTTCAGCAGTTGACCAATAGCAAAAGAATTTGTTCTTTCAGGAATTTTGCCCAACAAAAAAGATGCTGAAGTATTACAGACGCCAGTGTTTCATCTGTACCCAGGTATGATGGAGCACAAGGAAAATGACTGTGGAGACTAGTCCATTGCAGATTGCATAGCAACAAATGAATTCATAACAGGGCTATAAGTACCCCAAAACATTTAGGACCATTCGAAACTATTCAGATTATTGACTCCACCTCCAGATAAACAAGATCAAACAACCTGGTCTTTTTTTCCTCTGCCTTTGTGACTAACCAAAGCCTGAAGTTCTCAGCAGTGCTTTCCTAATTGGCTTCATTGTTTGGTTATTGTGCTTAGGGCAGTTAACATTTGCATTTCCAATGGACCATCCTGACATTTCAGTTCTCTTTAAATGACCCTTAATGGTTTTTTATTTATTTTTTTATTATTATTTTTTTAAAGATGCAGTTTCGCTCTTGTTGCCCAGGCTGGAGTGCAGTGGCGCCATCTCGGCTCACTGCAAGTCCCGCCTCCCGGGTTCAAGCAATTCTCCTGCCTCAGCCTCTCAAGTAGCTGGGATTACAGGGCCACCACATCCAGCTAATTTTTTGCATTTTTAGTAGAGACAGGGTTTCGCCCTGTTGGGCAGGCTGGTCTCGAACTCCTGACCTTAGGAGATGCACCCGCCTCGGCCTCCCAAAGTGCTGGGATCACGGGCATGAGCCACCGAGCCCAGCAGTGCAAGTTTTTGTTTTTTTGGGTTGTTAAAATTTATTTTATTTATTTATTTATTTATTTATTTATTTATTTGGTGGTTTTTTCTTTTTTTTCCTTACAGACCTTAGAAGGTGCAGATATTGAGGGTTTCTGCATGTATTGGGAGACAAACATTCATTCTCATTCTGCCATGAAAGACGCAGAGGTGATACCAGGAGCTAACCAGAGTCAACTTCTGACACTTCACTGTTTACGCCCGGCATTTTCCCATTTGTATGGCTTTTCTCACAGGATTTCCTCCTCTGGAACTCTCTCTCTCAACGGTTTCTGTGCCCCACACCACCACCCTTGATTTCACAAGCTATGATAAAGTGTCCCCTCTGCCCCAAAAGACTGCTACATCGTTGGTACCACCATCATTTTAGCACTAATTACATTCTCCTTCATATATTGTTTATTACACATTGATCTCTAGCTCCGTTCCACTGCAGCTTCTGGTAGGAAAAGATCATGTCTTATTCAGTTTCTCTCCCAAAGGGCTTTGAACATCTGCAGACGCTTTCATCTAGTCTGTAGCTTGTGTTTTCATTCTCTTCACTGTGTTCTTCAAGAAGCAAGCGTTTTAGCTGTGATGAAGCCCAATTTATCATTTTTTTTTTCTTTCGTGGATAATGTTTCTTGTGTTATATCTAAGGACTCTTTGCCAAATCCTAGGATTCAAGATGGGAAAAACATCTATGTACAAAAGGTTAACATGAAGCAATGGGGGGAGGTGGCAGAGTGAGGATCGTTTGATATTCTCTTCGTGGTGGGGGTTAAAATTTCATAAAACTCATGGAACTGTACACCAAAATATTTATGTATCACTTTCTGAAGTGCTAAAAGAATGTTTGCTTGATTTGTTTGTGTTTTTTTTATTATTTATTTATTTATTTATTGAGACAGGGTCTCACTCTGCCGCCCACCCTGGAGTGTAGTGGCACTATCTCACTTCACTACAACCTCTGTCCCCGAATTCAAGCGATTCTCCTGCCTCAGCTTCCCAAGTAGCTGGGATTACAGGCACCCACCACCATGCCCAGCTATATTTTGTATTTTTAGTAGAGACGAGGCTTCACCATGTTGGCCAGGCTGGTCTTGAACTCCTGACTTCAGATGATCTGACCGCCTAAGTCTCCCAAAGTGCTAAGATTACAGGCGTGAGTCACTGTGCCTGGCTGCTTTGTTTGTATTATTAAGGAAAATATTTTTGCTAAATTATCCTAGGAACACACTTTTCTAGATACAAGTCACATTCTTGTTACCCCAGCAAGCTAAGGGAATGGAGTAAAATACCATCACTCAATCAGCAATATAGATGAAGGATCTACTCTGTACCAAAGTACTTTTCTTCCTTTCCTCTTCAGATGACCCTCAATTGCAACTGGCTACGTCTCCAGTGACATGTGAACCATAATAAAGAGTAGAATAAAAAGCTATGAATCATCTTTGGAGGTTCTCTATTTTCCCCCTTACTTTTGAGTGATAGAAAAAGTATCCCGCCCGGGCATGGTGGTTCGTGCCTATAATCCCAGCACTTTGAGAGGCCGAGGGGGGTGGATCACCTGAGGTCAGGAGTTCTTCACCAGCCTGGCCAACATGGTGAAACTCCATCTTTACTAATAATACAAAAATTAGCTGGGCAGAGTGATGAGTACCTAATCTCAGCTACTCGGAGGCTGAGGCAGGAGAATTGCTTGGACCCAGGAGGCAGAGGTTGCAGTGAGCTGAGATCGCGCCATTGCACTGCAGCCTGGACGACAAGAGTGAAATTCTGTCAAAAAAAGGAAAAAAAAAAAAGATAAAAGAAAAAGAGAGAGAGAGGGAGGGAGGGAGGGAAGGAAGGAAAGAAGGGAGGGAGAGAGGGAGGGAGGAAGGAAGGAAGGAAGGAAAATATCCCATCCTATGGTCTGTCTATATTGTTAGCTTCTTCTTGGAAAGGAGAGTGGCTTGGACACAACAAAAGGGAGAAAGAACGTACTACCTTCTCTTCCTCCTCCCTCCTTTAAAGGCTGCCTCTGAAGGAATGTGGGCTCTCTCTTCCCCAAGATGCCTGCAGAAGGTACAGCAGGATACTTCAGTTCTGATCTATCTCATAGAGGCCATGCGTCCCTATTATCTATCTCCTGGCTTCCTGCACACCTTTTGGAATTATATCTGCAGTGCCCTACTGGAGATGTCGACATCCGCAAAGCAGGAAATGCTGACGGGCTCCCAGATCCTACTTATGAAAAGGAATTTATTGCCCCTGAATTCAAAGCTTGCTGGTTCTCCACAATAAAGGCTTTCTCCATTCCCATGGCTGTGTGCCAATAAGGAAATAGGACAAGATTTATGAGCATTGCCCCAAACTTGCCACAGCAGGGTTAAAACAATTTTGTTTTAAAAAAAAAAAAAAAGATTAAAAAGCAGAAGAAATGGTCTTGAGTGAACACAGATTTGCCGATGATTCAATCACTTTTTATTTTAAGGCAAGGTATCTTTCTTGAGAGAGAATACATGAACCATTCCTCCGATGTCTACAGTCACTTTGTTTTGAGGAACAAGGGCCCAGGTGGAGCGCCATCACGGGAACACAGACTACTCAGAAATGTCACATTGACTGACGCGTATGATTGATTTATGACATGTACATTGCCTTAAGGTCTCTGGGCTCCTGCGCAAAACCTAAACTCATAACAATTAAGCTAAGTCCTTTAATTAGTAAGGTAAATTAAAGATTCAATCTTCAATCAATCTAGAAGAGACTTCAGAAGGGCTCTATGTAAGAGGCACTTACACCTTATCCCTAATAAATTATATACAGTTCTCTGCAGCATTATGTATGCCACCCTTTTCTAAGTGGCTTCAGCTGTGAACCTACAGCTCTGTGACAATATAAAGCCAATTAGCCTTAGACAGTAGTGGAGTGAAATTCCAATTGCAAACTTTTTACAGCCTAGCAAAGCACCCCCTGAAAACTTACAGAAACCCCAGAGAGTCTCTGCTTAGCAACAGTTAACAGTGCAGGGACTATCACACCAATTTCCAGCTTTTTGTCTATCGTGATTTTACATGTCTGAGAGTGGCAGGGAAAAGTGGCATTCACTGCCAAATTGTTTCTAAGAACAGACAGTTTACATGGAAAGTAAAATTTAAAATAAATAAGATAATACTGCATTGCAAGGAGCTTGAAAAAAACAAAAACAAGTAAGCAAACTGAACTTTTTTACACAAGCATCAATACGTTTGATGCTTTTGTTTCCTTAAGAGCAAAATCGTAGTTAGTTAATATCATTTACCTCACCAAACTATATATATATGAAAAGAACATCCAACTTAATTTACCTGAAATGTACATTTTCAGAGGTTTCATCACTAAAAAAAAATAAAAAATTGAGGGGCCAGGCACACTGACTCAAGTCTGTAAACCCAGCACTCTGGGGGCTGAGGTGAGAGGATCGCTTTAGCTCAGGAGTTTGAGACCAACCTGGGCAACATGGAAAGACTCTGTCTTTACAAAAAAATACAAAAGCTAGCTAGGCATGGTGATCCACACCTATCCTCCCAGCTACTCGGGAGGCTAAGGTGGGAGGATTGCTTGAGTCCAGGAGGAGGAGGTTGCGGTGAACCGAGATCACACCACTGTATTCCAGCCTGGGCAACAGAATGAGAGTCTGTTAAAAAAATAAAAAAATAAAAAAATTTAAATTTAAACTTAAAAAACCTGAGAAATTCACAATAAACAACAATTGAACTCAGCTATCAAAGGAGGCCCAAACAATAAAATAAGTCATTTATTCCATCTTTTGGCAATCCAATGTATGTATGAAAAAAGATGAAGCATAGGGGAGAAAAGTATTTACAAGGTCAGATAGCGTGAAAGGCATAGAAATTGCATTGTACGTAAGTATTCGTTTTTTCAGTAACTACACACAAAGTGCTTTCCACATGCAGGGTCTTTTCCAAGCACTGACCCAGGAAGACAGCTTTGATTCCCTGCCTTCTCCACTATTCCACACTGAGTCAAAGTATGAGATTTTTGATCAGTAATTGTCCACCTTGGCCAGGCATAGTGGCTCATGCCTGTAATCCCAACACTTTGAGAGGCCAAAGAGGGAGGGTTGTTTGAGGCCAGGAGTTCAAGAGCAGCCTGGGCAACAGAGCAAGTCCTCATCTCTATTCTTTTATTAAAATAATAATAAATATCATTCCATTATAAAGATACATGTACCTGTATGTTCATTGCATCACCATTCACAATAGCAAAGACATGGAATCAACCCAAATGCCCATCAATTATAGACGTGATAAAGATACATAGACACTACGGAATACTATGCAGCCATAAAAAGGAGCAAGATCGTGTCCTTTGCAGGGACATGGACGGAGTTGGAAGCCATTATCCTCAGCAAACTAGCATGGGAACAGAAAACCAAACACTGCGTGTTCTCAGTTATAACTGAGAGCTGAACAGTGACAACACATGGACACAGGGAGGGGAACAACACACACTGGGGCCTCTCAGGAGAGGACAGGGGGTTGGAGAACATCAGGAAAAATAGCTAATGCATGCCAGGCTTAACACCTAGGTGATGGGTTGATAGGTGCAGCAAGCCACCATGGTACACGTTTACCTAAGTAAGAAACCTGCCCATCCTGCATATGTACCCTGGATCTTAAAATAAAATAAAATAAAATAAATATGGTTTAATAATAAAAAATGACAATAATAATAACCATCTGCCCGAAGAGCTGAACAATCTAATTACCAAGCCAAGCATGATAAAATGCTTTATTTCTGTCTTTTAAATATTTGCCATGCAAAACTTTACTGCTAAACTGGAATGAATGAACACTGACTACATTTTTATACATCTGAAAACTCTACCACACCCCTAAAGATAGAGGGAAACACCCTTGCATATTGTAAAATCAAAGATAGTAATTGCTGCCCTAAATAAGAAAATGCTTATGGAACCTGACTAGATGGCTGCAGTACATATAGGGGAGAAAACCATTCACCAATAAATCCCAATCTTCATCCTACTTTCCATGTCAATGAAATGATGGAATAATAAAATATACCCAGAGGTCTATATTCTGCTACTACCAGGTTAGTCTACAGAGATGTGAAACTAATCCTTTCAGAACAGCCTCTACAACAGGAAAAGATTGCCCCAGAAAATATTCAGAAAGGTCCTGCTAAAATAAATGCCAGTTTTTCTGAAACTGTTGTTAGATGCTAGAAATAGCAATGGCCTCCCACTCACAAAAATTCTATCAAGGAATCTGATGGGATGTGACAAACTCCAGTTGTCTTACATGTCTCCCACGTGCATCTCCACCTAAAATTGCCCCATTATGAATTGGTTCTTCTTCCCTTGTCTCTCCTTATCTCAGTGATGGCATCATTTACTGGTAACCTCAATCAAAACATGGGTGTAATCTTAAGCTCCTCTCTCTCTTTAACTCCTTATCTAAACTCACCTACACTCACACCCATCATCAAATTCTGTCAGATTTGATTCTGCCTCCCAAGTGCGTATCAGATCTATTCCACTCTCCCCTCCTGCTCTCACTGTGGGTTCTCTGCCACTAGCTGAGCAACTACCTGTCTCTCTACAATGGCCATCTCTTCCTAACTGTTCTTCTTGTTGTGAATCTTGTCACTTCACGCCTAAACTCCCCGCCATGTTGCCCACCTCACACCCAACTCTTTTTGGTGCCGCTGTTAAAGATTTTGTTTTTATTTTTCTTGTATTTTTTTTTTTTTTGAGATGGAGTCTCACTCTGTCACCGAGACTGTAGTGTAGTGGCGGGATCTTGGCTCACTGCAACCTCCACCTCCCGGGTTCAAGCTGATTCTCCTGTCTCAGTCTCCCAAGTAGCTAAGATTACAGGCACATGCCACCACACCTGGCTGGGTTTTGTGTTTTCAGTAGAGACAGGGTTTCACCATGTTGGCCAGGCTGGTCTCACACTCTTGACCTCAAGTGATCCACCACCTCGGCCTCCCAAAGTGCTGAGATTACAGGCGTGAGCCACCATGCCCGGCCAAAGATTTTAAAATTCTAATTATAAACTGAGAGCAGGGGCTCATCCCTGTAATCCCAGATACTCAAGAGGTCAAGGCAGAAAGTTGTTGAGCCCAGGAGTTTGAGACCAGCCTGGGCAACACATATAGCAAGACCCCATTGCTAATGTATTTATTATATATTTACGTATCTTTAGATATACCTAAATATGTATATGAAAATTCTAATTATGAAAGTAGTGTATATACTCACTGTAGAAAATTTGGAAATTATCCTAGAGCATAAAGAAGAAAATTTTAAAATACCCAGTTATACCTTCCAAAGTAACACGGATTTTTGAAAATCTCTTTAAAAATAATACAATCAAGATGCCTAAATAGTGACCACAGAAACTACTGGTTCTACTGCAGTGATTCTCTAACTTGATGATTCATCTAACTTATATGAAAATATAAGATTGGGACAGAGAGCAATTCTTTCTTTTCTGCTTAGAGGACTTTAATTTTGCAATACATTACCTTCAGTCTTCTCACCCTGTCAATTGTGTGTATATTCCAAGTGTAGTCCTACTTGCTTGAAATAATTATGGCATTGCATATGCTTTATAATTTGGGAATTATTCTTATCTGGAGAGACAGAAGAAATTTTTAAAAATTGATTAAAAGATGTTAAGGAAGACAAAGTTGAGATTGCTAAGAAGAAAAATTAAATCAAAGATGTCTACTGCAGTTAACAAATGATCCCCAAATCTGAATGGCTTTCAACAACGAAGGTTTGCTCCACACTTCATGCCTGCTATGGGCAGCTGCAACTCTGCTGTGCAGGACTTCACTTTAGCACCCGGACTAATGCAGTAGCCTCTATCTGAATATTGACAATCACTTAAGGGAGGGAAACGACAATATGGTGAATCATGCCTGGCTTTTAGAACTTCTTTCCAAAAGTGTGTCACATCTTATTGGCTGCAGCAGGCACATGGCCAAATTCAACACTGATAGAATAGAAAAGTTTAATTCTGCCTTGGGAGAAGCAGCAAATATTGGTAAACATACAGACTACTCCACCTGCCTGAAACTACTGTGGTCTAATCTGTTATGGAAGCTCTTGACACTGCAATAAGACAAGAAAAATGAATAAGGAATGTAAATTTTGTAAAGAAGATAAAACATTATTGCCAACAGATGATTTATCTAGAAAACCTAAGAGGATCAGCTGAAAATTGTTATAATAACTAAGAAAGTTTAATAAGATGGCCAATAATAAAATACACAAATATTAACAGTTTTCTTACACACAGTAATAACAAGTTTAAAAACTAATTGTAATTCCTTATTTTCAATAGGGAATTAAAATTCAAACTCCAAATTTTATTTAGTATATCTTTTAGTATAAAATATTATATTAGAAAGTACATAAAAATAAATGTATTATATGTATTATATTTATATTTTTAATAATACATACTACTGATTTTTAAGCACTTTACTTATATGTTACTTAATTATCATAACCTTTTTTTTCTTTTTAGACAGAGTCTTGCTCTGTTACCCAAGCTGGAGTGCAGTGGTATGATCTCGGCTCATTACAACCTCCGCCTCCTGGGTTCATGTGATTCTCCTGTCTCCAAGCAATTCTCCTGCCTCAGCTGCACCACCATGCCTGGATAATTTTGTTTTGCATTTTCAGGAGAGATGGGATTTCATTCTGTTGGCCAGGTTGGTCTCAAACTCCTGACCTCGTGATCCGCCCACATTTACCTCCCACAGTGCTGGGATTACAGGCATGAGCCACCATGCCTGGCCATAATTACCATAACTTTTTAAATCTCTATTTTATACATGAGAAAGTTAGGCAAAAAGAGATTAAGTAACTTGCCAAAGTTTACACAGCTCAGAGCTGGTGAAGACAGGATTCAATTCTATACACTACTGCCCCAGCTCTATGATCTTTAGGCTATGTTGCACTGTTTCTCATATCTACCTTAGAAAACATACACACAGTGAAAGTATTTCATCCAGTTAGACGGATTATTGTTTGTAACTTAATAGCACAAGATAAATGTTATAATAGCTTTAATTAGGTATGTCCCTAACAAGATAGTCAGTTTAATTTGAATCATACCCTTCATTTTACTCATATTGATAAAAAGGCAAAAATAAGTTATCCCGTTAATACAGGAATAACAGAACGAAGAACAGGCTACATCCCCGGGTATATTAAATTATTTGCATTCTTTTTATCAAAAGGTTCCACCATCTATGAATCAATAAACTTTTTGTAAGGAAAAAAAAAAAGCACTTCTTTTTCACTTTTAAGTTCAACGGTACATGTGCAGGTTTGTTATGTAGGTAAGCTTGTGTCATGGGGGGTTTGTTACACAGATTATTTTGTCATTGAGGTACTAAGCCTAGTACCCATCAGCTATCGTTTTTATCCTCTCCTCCCACCTTCCACACTCAAGTAGGCCCCAGTGTGTGTTGTTGCCCCGTCCACGTGTAGACGTGTTCTCATCACTCAGTTCCCACTTATAAGTGAGAACACGCAGTATTTGGTTTTCTGTTCCCGCATTAGTTTGCTAAAGATAAAGGCCTCCAGCTCCATCCACGTTCCTGCAGAGGACATGATTCCCTGGTGAAAAAAGCACTTTTCATTTCACAGAACACTTGGGATGATAATAGGGAATGAGTTGTTGGTTTGTTTGTTATTAATTCCTGGGAGGACAGAAGGAAATGCTGCAGTAAAATCCACAATGGGGTGGACTCCGGCTTGCTGCCAGTTGTGGTATCATTCCATTGGGAATCTTCGCAAAGTAAAAAGGGATCCAGGAGGAACCGCGGTATGGAGGTGTTGTGTCAGGTCAGTCCCACCTGTCGTGCAGCAGGGTTCAGGATAAATTCCACAGTATCCACGGGCATAGGCTTTACTGGGAAGATGAAAATGTATAAGGCTGAATCAGCAAGAGAAGAGAAAGCAGAAATCCTCCGATTCCTGTAGGAAGATGGAGGACCCAAAGGGCTTCTGGTTCCGCAGTGTGGGTCTGGGTTCCACTAGAGGACTACTGCTCCTCTCATTCAAGCTGTTTATAGGGCAGAAATGAGAAAGCAGCCTGGTCAGTGGGGCAACACACAAGCTACTCGGAAATCAGCAGCTTAGAGTTCAGTTGCCAGCTGTTTAGGAGATTTGCCTGGTAATTCCAGCGGCCCAGCACCTGAAGTCCATAGGGTAAATAGGATTGTGTAGCATACTTGCTTCAGGAGGGACCTTGGGTCCAGTGCACAGCTGAGTTTAAATGCAGCCCCCTCTCATTGAGAGAAGGGAGCATCTCCGTGTCTCAGACAACTTTCTAATCAATACAGAATGAATTCTTTTCAGAAAACTGTGTTTACGGAATCACAGGTAGAAAGGGAACCTGAAGGTCTTGGCTTGAAGATATACCAGGTCAGATTTTTAAAATGTGTTGCCCAGTAGATTTCAATCTAACGAGAATCCCTAATTTAAAACATAAATAGCCAGTCTTTATTATTCTGCAGTGTTGCAAACAATATATTAATTGCCTGATATCCATTGTTTTATTTGAGCCTCCTAATAACAGCATGACACAGAGTTTACAAAGATGAGTAAACTGTAGCTCAGGGAGACAAAATAACTTTTCTAATGTCACACATCTGGTATGTAGCAAGATGAAGATTTAGAACTTGGACTAGAATGGGTCTTAAACCAGTTCTCTTAACCACTACTCTGCTCCATTCATCTCAAACTATTGATTACCCTTCTGGAATTATTTATAAGCTGAACTCACTACTTAATATTTCCATATTTGGTACATATCATAGTACCAAGCCCTTTAACATGTGCTTGTTGAATGGATAAATAATTGGCAAAAGACTAAATGAAGAAAAACTAGGATATTTTAAATTTACTGAATATACTCTCTCTAAATGTGTCTGCTTTGTTTTTGCTACTTGTAAAAATTGCTTTAATATTTAGACTTAAAAATAATTCAGAGTCAAGCACAGTGGCTTGACTGTAATCCCAGCACTTTGGGAGGCCAAGGTGGGTGGATCACCTGAGGTCAGGAGTTCGAGACCAGCCTGATCAACATGGAGAAACTCCGTCTCTACTGAAAATACAAAAATTAACCAGGTGTGGTGGCATGCACCTATAGTCCCAGCTACTCCAGAGACTGAGGCAGGAAAATCACTTGAACCTGGGAGGTGGAAGTTACAGTGAACTGAGATCATGCCACTGCACTCCAGACTGGGTGACAGAGTGAGACCATATTTAAATAAATAAATAAATAAACAAATATTCAGAGAAAGCAGAGTTTGTGTCAGATCAGTTACTATGAAGTAAATTTTGCCCAGTGCAACACTATCAATATCAGTGCAACAACGCAAGGGTCAAATGTTCATATATTTACTACAACACACAAGGGCATAAATGAAGACAGGAGGAATGGGAACAAGTTTTTTAAGTCCTCTAAGTTAGACCGGTTAGAGGGAAACACACCTGAAATAAAAGGTAAAGTGATCTAGCACAAACTCGTTTTATGAATGTGAATTTTGGCAAAATATCAAGGTATTTGGAAACTGATCAAATTCCTTTTACCTCCAGGAAAGAACAGTAGGGAGGTATAATATCTTCATTAATCTAGAAGAACATATCCAAAAACCATCTGAAAATATCCATAATTTCTTGGATTATGCATGCAAATAATGGCTAAGAAAGTTTTTTTCTCCTATAATATTCTGTTTTACTTGGTGAGGGTTGAATGGAGGAACTGAGAGGAACCACAGATTTCTAAAGCAAATACAATCAGCGAAGGTGGGACTGGGCACAGTGGCTCACACCTGTAGTCCCAGCATGTTGGGGAGCTGAGGTGGAAGGACCACTTGAGGCTGGGAGTTCTAGGCCAGCCTGGGCAACACAGCAAGATTCCATCTCTACAAAAACAGAAAAATCAGCCAGGCATGGTGGCCCACAAGTGTAGTCCCAGCTACTCAGAGGCTGAGGTGGGAGGATTGCTTGAAGCCAGGAGTACCAGCCTAGCCTGGGTGATAGAGCGAGACCTTATCTCAGAAAAAGAAAGAAAGAGAGAGAGGAGAGAGAGAGAGAGAGACAGACAGACAGACAGAGATGGGTGGACCACGAGGTCAGGAGATCGAGACCATCCTGGCTAACACGGTGAAACCCCGTCTCTACTAAAAAAATACAAAAAATTAGCCAGGCGCGGTGGTGGGCGCCTGTAGTCCCAGCTAATCGGGAGGCTGAGGCAGGAGAATGGCGTGAACCCAGGAGGTGGAGCTTGCAGTGAACCGAGATCGTGCCACTGCACTGCAGTCTGGGCGACAAAGTGAGACTCCGTCTCAAAAAAAAAAAGACAGACAGACAGACGGAAGGAAGGAAGGAAGGAAGGAAAGAAAGAAAAAAAGAAAGAAAGAAAGAAAGAAGGGAAAGAAAGAGAGACAGAAAGAAGAGACAATTAGCAAATATAAACTGTAGTGAGTTTCTGGAGAATTTCATCATGAACAAACATGGAATTCCAATCTTTATTACCAAATGAAATTCTTCCTGGGTCACCCAGGGAAGTTGGATATTCGATGTTGGGTAGACACGGCTTAAGACTCAACGACTTTATCTATGAATCCTGTGAGTAACAAATAATAATAAGGGTAATGAATCTTTTCTACTTCACAAAGATGTTTTGCAGATAAACTAATTAATGATGATAAAGTGTTACATCTTATTAAGTGTATTATGATCATTAAGTTCTCAGGATGAAGAGATACATCCTGAAATGTGACGTTCAGTAGGTGGCGTTCTCCCCTCTGGTTCTATGACCAATCTCAGCTGTATTCTAGAGACCATCTCTGACACCTTGTTGCTTCTGACTGTCGAACCAATAGTATTTACTATGATTTTCCTCCAGATTCATGAAACACTTAGGGTCATAGCTATATTTGATTATGACTTGAATATCATTTGCATAAGCTTTGACATTGGCTCCATAAGTAATATAGTATGTCATCAAATCTATATTTTCAAGTATATTTCTATATATTATATTAATTCTAAATTGTATTAATATAAATAAAATAAACTAAATTTATATTTATCATATAAAATATATTTGTGAATATATATATATAACAAAATATAAGAGTAGCCAGCACTTATGGAGCATTTAGTTAGGTACTACTTAATTGCCTTATATTGTTTTATTAAATCCATTCACCAGTCCTTTTTTCTTTAACATTGATAGGAAATTAATTTACTTTTTTTTCATTTTATATCAGCAGGAGCATTGAGTTCAACTTTCTGTTTGTTACCTACTTTGGACTAGTAAATACTCAAAACAACACCGCCAGACTCCCTAAATACTTTGGTCATGGGCTATTTCACTTCATCAGAACCATCTGAATAAATCTGCAGAGGCAATTTGTTTACAGATGCATCTGTCTCCAGTTTTCATTCATCTTCATTGAATCCACCAATCAATTTATCCCAATTTTTGGTTTAACACGATGAATGGATCTAGGGTCTTTGCATCTGCAGTGAGCTCTTTAGCTTAAGCCCATCTGATGTGGTTTGGATGTTTTGTGCCCTCCAAATCTCATGTTGAAATGTGACCTCCAGTGTTGGAGGTGGGCCTAGTGGGAGGTGTTTGGGACATGAGGGCAGATCCCTCATGAGTGGCTCGGTGCTGTCCTTACGGGAGGAGTTCCCAGGAGATCTGGTTGTTTAAAAGGACCTGGCTCTCTCTTGCTCTGCCTCCCACCATGTGCTGCACCACGCCCCCTTTGCCTTCCACCATGATCATAAGCTCCTTGAGGCCTCACCGGAAGCCAGGCAGATGCTGGCACCATGATTGTACATCCTGCAGAACCGTGAGCCAAATGAGTCTCTTTTCTCTATAACTCACCCAGCCTCAGGTTCTTTATGGCGATGCAAAATGGACTAATACAACATCTCTAGGGGATTTTTTTTTAAATTTCACTTTACAGATGAGTCACTGAGAAGCGAAGATATTAAGCAACTTGCCGACAGTCACACAGTAGACTGGAGCCAAATTTGAACCCAGATTTGACAGTCTGAATCTAAACCCAGCTTCCGAACTGCTAAACCTCACTCCCTCCTGTACCACCTACACAAAATCTAATAGCCATGAGAAAATACAAAACATAATTTATTTTGAACACAGAATATAAAATTTACATTTCTTTTACGACAATGATTATGGAAAATTGTGGTTGACATAGGCAAAAATGTGGTGATATTTTGGAACTATTGCCCTAAAAAAAGTTATAGTTAGATTGTTTGGATAACAAATAAGCTTTGTGTTTATATAGACAACTATATGTTCTCCTACTGCTAAATTTATAAATGATGTTTCTGTTTTTCTTGCCTATTAATTCAAAGAGCGTCTGTATAAGGAACAACTTGGGAGGGAGGAGCAGCCAGAAATGGATTGTTGGCTTCAGAACTTCTGGATGAAGTTTCCTGGAGATAATGACAATGCCAAGCCTCTGTACTTTTCCTCTCCAGGTGGGGAGTTTGGCCTTAGGACATTGTTTAGGTGATGGAACTTATTGGCAAGTGAACACAGAGAAGTGAGTGCAGACGATTTCAGAATGCCTGATTCCACTGTCTTCTCACCTTGAGTATTCTAATCTTACTAGCGTCATTGCGACCATCAACCTTGATATATGCTACGGAATTATTATGTAGCCTTCCCCAATAAAACTAGAACACAAATTTTGATTCAGGTTTTATTTGGTTTTTTTCCCCCAATATAGAATATGATCAATAACTAAAAAAAATCCCAAATATATGGGCTCTGACATGTTCTAAGAATATAGGAATCACTGTAAATTGTTTTTAAAAGATAATATTTCGTTATAACTGCAGATTTTTTTAAGTTCCTGAAGTGGTAGGCTTCTGAAAGATGTACCAGGAAAAAAAAGTAATGGTTCTTGTCCTCATAGAAAACTCACTGGGGCCTGATTGAGAGTGGAGGGTAGAAGATCAAAAAACTACCAACTAAGTACTATGCTCTTTGCCTGTGTGACAAAATAATCTGTACGCTAAATACCCACAACACACAATTTACCCATGTAACAAACCTGCGCATGTATCCCCTGAACCTAAAATAAAAGTTGAAAAAAAAAAAAAGAAAAACTTAATTGCAGACTCAAAGAAATTGGAAAAGTAGTCCCAATTTTAAAGAAAACCAGGAAACTCCGCGGTTCCTGCTTTGTTTGTTGCTTTTTCAATGATGACTGATAGAATTCTTGCTGTCTATAATGGAAAAGCCTAGATCATACTGAAGTAAGGTGGGATTCTGCAGCTCAGACATGAACTCGTCTGTTTATTTTTTCCTTTCTCTTTTGTGCCTTCTGCAGGGCTCGCTCATCCCACAGCACCCTACATGTCCCCAATAGGGCCACCCCTCCTTCCAGACTACAAGTTTTCTTATTTATGGCCACAGGAAAGGGACTCGGTTTTATCTTTAAAATAAAAATAATCTGGGCATGGTGATGCATGCCTGTGGTCCCAGCTAGCGGGAGGCTGAGGCGGAAGAATTACTTCAGCCCAGGAGTTTGAGGCTGCAGTGAGCTATGATCGCATCACTGCTCTCCAGCCTATAAGAGAGGGTGAGAATTAATTAGTTTAAGTTAACTAATTAGTTAAAAATAAATAGGACTCAATCAAAAAATGTAAAAGATGGAGAAAAGCAAAAAATAACTGAAATGCATTTTAAAATGCAAATTATATAGATAGGCGGAATATGTTGTTTTTCATAAAATAGGTCAGAATACTATAAGAGCCATAATTGTGGATAACAGGGCTATAATGGGTCACTAAGGAAAAAATCAAAGATACTAAGAGAAGTTTCCGGTTTTCGCAGGGGGAGTGGAGGTCGATTTTGCAAACAGTCTCTCTTGGGAAGCATCCTTTTGGCGGCTGCCATGTAGCATTGGATTTCTTGTTCTTTTTTTTTTTTTTTTTTTTCGACTTTTTAAAACTTTTACTTTAGGTTCAGGAGTACATGTGCAGGTATGTTAAGGAGGTAAACTGTGTCATGGGGGTTTGTTGTCATGGGGGTTTGTTACGTAGGTAAACTGTGTCCTGAGGGTTTGGTGACTATTTCATCACCCAGGTATTAAGCCTAGTACCCATTAATTATTTTTCCTGATCCTCTCCCTCCTCCCACCCTCCACCCTCCGATAGGCCCCAGTGCGTACTGTTCCCCTCTATGTGTCCGTGTGTTCTCACCATTTAGTTCCCACTTATGAGTGAGAACAGCAGCATGGCATTTCTTTCCTTCCTTCCTTCCTTCCTTCATTCCTTCCTTCCTTCCTTCTTTCTCTCTCTCTCTCTTTCTTTCTTTTCTTTCTGTCTTTCTTTTTTTGACGGAGTCTTACTCTGTCGCCCAGGCTGGAGTGCAGTGGTGCCATCTGGGCTCACTGCAACCTCTGCCTCCCAGGTTCAAGCGATTCTCCTGCTTCAGCCTCCTTGAGTAGCTGGGACTGCAGGTGCCCGCTACCACCTAGGCTAATTTTTGTATTTTTAGTAGAGACGGGGTTTCTCCATGTTGGCCAGGCTGGTCTCGAACTCCTGACCTCAGGTGATCCGCCCCCTCGGCCTCCCAAAGTGCTGGGATTACAGGCATGAGCCACCGCGCCCGGCCAGCAGGACATTTCTTACTGTATCTAGGATTGGTGAGATGGCTTCTGGATATGATCCTTTTGCTGAGGGGGAAAAAAAATGTGGCTGGACTTTGAAATAATGAGTCTCACATTGGGTTTTAAGGTGCATAGTTACTGAATTGTGACAATTAACTCTCAGCAGGTGATACGGGTTAGATAAATCACAATGTTATATACTCTTTAACATTGTATTTTGGAATGATATATATTTTGTACCGCTACAGTTTTATAATGACATTTTCTCAAACTTATTTCAAGTTCGCCAAAGGCCATCTTCAAACTTGAGCTTGACAAAACACCCTGAAGAAATTCTAAAGGGACAATCAACAGAAAACTCTGAAATTTTTTTTTTTTTTTAATTTTTTGCCTGGAAATGGTGAAGTCCCATAACAAGAGCTTGAATGGATTCACTTTATCCCAGTCACATATACAAGTCACTTATCTATAAATCACTTATGTAAAACATGTATACTTGGAATGACTTGAAAGAAACATCATGAAATCCATCTCCATTATCTCACCTATAAAGTGGAGATGATAACAACAGCTCTAACTCATTCAGATGAGGAAAATGTATTTGGCAATTAGAGCTCAGAAGAAAAAGCTGTTCGAGCACACTTAATTCAAATACTTCTCTTTAAAATATATATATATTTTTAATTTATTGAGAGACAGGGTTTTGCTCTGTTAGCCAGGCTGGAGTGCAGTGGAGTGATCAAAGCTCACTGCAACCTTAACTCTTGGAGTCACGTGAGGCTCCCACCTCAGCCTACCCAGTGGCTGGGACTAGAGGTGGCACCACCACACCCGGCTAGTTTTTTCTACTTTTTGTAGATACAGGGTCTCTCTGTGTTGCCCAGGCTGGTCTGGAACTCCTGGCCTGAAGCCATTCTCCCACCTTGACCTCCCAAAGTGCTGGGATTACAGGTGTGAGCCACTGTCCACAGGTGTGAGCTACAGGTGTGAACCACTGCACCCTGTGTTTTTTTGGGTTTTTTTGTTTTGTTTTGTTTTGTTTGTTTTTTTGTTTTGTTTTGTTTTGTTTTTGGTGAAGCTATCATCGTCAAGCTAAGATACAGTTTCTGGAGGAATATATTGAGTAATGAGAGAGAAGGAAGAGACACATGCATAGGGTTAGAGTTAGAGCTATGGTTAGGGTTGGGATTAGAGCCAGGCTTAGGGTTAGGGTTAGAGCTAGGGTTAAGGTATCAACACAGAGAGACAGCCTGAAATCAGACTGACCTCTTTGCACCTCAAAGTTCTATCACTCTGAGAAACACTGAAGTATTGCAAAACTTCAAAGCATAAATTCAAGTTGAATCTACAGAACAGGGACACTTTATGCTCCACCCGTTTTGGATGTCCCCGCTTCTCTAGTGAAATGCTTAAGGGCCAGGGGGTAGTCTCACGTTCTGTCATTGGTCCCTAATCCACCAATCCAGTGGAACAAGCACGTTTCTTCCTCAGGACCTTTTCACTTGCTGTTTCCTAGTCCGTACCGCTGTTCCTCAGGTCTCTGCAGAGTTTCCTTCCTCACCTTGTTGGAGTTTTGTTTTTTGTTTTGTTTTGTTTTGTTATGTTATGTTTTGTTTTGTTTTTGTTTTTGTTTTTTTGAAATGGAGTCTCACTTTGTCACCCAGGTTGGAGTCTAGTGGCAAAATCTCAGCTCACTGCAAACTCCACCTCTTGGGTTCAAGTGATTCTCATGCCTTAGCCTCCTGTGTATCTGGGATTACATGCACCCGCCACATAATTTTTGTATTTGTGGTGGAGACGGGTTTCACCATGTTGGCCAGGCTGGTCTCAAACTCCTGACCTCAAGTGATCTGCCCACCTCAGCCTCCCAAAGGCCTGGGATTACAGGTGTGAGACACCATGACTTGCCGCATCTTTGCTTTCTTCTGGTCTCTTGGTTTTTTAGGTGAAACTACCATGGAGGCCTCTCTTGACCACTACCCTAAAGCAACAGACTCCACTTCCCCACCCAGTACAGCATGTCATGCCCACTTTCCCTGACTTCCTCAGATGCTTCTGGCTTATTTAACAACCAGCAGTCACTTATCAGATGCTTCCTGTGTGCCAGGATGTACTAAACAACTCATACACCATGATTCTAAATCCTCACCATGGCACTAGAAGACAAATATCCCCATCCTACAGAGACAGGCACTAATTTTAGAGAGATTAAGGAATGAGCCCCAAATCACGGGGCACAACCACCAGGTAATTCACCACCAACCAACATCAATTAACTGAGCATCTGCTCTATGGAAGGCATTTTGCTGAGTGAGAATATATAATTGGCCGTGCTTCATCTCTGCTTCTGAAGGAGCTTCCAATCTTAGTTGAGAAGAAAAGCCAGAACATAGCTTATCACTATATGCAACAAGTGAATGGAACAGACGAGAACTGCAAGAATTCAAAAGAGGCAAGAATCTGTGTAGAACGGAGACAGGGAGACTTCGCAGACAAGATGAGACTTGAACAACTGAAAAGGAGAAGTATCATCTTAATAAATGGAGGGGCAATCCAGGCAGGGGAGAGTTCGCTTTCAAAAGTGCATTGGTTCGTAGATAGATAGTATATTAAACAGGCTCTAGGTAAAAGTAGAGTTTTTTTAAAAGGAACTTAAGAAAACCAGATATCTGTATTGCTTTTTAAAGATATTCAGAATAAATCTAAAACATATATAGACGGAAGATGTTGTGAAATGATGTATCTGTGTAAACTAGAAAAAATGAATGGGTGAGATAGCGCCAGTCGTAATCCTCGTTCTGTTGTCTTGGGGGAGAACTCCTGTAAAATCCCAGACTTTCGTGTAGTAAACTGGGGTTGCTGACTCTGATTTGTATACGTGTACATTTCATCTTGTCACAGAGTTCTAAGAGGGGTTTTTTCCCCAGACAAACACTGGTAAATAACATTTATTGTCTCCATGATCTGAGTTCAAAATTGGTTCAATCTTACAAGTTAAAACACCATCCTTCTAACTGCCAACAATACACACTCAACCTGGGATCTGAAAATCCCAGTGGTATTTTTCTGCTTCTTACCCCCTGATGACCTGCAAGAAATATCTTGTGATGAAAAGTTAGCTGACAACTGAGTTTGTTATGCCCATAGCAAAAATACCCAGTGCCTTCTCCCAAAGCTGTGCTGGTTCTGCCCTTCAAAACAAGGGTTTCACCTGTTTGAGACAGCAAAGTTGCAAAGTGTTTCTTGAGACAACCAGAGACTAGATCAGTGGTTCTCAACCTTGGCTGCTCAGTAGACTGTCTGCGGGGTGAGACTTGGGTATCTACATATTTTTAAAGCTCCCAAGGTGACTCCGACATACAGCTAAGGTTCAGAATCACTGCTTCCATTTTTCTGGTGGTTTCAACCCTGCATCACCTGAGAGATTTTACAAAAACATCAACTTCTAGATGCCACCCTGCAGAGACACTGATTCCATTGGTCTGAGAACAGCAATATTCTAAAACTCCTGATGTCATTCTAATAGGCAACCAGTATTAACTCTTATTGACACTAATTTCATATTGTCATTTTCGCCCTGCAGTTCTTTATTACGAAAGTGTTGGTCAATTATAGTCAGGCCTTCAGTAATATGAAAACCCAAAAGCAAAGGGCTAATGCTGGTCCCAAGATTGGAAAGGAGAAGGGGACTCCATCTTTTGACCCTGGAGTCCTCATCAAATTGTGTTTTTCAACCAATTAGACAAATTATACTACCTAGACCAAGGCTAAGCACAAACCAGACATTTATGGTGAACATTTGGCAAGGGTAAGTTCTTTGTTTTTCAAAACTTTCAGGTTCGGAAATATCAAGCCTGCAAAAAATTTTCGCCAGACTCTTGTTTGGGCCAGGAGAGAGGGGAGATGGGATTTTTGGATTCTCCTTATTTTGCAACCTTATTTTAAAAAATAAGAAAATAAAAAACCTTTATTTTAGGTTCTAGGGTATATGTGAAGGTTTGTTACAAAGGCAAGTTTGTGTCACCGGTGTTTCTGGTACATATTATTTCATCACCCAGGTATTAAGCCAGTACCCAACAGTTATATTTTCTGGTCCTCTCCCTCCTCCTACTCTCAGATAGACCCCAGTGTCTGTGGTTCCCTTCTTTGTGTTCTTGAGTTCTCATTGTTTTGCTCCCACTTATAAATGAGAACATGGAGAACATGCAGTATTTGGATTTGTTTCTGCATTAGTTTGCTAAGGACCTCCAGCTCCATCCATGTTCCCACAGAAGATATGATCTCATGCTTTTTTATGGCTGTGAAGCCTTCTTTTTCTCTTCTCTGCTGATGGCTCACGACTATCGAACAGCCTGCTGATACTTACAATCTGATATCCCATCAACTCCTAATACTCAGCATGTCCAAAATCAAGAGTTTTTCTTCTACTCCCACTAGATCACCTCTACCCTGTAATTTCATTATCCCTAGAAGCGGTACCAACATTTTTTTTCTGCCCAGACTCAAAGCTCAGTGCCTCTTGGCGTGGCTTTTCTGGTTTTCCTGGTCAAGTCAGAAAACGCATAATGTAAGTTATTAGCCTTACAGATCTAATGTCCATTATTTCGTTTCCATCTCTACGGTCTACACCCCACTAAACCCCCTTTCTTTTCCAAATGTGAATTATTGAATCTTATCATCAGTTTTCTCGCTCACTTCCCACGTCTAGTGTCTTTTATACGTCACCGGCACACTACACTTGCTTAAGTATACTTTTCGCCTTGTCACTTTCCTGTATCTAAACCTCCCCGGCCTCCCAGCACTTTGGGAGACCGAGGAGGGGTGGATCAAAAGGTCAGGAGTTCTAGACCAGCCTGGCCAAGATGGTGAAACCCCATCTCCACTATAAATACAAAAAAAATTCTCCGGGTGTGGTGGCAGACGCCTGTAATCCTAGCTGCTCAGGAGGCTGAGGCAGGAGAATCTCTTGAATCTGGGAGGCGGAGGTTACAGTGAGTCAAAATCCTGCCACTGCACTCCAGCCTGGATGATAGAGTGAGATTCCATCTCAAAAAACAAAAACAAAACAACAACAACCAAAAAAAACCTTGATTCTTCATTTTCCACCACTTCTAAAGGAAGCCTTCTTTTTTTCAAGACACATCATCCATGGATTTTATGATACTCTCCAAATCTTATATTCCCAACCACTCCCATAATTATTTATTCCTTATTTCTCCATTATCCCTAGACTGGCCTCCACACTCCCTTCTGTGCCCCTAAATCCCCTCTATGCTTACCTTCCTGATAAGGTAAATATAAAAGCCACTGTCTCAAGGTGCATTGTCTTGAAGATCAGGGCAAGGGTTTACCCAGGCTAAAGTTAATGTTTAGATGACTAACCCTATCAAGCAAATTATAAACTGCATTTTACATTTGGGACAGAATCAAGGACACCCATGGGAGCCAAATGGAGTTGACACCCATTTCCACTGGAACCACCCACGTGTTTTCAGTTCTGCTGACCCAGATTCTCGGACTCCTGTCAACTTCAAAAGCTGCTTATTCCAGGGAAATTCAGAGAAGCAAGAATCAGAAGAGAGTCATGCTCCAGAACCACGGAGCCCTGGAAAGTAGGGCCTCCCAAAAATACGGTAAAGAAAGATGAAAAATCAAAGGGAAGCACAGCTTGCCTCACTTGAACGGGCCTGCAATCTCAGGGAGAGACAGTCGAGACCCACGAAGCATATACAACATCATGAAGCACACAACATGAGCGTTTGTAATTTGAACATTTACAGGGGACACAGAAAGTATCCGTTGTTTGGAATTAATTTTACAGGTCACTGCTGTTACATGAAATCATTCTGGATGGCTCCTCTTAGGATGAAAAAGTTTGAGTGGCAGTTTCCATGGGGTTTCCGCGGAAAGCAGAAAGGCTCCGTGGAAAAGAAGCACTGCACAGCACGTGACGCCCAGCAATGTGAAATTGCACTGTGGTCCCGCACCTTGTGAGAAGAACCCCAGCTCATTCCTGCAAGGGTTGTGTATTTGTGTCTCCATTTTCAATTTAGACCTGTCAGGGTAGGCCGGCCAGGGCCAATTGTTATCTCTCTGTGATGTCAGATCTTTGTAGGATGTTTGTTTCTTTTTGATATTGAATCACCCGGGGTTGTATATGGCTGTTCCTATTAATAAAATGTGTTCTGCTGACTTTGGGGATCTATTTCTTTTCATTATTTTCAAAAGAAACATGGAATTGCTTTTCCGGAGCACAGTTTTCAATCCCTTCTGCATTTTTGTTGCATGTACGCTATTGTCATTGAGGTTACGGAGCTTGGGAAGAAAAGAAATTTCGAGAATAGAAGTGGAAGTCATGTTTTGAATCAAATGTACGTGGTAGGTTTTTTCACCGACAGAAAGCAGCTTTCCTGATGCCTCCCACAGCTGAGTGCATCCTCTGGGCTCCCTTTACACCATGCTTGGTTCAGTCGGAGCACCTGTTATCCTGCATAGAATTTCCCTCCTTGCCTCACTCTCTCTTTCCCACTGGGCAGGAATGTCCTTTAGGATGAGAACTGGGTCATTTGTCTGCATTTTCATTGCCTGGAACAGCACTCAATAACTGTTTGTGGAATGAATCAGAGATATAATTATGTGCTTTTACAGGTACAAGAATTGGAACACAAGTTTATATAAGGATATAATGAAAAAAGAAAAAAAAAAGGAACTATGGTAAAATGAAAAAGAGATGCTAGAATGGAAACCAGTCCCTGAGATGGGTAAAACATTAGAAAAGGCTATAGGAAAATTTGAGGCAGTTGATGTTTACTTCTCAGAAGCATGGATGAGTTCATACAAGAAAAACTAACATGACAGGGACTTTCTTCTGTAAGGCCAGGCTCAGATCATACACCTAGTGCCCCTTCCTCTAGTAACAAAGGGACCTGAAGTTTTTCAGTCAAGTGAGGAAACTGTCATTGGGAGTGAACCAACAAAAACAGTTGAAAACGTTGAAAGTGAAAGGGTTAGGGTTTTTACTGGAATGTAACATGCGCACTAAAGTTTATCTGTGGACAAATTTTGGATTTTATGAAAATCAAATAAAGCAGACTAAATGGAATGAACTTTTTGGCACCAGATACAAATACTGTGGTGGTGTTTGAAAACAGGTATGTCAGGACCTCTCCATCAGGAAGCAGAGATCTTCTCCTTTGAAATACCCCCTCAGAATGCAGTGTTTGAAATGTTTTAAGGAGAAGTTGTACCTAGTTTATAGTGGGTGCAGATTCTGGAGTCAGACGACCTCCATTGCAATCTTAGGTCTGCTGCTACTGGCTGTGTGACTGCTGAAGGTTTTTAATCTCTCTGAACCCAGTTACTTCACATGAAAGATGGGGTACTCGTCTCATTTGGCTTTTGTGAGGATTCAACAGATTGACATGGAGCAAGCAGTCCACAAATACTGGTTGTTTTTGTAATAATCATTCTATCTAGTATTGTTTCAGCTTATGTTCTACAGAAGACCATTAGCTGCTATTCAGTAGTTCCCTAATGAGGCTACTGATGCTGGGAGACTGCGAGTATCTGTAGGTCTTTACGTCTGACACCAGGGGAAAA
>NW_012101476.1:7099536-7105512 GCF_000951045.1 Mandrillus leucophaeus
GGTACCTGTAGTCCCAGCAGCTCTGGAGGCTGAGAAAGGAGAAGGGTGTGAACCCAGGAGGCAGAGCTTGCAGTGAGCCGAGATCGCACCACTGCACTCCAGCCTGGGCAACAGAACGAGACTCTATCTCAAAAAATTAAATTAAATTAAATTATTAAATATAAAAAAAGAAAGAGAGAAATTCAGATTAGAAGCTCAAAAGTATCACTGGGAACTTTTAAAGGCCTGGTAAAGCCCATCAAATCCTTTCATAAAGCTATGTATCAAGTAAGAAAGATTTCTGGCAGCATCCTCTCAGGTTCCAATAATCTAGATATTAAAGACCATTCCCACAGTCCTGTTACCCATATAATTCGATCCATGTAGCTGACAACTTCCCTATTAGATGACCTTAAATGTCCCCCAAGGGTCCTTAGTCTCATCTCTTAGAGGATTTGTGTTTAAAGAACATGTCTAG
Source organism: Mandrillus leucophaeus (assembly GCF_000951045.1). Lineage (NCBI taxonomy): Eukaryota > Metazoa > Chordata > Mammalia > Primates > Cercopithecidae > Mandrillus > Mandrillus leucophaeus. Next base: position 7,099,994 of record NW_012101476.1, read on the forward strand.
ATGGTTTTACTGATAGGAATTCATAACGCACCATCATGCTTTATTTTAAAATAAGACATATTTTGCTTATAACTCAACACCATTCATTCCATTAATTCTAGGCACATTTTCCCCATGGAAAGTACGAAACACATGGCTCCACGATGAACTGTGGTCAGAAAAAGAACCAGCATGGGGACTACTTACAGAGACAGAATCTCGATCCGAAGAGTTCATTTTTCCGTGACGGTGTGGCTCAAAAGAGCAGTGAAAGGTGCACATTGGTGTCTGAGCTGACCGTCTGTCTACATTACAGAGGGCAAGTACCAGCACTGACATGGTGCATGTCTCCTCCAAGCTCTGCCATTGAAGCCTCAGGGCCCAGCCCAGCATGGCCGGGGCGCCTTTGCATTTAAGGTGAGACTCATTTGCTCTCCTTAGTCTTCATCATTGTGATTAACCAGGTAGTCGTGAAGTTTGTATTTTTACTCTTGAACAATAAAGACATTGAAGCGTGGAAAAAACTAAACACCTAAAATACCCAGTGCCTAACTTTAGCTCACAAATCCCAGTAATTCCCTTTAGCATTATGGAATCTTCTGACTAGTTGACCACTTACCACGCCCCCCACCACCTGCCCCAAGTAGCTAGAGTAAAGGACATTCCAGCATCATATTTATTAATGCCACCTGATGGCTTAGAGTAGGGAATATTATATTTAAAAACATAGTCAATAAGAAGAGGTGCAAAGGAAAAAAGGATAGGTTTGTGAATAGACCATGCTCCATATGTCTATAAAATGACAGCAAATGCCAAAATGGAGCCAAAGGTCAGCAAAAAGGACAAGGGTTCGGAATTCGAAGAGAGGCACACTCAAATTAAATAAGACATTTATCCAAGGGAAGCTGGGTGACAAAACACACAGAATGTGGATGGCTACCAGAAAAGCAAAAAATCAGTGAGTTCGGGAGTGGTGGGTAGTGCCTGTAATTCCAGCACTTAGAGCGAACCACTTGAGGTCAGCAGTCTGAGACCATCCTGGCCAACATGGCGAAACCGCATCTCTACTAAAAATACAAAAAAGAGCCTGGTGTGGTGGCACACGCCTGAAATCCCAGCTCCTCAGGAGGCTGAGGCAGAAGAATTGCTAAAACCTGGAAAGCAGAGGTTGCAGTGAGCCAAGATTACGCCACAGAACTCCAGCCAGGGAGACAGCAAGACTCTGTCTCAAAAAATAAAAATAAATAAAAATCAGTGAGATCCCAGGCAATTAGGAGTGCAGGGGTAATTCAGGTACCTGGACCTGTGTCTCAGCCTGACCTTAAATAGCTCTGTTTCCTTGTCCAAGTCACATAGCTCTGTTTCTACACTGCTTCATGCTATGTAGGAAGGAAAACCTGGAAGGCAATAAAATAAGGACGGCTGGGCACCGTAGCTCATTCCTATAATCCCAACGCTTTTGGAAGCCAACGCAGGATGATCGCTTGAGCCCAGGAGTCTGAGACCAGCCTGGGCACAAGACCCAGCAAGACCCCTGTATCTGCTTTAGAAATACACATGTATGAGGGAGCCCACGGATGTTAGTGAATCTAGCAATGCCCTAATGAGTAAATCCTCGGCAATTGAAACTCCTCTGTAATGGAGTTAGCCACTTAAAACGAAACATCACAAACTGCAGGACAGACCGAACGACAGCTCAGTGGAAATGCTCGAAGATCTTTATGTACGTGCAGCTGGCTGGCAATGCGCTTCCACAAGAGGCTTCCAGGTGAAAAGCAGGTGAACCGACTGCAGAGAAAGATGTTAAGCTATTACCCGGCCTTTCCAGCCTCACTGTCATGGCCATGTTTTCTTCTTACACTTTACATTAATTACTAATGCAACAAAAATAGGAAAAAGACACTGATCATCTCCACGTGTAATGAATTCATTTAATCATGACGTTTCATCGTCAATGGTGTCAAAGAACTCCCTCAGCCAGACATCTGCCTTTAATTTCCAGCCACGGAATTCAAAGATTTTAAGCTTCACTGAAGGCATTTCTGAAAATAAAATATCTGAGGAATTTTCAGTACAATAGTAGTTATAAGCCTAACTTTTTTTTTTTTTTTAACAGGGTCTTGCTCTGTCACCCAAGCTTGAGTGCAGTGGTGCAATCACAGCTCACTACAGCCTCAACATTCTGGGCTCAAACAGTCCTCCCACCTCAGCCTCCCAAGTAACTGGGACTACAAGTGTGCACCACCACACCCGACTATTTTATCTTATTTTATGTATTATTTTTTTGAGATGGAGTCTCACTCTGTCACCCAGGCTGGAATGCAGTGGTGTGACCATGGTTCATTGCAAACTCCACCTCTCAGGTTCAAGTGATTCTCCTGCTTCAGCCTCCGGAATAGCTGGGATTACAGGTGCCCACCACCACACCTGGCTACTTTTTATATTTTTCTGTAGAGACAGGGTTTCACCCTGTTGTCCAGGCTGGCCTCAAACTCCTGGACTCAAGCAATCCTTCCACCTCGGCCTCCCAAATTGCCAGGACTGCAGGTAAGAGCCACTGTGCCTGGCACAAGCCTAGCTTTTAAGGGGACTGATTTGTTTTTTGCTGGGGAGTACAGGGGAGAAGGACACTCTGAAAGAAGATCCCACAGTGTCTTTGCTTTCTCCTCGTGAGGACACCCTGGCACCTGACTGGCTGCAGTTGGCCTCATTCCAAAAATTGTTCTAAGCAGAAAGTGTGTGGTCTGGCTTGGTATCCTGGAGAGGAACACCCAGCACCCAGCACCCACTCCAGAAAAGCCTTCTCAGCTCTGCTCCTTTGACCACCTGCTTTCTTGACTTTTAAGCTTTTCTGTGTGATTAGCTTTCCAGAAATATATTCTATGTCTTCTAGCATAATTGACCTATTTTAGCCTATGTTACATTATAATTTTCACCACAATGCCCCTCTAAGAACTCTGTGACATTTGTATTTTTTCCACTCCTATAATCAAAACTCTCAGGTGTCACAGAGAAACGTTAAAACATATCCTGCATATTATGAGAGGTATTCCCATTTTTAGCTTTGCTACCTGAGTGTCCATTGAGAAACATTTTGTCCTCATTAGTGTGGAGGATACAAATAATTATGTCATCAGCGTCTACGTTCAAGGAGCTGAAACACTAACTGACTAAGCCTTAGAATGAACCAACACAAACAAAACGCTATTCATTGCCACTCACCTCTTCCTTAGAGTTGAAACCTAAGCTAATTAATTATTGACAAGTAACAGGTTTCAAACATGGCTTATGTCATGATGTTAGCCCAATAGCCCATGTATAAAATAATGTAATGTTCTAAGAAGAGAGTTAGGAAGATCACCCACAGCCAAAATAGAAAATATATCAAATTCAGACTTTGAATAAGACTTGCTCAGTTCTTTGTTTCGGTGGTTTGTAACCATTTTCATCTAAACGACTTATTTTATGTTTCTATATTTATTGCAGTAATCATCAAAGGTCTGGATACGTTTTTGGTTGGTTGGTTGGCTGGTTGGTTGGTTTGAAGGGGGAGAGGTCTAGGAGTAGAGGAAGTAATTATTTTTAAATTACTCCGGAAATTATTCCTTAGAATAAATATTCTTAGTAAGGTAAGTGTTACCTGTCAGGTGGCTCACGCCTGTAATCCCAGCACTTTGGGAGGTGGAGGCAGATGGATCACGAGGTCAGGAGATCGAGACCATCCTGGCTAACATGGTGAAACCCTGTGTCTACTTAAAAAAAAAAAAAGAAAGAAATACAAAAAATTAGCCAGGCGGTGGTGGACACCTCTAGTCCCAGCTGCTCGGGAGGCTGAGGCAGGAGAATGGCGTGAACACAGGAGGCGGAGCTTGCACTGAGCCGAGATCGCGCCACTGCACTCCAGCCTGGGCGACACAGCGAGACTCCATCTCAAAAAATTAAAAATAAAAATAAAATAAAAATAAAGAATACTCCAGGCCTCTAAGAGTCAGCCCAGATGTGTAGGTATAAAGTATCTTTTTGTAGATATAGGTCTCAAGTATATTTTGGTCTGTGAGTATTGAATAAATTATAAGAAAGCTATAACAAAATCAAAGAAAATGAGATTGAAAGGGACATCCAAAATGCATCTTTTCTCTTCTGCTGCCTTGAGGAATACTGTTGTTAAACTATTTCAGAGAGTTGGACCTCTACATTGTGGATATGCTATCTGAGGAAGCGAAGCTGTTTCCAGTCCACCAGCAACATATGCACGTTATTATCATCATTTCCTGCTAATATTTGGCTTTATAATTAACTTTAATTCCTCCTTCTGTAATTTAAGCAAACTTCTCTACTTGCCTTCAGTAAATACAGTGGCTTTTGTCCAAAGTTCTCTATATTGCAACACGTTTTGAGTTCACTGGAGCTAAGTTACTTCCTCAATAGTCTTTTCCTTTTATGTAAACAATTCCAATTCCTTTCACTTTTATTTAATAATCCAATTTCCCAACACTTGAACCATCACTGCTTCACTCCTTTATTTTTTTCTTCCCGTCTTTGGCTTAGCATTAAAGTGAGGAGTTCGAAGTGTGACGGTTTCGGTAGAAAATTATTATAACCTTAGTTTTGATATGTACCAAAATTCAATGGGCAGATTCTTGGGGTCACGTTGAAAGTTGACAATGAATATTTGGGCTCCAGGCTGATTACAAAAGCAGTAGGATATTATGCTGGCCCACAAAGTCAAACATTCCCAGAAAGGAGGGTTTAAATATGTCATGTAATTTCTGGTATCCACAATATTTGAGACATTTAGAGGAATATTGAATTTAAAACAAAGTCTGCGCCCTCATGAAATGTATGATCTATGCAGAAAGGATTGGCAAAGAACTAATACAAGAATAAGCGCTATGGAAAGGAATTTGCCAAGCGATTAACCAAAGATTCAGAGAAGGAATGCATAATTTTGTGTGGAAAGGAGGGGCAGGAGAGGGAGTGGGTAACACTGTGTCTCAGACACCACCAATGGTGGCTCAGTTCCATTCCGCATGGCAGGGCAGCCCAGCAGAGGCCACCACTCAGAGCTGGACACATCGCCTGGGGTGGAGCAGTCATGGTGAAGCACAGCCAGCACCAGGTGCTGGGAAAAACAAAAGTCTGGTCCAACAGGCAGAACATGATACTCAGAGAGACCTGGAAATAACAATCGATGGTAACCCAGACAGCCATTCTCAAGGATAAGGAAGTAGAGGAACGAGACAGCACATTAAGAGAATGAAGAGGGAGAAAAGGATTCATCAAAAGGAAAGGAGGATTCCTACTCACAGGTGGAAAACAGCAGGAAGGGAAAAAGGAGAAATAGCCAGGCACAGTGGCTCACGCCTGTAATCCCAGCACTTTGGGAGGTCAAGGCAGGACGATTGCTTGAGGCCAGGAGTTCCTGGCCTCAAGAGACTGAGGTGGGAAGATGAGATGAGCCCAGGAAATTGAGACTGCAGTGAGCTATGATGCACTCTAGCCTGGGCTACAGAGCAAGACCCTATCTAAAAAAGAAAGAA
>NW_012101476.1:7112437-7114562 GCF_000951045.1 Mandrillus leucophaeus
TTCAAGTAATTCTCCTGCCTCAGCCTCCTGAGTAGCTGGGATTGCAGCCACACGTCACCATGCCTGGCTAATTTTTTTTTCTTTCTTTTGTGTTTTTAGTACAGACAGGGTTTCACCATGTTGGTCAGGCTGATCTCAAACTCCTGACCTCAGGTGATCCAGCCACCTCAGCCTCCAAAAGTGCTGGGGTTACAGGTGTGAACCCCTGCACCCCGGCTGTACTTTTTATATACTCCACACTTTAGTCAACATGAAATCCTAGGAGACAGGAGGATGAATTAATTTCAAATCATCAAGCTTATCTCAACAGAAGTTTTATTATTTTTTCTTCATTTACTGTGTTGTGTTTTTTGTTGTTGTTGTTGTTGTTTTCCATTACTGAGTGTTTTCAGGCTGTGATCACTCCAGGAATGAATCCTCATACTTTATGTGTCAGACGTAAAAATTCCCCAACAATGAGATTGCCAATTTGAGAGCCCAGGCCTACTTAGAACACTCCTAGGGAATGTCCCCTAATACGTTTGACCTCTCTGGAAAAATCATTGACTTTCTCCATACAAGCTTGGAGCAGGCTATGATATTCTTTGTAGTATCTAGACATGGCCACAATCATATTTTGTTGGTGCCTTGCAGGAAGGAACATATCTAAGGTAGGCAGTTAGAAAGAAATTCAGGCCAGACATAGTGGCGCAGGCCTGTAATCCCAGCACTTTGCGAGGCCGAGGCGGACAGATGGCTTAAACTCAGAAGTTTGAGACCAGCCTGTACAAAAAATACAAAAATTAACCAGGCATGGTGGGACCTGCCCACAGTATCAGTTACTTTGGAGACTGAGGTGGGAGGATCAGTTGAGCCACAGGAGGACAATGCTACAGTGAGCCATGATCGTGCTACTGCACTCTAGCCTAGGCAGCAGAGTGAAACTCTGTTTCCCCCAAAATAAAAAATAAAATTAAAGGCCAGGCGCGGTGGCTCATGCCTGTAATTCCAGCACTTTGGGAGGCCGAGGTGGGCAGATCACGAGGTCAGGAGATAGAGATCATCCTGGCTAACACAGTAAAACCCCGTCTCCACTAAAAATACAAAAAAATTAGCCGGGCGTGGTGGCAGGTACCTGTAGTCCCAGCAGCTCTGGAGGCTGAGAAAGGAGAAGGGTGTGAACCCAGGAGGCAGAGCTTGCAGTGAGCCGAGATCGCACCACTGCACTCCAGCCTGGGCAACAGAACGAGACTCTATCTCAAAAAATTAAATTAAATTAAATTATTAAATATAAAAAAAGAAAGAGAGAAATTCAGATTAGAAGCTCAAAAGTATCACTGGGAACTTTTAAAGGCCTGGTAAAGCCCATCAAATCCTTTCATAAAGCTATGTATCAAGTAAGAAAGATTTCTGGCAGCATCCTCTCAGGTTCCAATAATCTAGATATTAAAGACCATTCCCACAGTCCTGTTACCCATATAATTCGATCCATGTAGCTGACAACTTCCCTATTAGATGACCTTAAATGTCCCCCAAGGGTCCTTAGTCTCATCTCTTAGAGGATTTGTGTTTAAAGAACATGTCTAGATGGTTTTACTGATAGGAATTCATAACGCACCATCATGCTTTATTTTAAAATAAGACATATTTTGCTTATAACTCAACACCATTCATTCCATTAATTCTAGGCACATTTTCCCCATGGAAAGTACGAAACACATGGCTCCACGATGAACTGTGGTCAGAAAAAGAACCAGCATGGGGACTACTTACAGAGACAGAATCTCGATCCGAAGAGTTCATTTTTCCGTGACGGTGTGGCTCAAAAGAGCAGCGAAAGGTGCACATTGGTGTCTGAGCTGACCGTCTGTCTACATTACAGAGGGCAAGTACCAGCACTGACATGGTGCATGCCTCCTCCAAGCTCTGCCATTGAAGCCTCAGGGCCCAGCCCAGCATGGCCGGGGCGCCTTTGCATTTAAGGTGAGACTCATTTGCTCTCCTTAGTCTTCATCATTATGATTAACCAGGTAGTCGTGAAGTTTGTATTTTTACTCTTGAACAATAAAGACATTGAAGCGTGGAAAAAACTAAACACCTAAAATACCCAGTGCCTAACTTTAGCTCACAAATCCCAGTAATTCCC
>NW_012101476.1:7114970-7116086 GCF_000951045.1 Mandrillus leucophaeus
GAAAGAAAGAAAGAGAGAGAGAGAAAGGAAGGAAGGAAGGAAGAAGAATCAAAATAGAAAAGAAAGAATAAAAAAGAAGAGAAATTCTGTTTGGAACTGGAAAGAGGTAGCAAAGCCATGGAGGTTCACAGGTGCAACATTGGGACTGAAACACAGTGGAATGATAACTGTGAATGTTCCCTACAAGGTGTGTCTGGCGTAGGCACATCACGTGTATTAACTCAGCCTTCAGAGCAATGTCATTTAGTAGGTACTATTACTGCCGTTTTACAGGTTAGGAAGCTGAGGCACACAGAGAGGGCCTATAACAGGCCTGAAGTTACACTGCTGGTGAGTTGCAGAGCCAGGCTTCAAACTTAGCCTCCTGGCTTCCGAGCTTAGCACTTGGCCACGGCGCTGTGTAGGCTGGCTGGGGCTTGAGTGCTTCCTGGATATTTCTGGAATATTTTCAAGAGAAATATTTTCCTGAGAGCCGATGCCTCCTCTGGAACCCTGCAGCCTTCTTAGCAGGAAACAATCGGGTAGGTTCTCCCGTATTCAGCCGTAGTGAAAGGCACGTCACAGGCCCGGAACTGCATTTTGTTTCCAATATTTCAGGTACATATAGGAAGGATAGAAGCATAAGAAAAGGAAGGGGTTGGGAGAAGCATCTTCTCACTTTAAATATTTCCTCTATGAATGAGATATTTTGTCTGAATAAAAAGAAAAACAGACAGAAGACAATGAAAACAATATGTGATATTGAAAGGCCAGTTTTCTAAGCCAAGCTAAAAGGAAAATTTTAAAGCCAAGTTAATCCAAAGAAAGAAAAGGCAGTTAAGAGCCATAAGAACACATCCACCACCTACCCAACACTTTAACTATTGAATTTCTTTTCAGTCCCCTTTCTTGCAGGGGAAAACTGTACAAACCAAGTTAGAGGAGGAAACAAAAAAAAAAGGAAAACTGAGAGGTGGTCTTTGACTAAGCGAAGTTAAAGTGGAAGGCGGTCTCACACTGACTTTAAGAATAAAGTCAGAACAAGAAAAAGATGTTAAACCGATGGTAATATTTCAAATCCACCACTTAGTCATCATTTTACTATAGACAAACACAGTTAAGTTCAAATATGTTGAT
>NW_012101476.1:7116136-7117109 GCF_000951045.1 Mandrillus leucophaeus
TCCTAGGAGACAGGAGGATGAATTAATTTCAAATCATCAAGCTTATCTCAACAGAAGTTTTATTATTTTTTCTTCATTTACTGTGTTGTGTTTTTCTTTGTTTTTTGTTTTTTGTTTTTTGTTTTTTTTTGTTTTTTGCCATTACTGAGTGTTTTCAGGCTGTGATCACTCCAGGAATGAATCCTCATACTTTATGTGTCAGACGTAAAAATTCCCCAACAACGAGATTGCCAATTTGAGAGCCCAGGCCTACTTAGAACACTCCTAGGCAATGTCCCCTAATACGTTTGACCTCTCTGGAAAAATCAGTGACTTTCTCTATACAAGCTTGGAGCAGGCTGCTGTGATATTCTTTGTAATATCTAGACATGGCCACAATCATATTTTGTTGGTGCCTTGCAGGAAGGAACATATCTAAAGTAGGCAGTTAGAAAGAAATTCAGGCCAGACATAGTGGCGCAGGCCTGTAATCCCAGCACTTTGCGAGGCCGAGGCGGGCAGATGGCTTAAACTCAGAAGTTTGAGACCAGCCTGTACAAAAAATACAAAAATTAGCCAGGCATGGTGGGACCCGCCCACAGTATCAGTTACTTTGGAGACTGAGGTGGGAGGATCAGTTGAGCCACAGGAGGACAATGCTACAGTGAGCCATGATCGTGCTACTGCACTCTAGCCTAGGCAGCAGAGTAAGACTCTGTTTCCCCAAAAATAAAAAATAAAATTAAAGGCCAGGCGTGGTGGCTCATGCCTGTAATCCCAGCACTTTGGGAGGCCGAGGTGGGCGGATCACGAGGTCAGGGGATAGAGATCATCCTGGCTAACACAGTAAAACCCCGTCTCCACTAAAAATACAAAAAAATTAGCCGGGCGTGATGGCGGGTACCTGTAGTCCCAGCAGCTCTGGAGGCTGAGAAAGGAGAAGGGTGTGAACCCAGGAGGCAGAGCTTGCAGTGAGCCGAGATCGCACCACTGC
>NW_012101476.1:7119923-7121296 GCF_000951045.1 Mandrillus leucophaeus
AGCATTCAGGGCGGAGGAAACACGGCGTGCAACGGCGCATCTTCCTCTGGAATGAGAACTCACTTGATGAGAGCAGTAAACAGAGTGGAGTGAACAAGGGAGAGATTGGCAGGAGATGAGGTGAGGAGGGAAACGGGGGTGAAGGACTGCAGATATGAGAGAGACTTGCAGAACAAACAACAGACTTTGGTTTTTGGCTTTTTTGGGGGATAAGATGAGAACTTTTTGGAGTGCTTTGAGCAGAAGAGTAACGTGGTCAGATTCATGTAAGCACATTACTCTATGGAGAACAGCTGGAAGAGGGGGCAATCGTGGACATGGAGTTGCCGGTTAAGAAGGAAGTTACTTCAACACTACAGAAATGTTGTTGGCTTAAACAGAGAGAAGGGTAGGGATGATGAAAACTGTCAGACTAGAGATACGCTGATAAAGATAAAACTGAGATATTTTTCCTAATACAGGTTCTCCTCAATTATTATAGGGTGGTTAGGTCCAGATTGTCAAATCAAGTTTAGCGAAAGCTGCCTCCTTACATATTTTAAGTTCAGCCTGAAGGTTTCTCTGTACATCATGAACTAGAGCAAGCGGAGGTGTAAACAGACTGTAGCCTACACTTGTGCCAATCACTCAGTTTCGGCCAATCAAATGTAGCCAACAGTTCTAGCCGTGTTCAAATGAGGCAAACTCAGAGCTGTAACCAATCCAGCTGTTTCTGTACCTCACTCCCATTTTCTGTTGGTCACTTTCCTTTCTCTGTCCATAAATCTTCTTCCACCACGTGACTGCACTGGAGTCTCAGAGCTACTCTGGCTTGGGAGCCTGCCCGATTCATGAATCGGTCATTGCTCAGTGAAGTTCCTTTAAATTTAATACAGCTAAAGCTTTCCGTTTATCAAGATAAACCCATTGTAAGTTGAAAATATCGGAAGTCAAAAATGCATTTAAGACACCTAACGTAGCGAGCATCATAGTATAGCTTGGCCCACCTGAAACGTACTCAGAACACTCACATGTGACATGTTCACCTACAAAATCATCTGGCAACACAATCCACAGTCAGTTGTTTGGTAATCACGTGGCTGACTGGGAGCTGCGGTTCACCGTTGCTGCTCAGAATCATGACAGGTTATTGTACCACGTATTACTAGCCCGGGAAAAGATCAAAATGCACAGTCTTGCACCAATATAAAGTCAGAAAAGTATAAGTCAAATCACTGTAAGCTAGGGATCATCTGTGGATGTAGGGTGAAATAAAAGAGTAAATGACCAAACATGTGAATGTATCAGATTACCACATGTACCCTAAAAATATGTACATCAAATTATATGCCAATTTTTCAAGTAATTAATTTTTTTTTTTTTTTTTTTTTTTT
>NW_012101476.1:7123027-7126125 GCF_000951045.1 Mandrillus leucophaeus
TTTATTTGTATTTTTAAACAGTGTTAGTGTAATATAATTTCCACATCATAATATTCATCCACTTAAAGCGTATAATCCAATGGTTCCTAGTATGTTCACTGTTGCACAACTGCCACCACAATTTTAGAACATTTTCGTCACATTAAAAAGAGAATCCATAACCATCGATAGTCATTCTCATTCCTCTCCCCCGACCCACCCATCCTCATCCCCCCAGCCCCCAGCCCCAGGCAATCACTCATCTACTGTCTCTCTCTAGATATTGGCCTATTCTGGACATATTATTTTATTCCTTCTACCTAACCGTAATTTGATATCCTTTGACCAACATCTCCCTATATTCCCTCCCCACTAAACAAACATGCTTCTGATAAGCATCATTTTCCTCTTCACTTTTAAGAGATCTACTTTTTTAGGTTCCACAGATGAGTGAGAGCATGTGGTATTTGTCTTTCTGTGCCTGTCTTATTTCAGTTAAGGTCCTCCAGGTTCATCCATGTTGTTGAAGATGACAAGATATCATTCTTTTTTATGGCTGAATAGTGTTCCATTGTGTTCGTATACCACATTTTCTTTATCCATTTATCTGTAGATAGATACTTAGGTTGATTCCATATTAACTATTGTGAATAATGCTGCAATAAACGTAACAGTACAAATATGTCTTCAGAATGCTGATTTCATTTCCTGTGGATCTATACCCAAGCACTTCTTGGTTGAGTAGTAGAGACAAATCCTGATAGAATTAGTTCAAGAAAAAAAAAATGAGATGGTGGAAAGTAAAGACAGTGATTGTAAAAGATGCTTTCAAAGAGTTTTGCTACAAAGAAATGCAGGGAAGTGGAGTGGGGTCAATGGAAGGAATTTTTTAGACAAGAGCTATTTCTGCAAGTTTGGTAATAATGGGCATCATCCATATCATTCATTAGAAGGGAGAGAAACGTGCCAGTGCAGGAGAGAGGTGCAGAAGTGACATTCTTGTGCAGATCAGAGGGAATGGCACCTAGTGCACAGTGGGGATTGACCTCAGGCTGAAAGAGGAACAGGTGAGCTTTTGTCTAGACAGAGGGTTCTTGTGGGAGGGTAGTAGTTTTAGGGGGGACACTAGAAAGTTCTCTTTGAATTGCTTTTATTTTCTTAACGGATTAGGAACCGAGGTCACCAGAGCTAATGTGTTGGGTGAAAGAGGAGATACTGTAAAATAGAGGTTTAAGGCCGGGCGTGGTGGCTCACGCCTGTAATCCCAGCACTTTGGGAGGCGGAGGCGGGTGGATCTTGAGGTCAAGAGATGGAGACCATCCTGGCCAACATAGTGAAACCCCGTCTCTACTGAAAATACAAATGTTAGCTAGGTGTGGTGACACGTGCCTATAATCCCAGCTACTAGGGAGGCTGAGGCAGCAGAATCACTTGAACCAGGGAGTCGGAGGTTGCAGTGAGCTGAGATCGTGCCACAGCACTGCAGCCTGGAGATAGAGCAAGACTGTCTCAAAAACAAAAAAAAAGATAGTGTTTTAAGGGACTGGGTGAGTAGATGGACTAAAGAAATGGGGGAAGGGCACCCGGAGCGCCCCCTTGAGGTTGTGGACTTAGTGACCGTTGCACTTGGTTCCTGTTCCTGTCTCTGAGGTCACCACACGTGGTATTCAGCTTAGGTGTTCTTCTTGTCCCCCTCACCAAGTCTTAAGCTCTTTGAATAGAGATCTCTTAGTCATTTCTGAACTTCCAGTGCCTAGCAAAATGCCTGATAAACATTTGTTGCATTACGATCAGATGAAGCCTTATCACACATACACAAGGCACGTTTCTGTCCCTCCCATCTTGAGGCTGCATAAATCAGGCTAGGAGCCTCTCCAGGTTATGGCAGTGTTGCACAGAGGCTGGCATTTAGCAATGCTAAATAGATGCTCGGTTAGTAAATAAGGGAAGGGTGGGGGAGACGCTTCTTAGGCTCTTGCTGTTGCGTATTCTTTTGTATCAGGAGACTCAAGTTCCTAAGGCTTTCTCCAACCTAGTCAGGAAAATAGCCTGTCCCCAGTCTTCAAAATAACAATAGATCTGTTCATCTTGAGATCCACAAGCACACTGACACAAGCTTCAAACAAAGAACCGTTTCCCACAACCCATGATCATCTCCCACCGCGGTTTGCAGACAGGTAATCTGAGGCACACAGAGGTCAAATGAGCCTGAAGGTCACAGATCTGAGCTCCTGCCCTGGAGCTGCCAAATAGAATCTATTATATGCTGACCATCAGTTTGCATTTGGACCAGAACAGTCTGTCAATAAAATATAACTTATTACTAAAATCAGACCTCCCCAAAACAATATTTTTTCAAGTTTTCTCTCTATATAATATATTTACTTTCATATACTCTTTTTTGTTCCACAGAGAATTTGAGGAGGCTTATCGTTTGACATTTTTTCCCCCAATAGAAAGAACAAAAAGAAAAAGCAAAATTTTGCAAGCATCAGAGATTCTCCCAGGATCCTGATGCCATGCGTATTTGTCCAGTGTGCTGTAGGCATTTTGTATAACTCTGTTTACAATGGCCAATCCCTCCTCTTAACTTTTCTCTGCAGAAGTAAAGTTTCCACTGTAATTCTCCCTAAACAGGTGAAGAAAGGGGGGTTGGAGAAACCTCCATAGCCATCCCCTGAGGCATAATCAGAGCCAGATGCCAAACTTTCTGAATCAAGAGTGGACTCACGTGCCATAAAAACTAGTGATTTATTTATTATAGGGCTCTAATTAATAAAATATGGCTTTAACCTACAGCCAACAGCGTGTATTCCACTAGTGTGCCCGTAAAATATGGCTGGCAAATTGAAAGTAGCATAATGGCTAAATCACCGTAATTTTCACCACATTAAGAAGCCCCAACTTGAGTTTTACATTACTTCTACCTAATGTCAACCCTACTGGGAGCAAAACCGAATATGTAGTCAGCCCAACACGTGATCTGTCTGACATTTTGGCTCAAATGACCACTCTGTAAATTAATTTACCAAAATGCCTATTTTGGGGACAGACAAGATCATCCAAGGACATGCTATTCCTCAACTGGCCTTTAGGGAAACCATTTAATTATAACAAAA
>NW_012101476.1:7127640-7140137 GCF_000951045.1 Mandrillus leucophaeus
TTTTATTTTCTTAACGGATTAGGAACCGAGGTCACCAGAGCTAATGTGTTGGGTGAAAGAGGAGATACTGTAAAATAGAGGTTTAAGGCCGGGCGTGGTGGCTCACGCCTGTAATCCCAGCACTTTGGGAGGCGGAGGCGGGTGGATCTTGAGGTCAAGAGATGGAGACCATCCTGGCCAACATAGTGAAACCCCGTCTCTACTGAAAATACAAATGTTAGCTAGGTGTGGTGACACGTGCCTATAATCCCAGCTACTAGGGAGGCTGAGGCAGCAGAATCACTTGAACCAGGGAGTCGGAGGTTGCAGTGAGCTGAGATCGTGCCACAGCACTGCAGCCTGGAGATAGAGCAAGACTGTCTCAAAAACAAAAAAAAAGATAGTGTTTTAAGGGACTGGGTGAGTAGATGGACTAAAGAAATGGGGGAAGGGCACCCGGAGCGCCCCCTTGAGGTTGTGGACTTAGTGACCGTTGCACTTGGTTCCTGTTCCTGTCTCTGAGGTCACCACACGTGGTATTCAGCTTAGGTGTTCTTCTTGTCCCCCTCACCAAGTCTTAAGCTCTTTGAATAGAGATCTCTTAGTCATTTCTGAACTTCCAGTGCCTAGCAAAATGCCTGATAAACATTTGTTGCATTACGATCAGATGAAGCCTTATCACACATACACAAGGCACGTTTCTGTCCCTCCCATCTTGAGGCTGCATAAATCAGGCTAGGAGCCTCTCCAGGTTATGGCAGTGTTGCACAGAGGCTGGCATTTAGCAATGCTAAATAGATGCTCGGTTAGTAAATAAGGGAAGGGTGGGGGAGACGCTTCTTAGGCTCTTGCTGTTGCGTATTCTTTTGTATCAGGAGACTCAAGTTCCTAAGGCTTTCTCCAACCTAGTCAGGAAAATAGCCTGTCCCCAGTCTTCAAAATAACAATAGATCTGTTCATCTTGAGATCCACAAGCACACTGACACAAGCTTCAAACAAAGAACCGTTTCCCACAACCCATGATCATCTCCCACCGCGGTTTGCAGACAGGTAATCTGAGGCACACAGAGGTCAAATGAGCCTGAAGGTCACAGATCTGAGCTCCTGCCCTGGAGCTGCCAAATAGAATCTATTATATGCTGACCATCAGTTTGCATTTGGACCAGAACAGTCTGTCAATAAAATATAACTTATTACTAAAATCAGACCTCCCCAAAACAATATTTTTTCAAGTTTTCTCTCTATATAATATATTTACTTTCATATACTCTTTTTTGTTCCACAGAGAATTTGAGGAGGCTTATCGTTTGACATTTTTTCCCCCAATAGAAAGAACAAAAAGAAAAAGCAAAATTTTGCAAGCATCAGAGATTCTCCCAGGATCCTGATGCCATGCGTATTTGTCCAGTGTGCTGTAGGCATTTTGTATAACTCTGTTTACAATGGCCAATCCCTCCTCTTAACTTTTCTCTGCAGAAGTAAAGTTTCCACTGTAATTCTCCCTAAACAGGTGAAGAAAGGGGGGTTGGAGAAACCTCCATAGCCATCCCCTGAGGCATAATCAGAGCCAGATGCCAAACTTTCTGAATCAAGAGTGGACTCACGTGCCATAAAAACTAGTGATTTATTTATTATAGGGCTCTAATTAATAAAATATGGCTTTAACCTACAGCCAACAGCGTGTATTCCACTAGTGTGCCCGTAAAATATGGCTGGCAAATTGAAAGTAGCATAATGGCTAAATCACCGTAATTTTCACCACATTAAGAAGCCCCAACTTGAGTTTTACATTACTTCTACCTAATGTCAACCCTACTGGGAGCAAAACCGAATATGTAGTCAGCCCAACACGTGATCTGTCTGACATTTTGGCTCAAATGACCACTCTGTAAATTAATTTACCAAAATGCCTATTTTGGGGACAGACAAGATCATCCAAGGACATGCTATTCCTCAACTGGCCTTTAGGGAAACCATTTAATTATAACAAAACGAGGCCAGTTAAATGTGGCTTCAGTGCTTGTCAACAACTCCTTAATATTATTGTCATTATATTAACACTTAATAATAATGGTGGTCAAATTGTTTTAAAGAATTTTAAAAATAAGAAAGGTGGTGATAATGATAATGACAGGCATCATAAAAGAGACCCTTGCAAGGTATTTTGAGAATTGATTGATTGAGGTGCATTCAGGATATTTAGTTTTTCACAATTGTTAGATGTATCTTTTGTAAAAGCTCTGATCGAGAGAGAGAGAGAGAGAGAGAAAGATCTTAACTGACCTTGGTGATCCACCACCCCTCTTATATAGCTTTAGCAGGATAGCTGCAGACCTGTGCTAAGCTCTCTCTTGCTCTGTTCCTTAGGGGGGCAGCAGCTGCACCGCCTACAAGCACAGCATCACCCTCGGCAAAGGGCTGCCTGCTTCTACCAGCCAGTGCTCAACTGGGCTAAGGGAGAATTAACAATCATTGCCTTTTGGTGCAATGACTGCTGTGCAGAGAGCAGCCAAGATGGTCTCACTTCCCAGCACTAGAGATGCCCGCAGCCAGAGGAGAATTGAGAATGATTAACAGGCCAAATGAAATTGTGTTTCCAGGGTTATACTTGGTTTTGAAAGCTGAAGGTGCCCATTAACCACATGTGAGTTTGCTGTGTTTTCTCTGCTGTGAAAATGCAAGTGTTGCCGCACTAGGAAGTCATCAGCATCAGAAAGTTGCTCTCTGAAGCCCTGCTTTTAGGGACTGAGGTCCAAAAACACTTATTTGCAGTCCCATTCCTCCAGCATCCCCTCCTACAGTCTCACAAGCCCTGTGTGAAGTATGGACTTGAATAAACAAGACTTGATCCAGGAGACAATGAAGTCCTTCTTATGTATATTCATTCCTGAACGGTAATGAGCATCTTTACTGAGTTGGACACTAAGGATGCCTGTGAAAACCCAGCGTGCCTGAAAGCAGGGAGGAAGCTTTCTGATGCTAGAAGAAACAAGAGCATGATCTCTATT
This sequence comes from Mandrillus leucophaeus, assembly GCF_000951045.1. NCBI lineage: Eukaryota > Metazoa > Chordata > Mammalia > Primates > Cercopithecidae > Mandrillus > Mandrillus leucophaeus. Next base: position 7,130,628 of record NW_012101476.1, read on the forward strand.
AATCTGGAAAAATGCATCCATGCAAACCAGAGAGGCAGGTGCATAAACAAACTCATTAGGGTGTGCTAGTGCCACAATCCTACGTGCTTAGCCACTGTCTTTGAGGTTCCGACCAACAATAAGTATCAATCAATAATCAATAGCCAACAGGTATAAATTGACCAATACTTGTTAGGTATCTGTTTTGTGCCCAGAATATTACTTGGTTCTAGAAAGGGATACAAGATAAATATGAGACATTTCTCTCACGCTTTCCATATTTTAAGTGTACATAATTCACTTAAAAACTTCTGAGTATATACTGTAAGCAAAGCTAACATGCAGAGTCATTGGAAATAAAAGTTGGGCTCTATCTGTAGACCAAGTTTCAGACACGTTTAAATCAGCTATTGGATTAATCAAATCAGAGCCACCTTCATGGTGACCTGATGAGTTGACTCCTTGGGCATCATGTAATCTTGTAATCTTTCTTAGTGTGTAGACCCAAGTAAATGCCATCTATCCTGTGGCACTACTGGGATCATAGAATTGCAACATTTAAAGGAACTTCAGAGCCCAATTCTTTACCCAACCTAAGATTCCACTCTTGAACAACCCATTCTTAAACATTCCTAGCAAGTATTGCCTAACCAAAAAGTTCGCTGCTTTTAAACTTCAAAATGTCTCCTTTCTGATGTGAAGGGAATTCAGTCTCCTTACAACTGTGTTTGTTTGTTTGCTTGTTTGTTTGTTTGTTTTTTCGAGATAGGGCCTCTCGTTCTGTCACCCAGGCTGGAGCACAGGGCATGATCACAGCTCACTGCAGCTTCAAGCTCCTGGGCTCAAGCAATCCTCCTGCCTCAGTCTCCCAAGTAGCTGGGACTACACGTGCACACCACTATGCCCAGCTGACTTCTGTACTTTTTGTAAACATGCTTTTTCCCCGTATTGTCCCAACTGGTCTCGAACTTCTGGGCTCAAACAATCCACCAGTCTCAGCCTCCCAAAGTGCTGGTGCATGAGCTACCATGCAGTCTCTTACAACTTTGATCACCTTTTTATAACTCTGCTATACAGCTTTGTCAAACAAATTCAATCTTTTTCAAATAGGAGCACATGCAAATATTTAAAAATGACATCCACATGTCTTTTTTTTCCCCAGGCTAAATTCCTTTAACCTCTTCTACAACAAGATTTTTCAATCATTCACCAGTTGAATTGCCTCCTTCTAAATATTCTCCTGTTTTAAACACGTCTGTTAATGTAACCTGGCTCTATGCGTTCACACTATGAAACCCCATCTTACCTGTGAAATGGCAGAGTTAAGCTAGATCAATATGATCGTATTCTTCCATCACTAAAGGAACTGATTTATACAGACTTCCTCTCCCACAGCTGTAGGCATGTAAGAGATCTCCAGGGAATATCCATAGAAAACACTGTCTTTGGACCAAACATGTTGAAAAGAGACTAGAATTGTGCGGTAATCACTGTGAAGAATATGCTTTTTGGCAAGGCCGCGGGGCCCAAAACCGGAAACCCAAAAACTTGGGAAGCCCAAAAAAGCCAAACAACTGAAGCCAAGAATTCCAAAACAACCCGGGCAAAAAGAAGAAAACCCAACCGGAACAAAAAAAAAAAAAATAAGCAGGCCGGGGGGCCGGGGCCCGGAAGAACAACAACCAAAACAACAAAAGGAAGGAAGAACGCAACAACGCAACCCAACCCGGGCCAAAAAAGAAAAACCCCATAAAAAAAAAAGAATGTAAATAACAGATATAAAATCTTGACACCTAGTACTTGGTCAGCAGGGTCCTTGTGTCTAACATCGGTGTAGCTGATCAGTATTGTTGAAATAACTTTAATTCATTTCCAATAACGAAATAAGAGTACAACAAAAAAAATAGAACTGAACATAAGCTTTGCACACCAAGTTCACGATCTTAGTGGGAAGGGCAGGTAGAGTCATAATTTGGTGTTTATAGAAAAAAAAGTTATAATTTAACGAAATTGGGCTATGTAGTCCTTTAAAACAAAATTAAATCTAGGGTTCCTGGAGAAACAAATATTCAGGACTGCACAGCTAGAAATTTTATAGATTTGATTAAAAATTAACCTTGTCAACCTATTTTATACTTGAGCCTAGGTGAAATCAAGCAAAAGCTCTGAAGGAACTTGACCAAAACTAACGTGCTGGAGGTTTTTCAATCATTTTTATTAGATTTTCAGGGAATTGTTGTTGGTGAGGAGAGTGAGACGGGACATCGGTTGCAGGTGAGATATTAGCTTAGTAACCCAAGCAGATGCTGATAGCTGTGCATGGTGGTCTAAGAACAGAAGAGGTTAGAAAATGAGAACGTAGTCTCTGGAGAAAATTACTATGGCTCTGACATTTTCCGTGGATAAATGCCTAGGGAGGAAGGGTTAAAAAAAATGAAATCCTGTTTTCCCTGTTCTGGGAAAACAGGATCCTAACAATGGAGCTTATTAAAAGTTATTTTTTTAACTGATGACTGTTCCATTCTATGCTAGAAAATTGGGTGAAGCTATTTCTGATTTAATAAGATGGATGGATATCCTTGCCCTCAAAAATCTGGCATTAAGAAGATAATATTCTGAGAAGTAGTGGTGCTTCTGGGGATAGAAAATAGAGTCCTTCAAAAGCAGCCAGATGACACAGTCCCTCTCTCAAAAGAATGACTTGGAGTTTTCATGCATGTCTGTGCCTGGGGTAATGGGTACCAGGGACTTACCAGTGGAATTCTTAGCTGGCTACAGGGCACATCAGTGTTCTGTCTCTCTGATGGAGAAAGACTGAGACTACGAGGGAAAGAAAAAATCAGGAGACATAGTATTAGTCTGTGCCCCATTTGACGGTGGGCTCGTTATTCTGATTCCTCGTCTGAAAATGTCCTCCTTAGGCTCAAAGACCTTTCCAATAAAACCCGGTTCTGGGACAACCGCTCTCATGACCTGCCTTCAAGACGCCTTTCCTTATTCTTTTAGCATTAAGTTTTCTTAAATGTACCATTAGATTAGCAGCACTTGAATCTCTAAAAGGAAAATCCCTTATAAAAGTAAATGGAGTACCTGGTAGCTGCATTCTTTGGAGAACACACAGGATATGCAGGCACCGGATACCCCGTGCCCGTGAAGGATACCATGGCCTCGGGCAGGTGGGTTGCCTCTGTGTGCAGTGTGGTCTACCCACAGCACAGCTACCCTGGTCCTCACCCCACGGCAGGCCATGCAGGACAGCAGCCAGCTGAAGGTCTTCCTCAGGGTCGAGGCTCCCTAGGAGACTAGAGAGTTCATTCACTCCTGAAGAGGTGACTCTTCTCAACATGAAACCACACGCAATTCCTTGGAGTTCCCAGCACAACACTGAGACCCCGGTCAGAGAAGGAAGGGTGGTGGGAAGCTCAAGGGGGTTAGTTTGTATTATCGTGATCACTTTCATTCACATCCAATAATAAAATAAGAGGATAACCAAGAATGGAGCCAAACATACATCTCTGCACACTGAACTGAGCTCCTGATCTTCTATTCAGCGAGAACAGAAACATGGTGATGATGGTGTTTTCTAAAGGATGCACAGGAGACCTGAGTGTAGTGCAGAACGGGGTGGAAAGGAGGCAGGTGGAAAGAAAATACATGATAGAGGGGCAGAAAATCAGGAGAGTAAAGAAGTGACACAACTCAGGGAATGAACCTAAAATATTAGAATGAGGAGAGGGAGAGGGAGACCAAAGGGGAAGTCCCAGGAGGGGCAGAGGGGAACAACATGATGAGGACAGAATCAGAGAGGGTGAGAGTTCTCTGGGGTCTGCTCTGTGTAAGTCACCGTCATTTTATGTGTCAGTCTGGCTAGGCTACAGTACCCAGTTGTTTGGACAAATACCAGCCTAGCTGTTGCTGCGAAGGTGTTTTTTAGATGTGATGAACATCTGCGTCGGTGGACTTTGAGTAAAGCAGGTTGTCCTCAGGCCTTGCCCAATCAGTTGAAAGTCTTAAGACTAAATATTGAGTTTCCCCCGAAAAGAAGAAGTTCTGCCTCCTAAGGGCAACAAGAAAACCCTTAGCTGAGTGTCCTCTTCCAGTCTGATGACCTGCCCTGCAGATTTCAGACTTGCCAACACCCACAATTGTATAAGCCAATTCCTTTATTTTATTTTATTTTATTTTATTTTTGAGATGGAGTCTCACTCTGTCACTCGTGCTGGAGTGCAGTGGCTCAGTCTCGGCTCACTGCAACCTCCACCTCCCAGGTTCAAACAACTCTCCCGAGTAGCTGGGATTATGGGTTCCCGTCGCTACGCCCAGCTAATTTTTTGTATTTTTAGTAGAGACGGGATTTTACCATGTTGGCCAGGCTGGTCTCCAACTCCTGACCTCATGATTCGCCCACCTCAGCCTCCCAAAGTTCTGGGATTATAGGTGTGAGCCACTGCACCTGGCCCAAAATCAATCTCTTTACGTATGTGTATACATACACACACCACATACACAGACACAGATACACACCACATCTATTCGTTCTATTTCTCTGGAAAACCCTAATACATTATATAAAGTACTGTTCATAACTGCGCAGCAACTGCCGATCCTATCTTAGAGACAGGAAAGTTTCAGAGAGTTTCTCTCCCCAGTTAGCGCCCTGGGAACTACCTCACTAATCTCTGCCCAGTCCTTTATATGGAAAGAAAGGAGCAGTTATGCAAGTCTAGGTGTTTCTCACCTCCAAATCTACTGTACCCTAAGATGGGCAGGGGTTTCTACAAGTCATTTAGTCCCATATGAGGCATTTGAGAATTTTCAGAATGTCCTTTGGCAACACTTGAGCAGACAGGCAAACGGAATTCCTTTCCATGACACGATGGCCTCTGGCAATTCCGTGGCCCCAAAGTGGCCTGGCCCATGGGGTTTGGAAGGGAGCATTGGATACCGAGGATGTCAACCACTTCTCAAATGTCAACACCTAGGAAAAAATGCAGTGGCTCACTCACACAAGCAGTACAGCAGCTGGAAGTCTGAGCTCATCTTCCTGTCTGCTCCATTTACTGTTCCTTACCCTGACTGGGTCCATCTTCAGCATTTCATATGCAAGGGGCAGGCCATACTCATGTGCGTAATTGAGTTCTAAAGTGTACAAGAGTGCAAGATCCACTTACAGTGAATTTTGTTCTTTCTCAACTCATCTGTGTGTCCTAGAGTGTACACACCCTATCCAACATCACTGAGCTTCAACATGTTGGTAGCACCTACTAGCCCCCTGGTAACTACCTCACCAACTTCCCCCAAGGTCTTTTATCTGGAAAGGGAAGTGCCAGTCAGGTATCTCACCGGAACCTGAAGAAGGCAGAGAGTTAACCACCAACGGAAGCTCAATTTCAACAGCCTTTATTAACCCTGCAAGTGACTCTAACCACTACCTTCAGGACACGGCAAAGGAACCCGGTTCCCCTCACTTCTGTCATACCACAGAGCTGATATTTAGCAAGGAAAAACTGTTGGTACACCTGTATACGTTTCATGTGGCTTTTGCTACCTACCAATGTAATCAATGTAATCACTTTTCCTCTTGATCTTTTTTTCTGCCAGAGGTAAGTGATTTCTCCTACACAAAGATTTTTTTAATGCTTTTAAGAGCCAACGCTGAATCTTTTAATGATCGAATATCAACTAGCATATTCTTAGACCTCTAGAATGAGGATTGTGGAAATTTGATAAGGCAAACCAGCCTGGTATCCTGAAAACATCACGGCCCTGGGAATCAGAAGAGGCAAAGCACTAACTCAGTCACTTAACTTCCTTAGAGTCCATTCCATTTAGTCAATATTTATTGAGTATTTCCTGGGTCCTGGGCATTTTCTTGAGCACCAGAGACATAAAGACAAATGAACCCTAGCCTTGTCTGCAGAGAGCTTATAATTTACTGTTAGAGACAGCCGTGTAAAAAAAACAATTGCAATACGGAATGAGCCATACCTCAACAGAAATACACACAATGTACCAGACGCACTCATGGAACCGAATGATTCATTCCATCCTGGATGAGCTTTAGGGCATGTTTCTCTAAGAAGATGACACCCCAGCACAGCCTTTGGTTTTCTCATCTGAGGAATGAAGAAGCCAAAGTGAAAAATTCCTATGTCTCTCCCAGCGTTACAGCTCTGAAATTCAATAACTGTGCAGATAAATCCGAGAAATCCTGAAAATCAGAATGTTCAGCGTAGGGCAGTCTCGGACGGGAATGGTGGTTTGTGGAACTGGATAGCTACAGATACTGGCCCCTGCCCAGAGAGCCAGGCTGCTAGGCAGAGCCCCAAGGGTGGGGTGCTCTTTCACCCAGTCCTCCCAAGCCATCAGAATTCATGTCACCCTTTTGATGAATGAACTAATCAATTCCAAAAGTACTCCATTGCAAGACTCTGTGGGCTAGCAGAAGAAGACAAGTTAATGGCCGGGCGTGGTGGGTCACACTTGTAATCCCAGCACTTTGGGAGGCCGAGTCGGACAGATTACTTTGAAGCCAGGAGTTTGAGGCCAGCCTGACCAACATGGTGAAACCCCGTCTCTACTAAAAATACAAAAATTAGCCGGATGTGGTGGCATGTGCCTGTAATCTCAGCTACTTGAGAGGCTGAGGAGGGAGAATTGCTTGAACCTGGGAGGTGGAGGTTGCAGTGAGCCAAGATCGCACCACTGCACTCCAGCCTGGGCAACAGAGCAATCTCTGCCATTGAGAAGCCCACAGCCTGACGAAGAATTAGGATATGGCACAGGAAAAATTAGGGAAACCCGGGGTACAAATCAAGGCCCAATATAGGGAGTACACAAAGAGGTGCAGGCAAGGAGTTAATTAAAGGAAGGAAAATGTTTGTCTTCTAGAGGAATCAAAGAAGGCTTCAGGACATGCCCAACTGGAGGTTATCAAAGGGCAGAGAGATAACAGAAAGAAGGGCAGAACATTCTACACAGAGCAAACTACTTGAGCAAAAGTGGAAAGATAGAGATACTTCAGGAGATTGTAAGCAGAATTAGACTGGAACTATAGAATATAATTATAATAATAATCAACATCATTATTAATATTACTTAAAGAGTGCCTACTGAGTGTGCCAGGAATTTTGAATGGCCTTCCTCACCCTTCTCTACCACCTGGGATATGGGTATCACCCCCATTTTTCAGATGAGCAAACAGGTTTCATGGGCCAAGCTGAGATTTTAACGAGATGCTCCTGATCCCAGAGTCCACACTCTTAACAGTCATGCTTCTTTATTTGATGTGCTGCTGGGAAATGAATTCCTAGCTCAAAAGGTCCTGTACAAAAGTGTTTTGAAGGACAGGAATTGTAGAATACAGCACATAAATCTGGCAGCATTATGGAAAATGGCTTGGAGCAGGAAAAGACTAGAGATAAGGAGATCTTTGACTTGCGTGTTACAGTAATGAGAGATATGCAAGAGCAACAAACACTTCTGCACTGAGGCAATAGGAGTCAAAAAAAGAGAGGAAAGAAAGGGGTATATGAAAAAAACCACGTCATGGGGTAGAATCCGTAGAACCTCCCTAGTGGTTGGATATGGTGGAAAAGGGAGGACTAGGCAGTTTGGAGAATGTGTGTTTGGTTCCTGAGGTCCGCTCCTGAGCCAGAGTCATTTCTTTTCATCCAGCCTCTTGGATCTATAGGCAAGAAAGAGGACGTTTTCTGAAATATTTTCTTTCCTGTAAAGTATGCATCTTACAAATTCATATTTCTCCTGGACTTTAGTAGCTGGACAATAATCAATTGTTGTCCCTGTAAGTTCCAAGAAATTTAGTTTAAGGTTTCTCATAGGAAATATGGATAGGTAAAAGTTCCTGTATAAAAACTCTGCCCAAATCACCTATTTCTGGGGCGCGTTGCTTATAATAGGTACTGATTGAATATGTTCTAAATGAATAAGTAGATAAACCACAAACACTTTCAACCTCTTGACCCTTGTGAGGCTTTTATCCCTACCTTACTTTCAAAACAGAACTCCAAAGGCAAGAGTTTAACAAAGGCCACCGGGACATAGAATGTAGCCATGTTGGGACGTGCGGTGAGAGAACAGGGAAGAGAGACCTTAGCTGGGTCTGTCCTCTGATGTTTGGTGTGACTGCTGACACATGGCAGGACCTCAGTAAGCATTGGTTGGATGGGTAGATGAATGAGTGAGTCAGATCATCTAGCTTTGAAGATCTCAGTAGTTCCTGTTTAAGTAGAGGAGTTTGGGCAGCCACCAGCCCCATTAACTTAACATGCCAATGTGACTAATGTTGCTTTTTCCAGAAGTCTTGGCCTTGCCTGCAAAACTCAACACTGAACACCTGAAGGAAAAAAAAAAAAAAAAAATCCCACTGGCAAAGCTTGTTTTTAACCGTGGGAGACACCAAGCAACATTGCCAATTTCCCGGGGGCCCAATACCTTTCTGACTTTGCAATAACTCCCAAGTTAAACAAATTGCCAAAGAGTTATAAGCCTCTTATTAGTTGGATGGCTTCCCCCAATTGCTCTGCTGGCTGCATTTTCCCTGCACACACATCGGTGAGTTCTGCCGACTATTCGTGTGCCTGCAAGTTGAGGAGCTCTGGCATTTCTGTGATCTACAGACTCCAATCTCCACTCCCTGTTGCCTTCACTTTGAACTGAAGTGCTGTCTTAAGCAACCCCACTACCCACCACCTAACAAGCCGGGACGTGAGTCTTCATGACTGTTACAACACTTGAACCTTATCCCAGGCTAACCAGTAACACCAGTATTCAAACTGCAGTGTGAGGAACACCGCAACAAGCCGAAGAAATGGCCTGTACCGATTTCCTAATGGTCAGAGGATGAAGTGTGGCACAGCAACAGCTGGAAACACAGGTGACAGAAGGCGTAGACGAGAGAGGCATTGGAGAACAACGTGAAAATCTAAAATAGAGAGCTAGCATTCATTTGTGGCCCTGGGTTTACACAGCAGAAACCAAAATGGAGAGCTGGGCGAGATCTCATTCTCTGGAAGATATCAGTTTCACCTGAGTAAAGACCAGTCGGATGCTTTGGGATAAAAATCCACTTTAGAAATTAAATTATCCAATTCAGTTTCCCACCCTAATTCATAAGTCCATGTCCAACTCTATTTCATTTTGTATTGAACAACATTTAGCTATTATACCAACTTCTGATTCTGCATGAATTTCCATATAAGATCTCTGTGGACTGGGTGTGGTGACTTGGGCCTGTAATCCCAGCACTTTGAGAGGCTGAGATTGGAGGATCACTTGAGCCCAGGAGTTTGAGACCAGACTAGTCAATATAGTGAGACCTCATGTCTATAAAAAACATTAAAAATTTTTTTAAAAAAACAGCCAAATGTGGTGGTGCACGTCTATAGTCCCAGCTTACTCTGGAGGCTGAGGTGAGAGGATTGCTTGAACCCAGGGGGTTGGAGGCTGCAGTGAGCTGGGATCACACCACTGCACACCAGGAAGATTCTGTCTCAAAAAAAAAAAAAAATA
>NW_012101476.1:7143589-7144212 GCF_000951045.1 Mandrillus leucophaeus
TTTTCTCATCTGAGGAATGAAGAAGCCAAAGTGAAAAATTCCTATGTCTCTCCCAGCGTTACAGCTCTGAAATTCAATAACTGTGCAGATAAATCCGAGAAATCCTGAAAATCAGAATGTTCAGCGTAGGGCAGTCTCGGACGGGAATGGTGGTTTGTGGAACTGGATAGCTACAGATACTGGCCCCTGCCCAGAGAGCCAGGCTGCTAGGCAGAGCCCCAAGGGTGGGGTGCTCTTTCACCCAGTCCTCCCAAGCCATCAGAATTCATGTCACCCTTTTGATGAATGAACTAATCAATTCCAAAAGTACTCCATTGCAAGACTCTGTGGGCTAGCAGAAGAAGACAAGTTAATGGCCGGGCGTGGTGGGTCACACTTGTAATCCCAGCACTTTGGGAGGCCGAGTCGGACAGATTACTTTGAAGCCAGGAGTTTGAGGCCAGCCTGACCAACATGGTGAAACCCCGTCTCTACTAAAAATACAAAAATTAGCCGGATGTGGTGGCATGTGCCTGTAATCTCAGCTACTTGAGAGGCTGAGGAGGGAGAATTGCTTGAACCTGGGAGGTGGAGGTTGCAGTGAGCCAAGATCGCACCACTGCACTCCAGCCTGGGCAACAGAG
>NW_012101476.1:7150007-7154416 GCF_000951045.1 Mandrillus leucophaeus
ATATATATATATATATATATGTACGTGTGTGTGTGTGATAATTATACAACATGAAATGAGGCAACTCCATCAACGTTTGTTGGTCAATAAAAACTCCTTGAAAAGAATTATAAGCTAAGTTTTCTGTTTTGTTTTTCTTTGAAAAGTGCGAATTTCTATAGTACACTGGTTCCACTATTTTCTTGGACTATGATAAGGTTTATGCCAAGAGATCACATTAGTTTCTGTACACTGTTTCTATTGATTCAAGGCTCTCACCTAAGAATAGAAGAAACAATCGTTTTATTAACTGCAGTCAAATGGTTATGGAGAAAATCTGTGTCCGCCGGATATCCATAATTCCATCTTTCCTTCTTAGTACTGTTATCTTATTTCATCTAGAGATTTTCCCTAGATGAAATAAGGTGGAAATCAACAAGATCTTTCAGAGGGTGGGGACAGGAGTGGAAGGACAGAAGAGGAGGGGAGAAAGGAGAGGGGACAGTCTCCCATGGAAGTGTGCAAAAGCAACCAATTCCCCATGAGCTTCCCTGACGTGCAGACCTCAATCTGAAATAGAGAGTGGACTCAGATGGAAATTGAACACGTTCATGACTCAGATTCTTCCAGAGCACCTCTCTGTCCTTGTCCTGAAAAGCACTACAATTTGGTGAAAGAGGGCAGTTCCTCTAGGATGGCCATCTATCTTCTGAGTCCTTATTTCTGCTACTTCAAGAAGACAAAAATGAATGAATGGCCTGCCTGGAGTCTATCCATAGCAGAGACGCCTTTTCCAGTTTGCTCTTTGCTAATTCTTTTTAGTCACTTGATTTTGTTAGGGAATCAAATCTAAGGGTTCATTTCAACCTGTAGATTCAAGGTCCTCTGGAGGCTTCCTGATTTATACTTCCAAATCCAAAAAGATGTCTTGATAAAGCAGGGTTTTTTCTTTTCTTTTCTTTTCTTTTTTTCTTTCTTTAATTTTTTATTTTATTTATTTTTTTATTTTTGAGATGGAGTTTCACTCTTGTCGCCCAGGCTGGAGTGCAGTGGCGGGATCTCGGCTCACTGCAACTTTCGCCTCCCGGATTCAAGTGATTCTCCCTGCCTCAGCCCCCCAAGGCTTACAGGTGTGTGCCACCATGCCAGGCTAATTTTTGTACTTTTTAGTAGACATGGGGTTTCACCATGTTGGCCAGGCTGGTCTCGAACTCCTGAGCTCAGGTAATCTGCCTACCTCAGTCTCCCAAAGTTCTGGGATTACAGGCACCCCATACCATGCCCACCTCTCTCTCTCTCTCTCTCTCCATATATATATACACACACACACACACATATATATATACACACACATACACACACACACACACATATATATACACACACACACACATATATATATATAAAAGTAGAGATGGAGTTTCACCATGTTGGCCAGGTTGGTCTCGAACTCCTGACCTCAGGAGATCCACTCAACTCGGCCTCCTTAAGTGCTGGGATTACAGGGATGAGCCACCGCACCTGGCCAAAGCAGTATTATTTGTAACTGCTATGTACCAGACATTACTGAAAGGTTTACTCACCTCTGCCTGCTTCTTTGTCTAACACATCTTCCAAATCATTATGTGGAAAAGAGCTCAATTAGTTCCATCCAATGATGTACTATTCTGAGTCATGCACATAAGGCAACGTGATATAAACTGACTGGGGTCACACCAAAGAAAACTGCTAAAATTTTCAGATTGTGGAGATGGCCTGATCCATAAAGATTGCCCTGAAACTGAAGTAGGAGAAGTGACTTTGGTTTGGCCTAATCCCCACTTACACACGTCATGAAGAAAGTCATCTCCCTCTTGCACATCTCAATGTAAGAATACATTTGAATACAAAGTTTTACTTCTTAAAGAATGGAACAAACTCCAGTTCAAGATTGTTAACCACTGGCAAAATACTCAGCATCTTCTTTGTCCTAAGGATTACTGCTATCAGCAAGGCAATTCCATGGTTTCGTCAGAAGGAAAAGAAAAAGGAACTTTTAAAACGGGGTGGGAGCTTGAAGGTAAGGTAAGATGTTAACACTAGAGAAACTGGGTGGGGTGTGCAAGAAGTCTGTATTCTCTTTTCAACTTTAAAATGCTTTCAAAACGTAAAGTGTATTTAAAAGAAATGGGGTGAAGCTGGGAGGTGAGCAGAATAAACTCAGGGCTACAGGAGCATTTGAAGAGCTGGTTTCATTTTTTAAAATCTTATTGATTTATGTATTTATTTATTTATTTATTTTAGAGACAGGGTCTCACTCTGTTGCCGAGGCTTCGGGGCAGTGATGCAATCAGAGTTCACTGCTGCCTCAAACTCCTGGGCTCAAGTGATTCTCCCGAATCGCCTCAGCCTCCTGAATAGCTGGGACTACAGGCATGCACCACCACACCCAGGTAATTTTTTTTTATTTTTTTGGAGAGATAAAGTCTTACTGTGTTGCCCCTGTTGGTCCCAAACTCCTGGGCTCAGCCTCCCAAAGCTCTGGGATTACAGGCATAAGCCACCGTGCCTAGCCTGAAGAGCTGGTTTCAAAGTTGTGGTCATCTATGCCGGATAATAACCAAAGGCAGCCTGACCTGAAATCCACAGAGGACCTGTCACTTTGGTAACATAGACGAAAACCTCGAGATTGTTCTTATCTCTAGAGAACAGAGATTCCCCACACCTCTGCTGATCAAGGACGACTTTAATTGTGTGTCTTTCCAGGCCCCTGAAGGCTGTCCTCCTCTGAAAGCTACTTCATTCATCCATCAGGTGCTTCCTTGAGCTCCTTCTCTCCATTTAGAAGTAGTTCTTTGATAAACCATTTTCTTCCTTCCGCAAACATAGCTTGGATGTGGAATCAAATCGCAGAAGTTACATGGTATCTAAGAATCTGGGTGGGTGTGTGCGTGTGTGTGTGTGTGTGTGTGTGTGTGTGTGTGTGTGTGTTTAACCTGTTATTTAAATTTTCAGGCTCACTGGGGAGCTGAAAAAGAGACCAGAAGAGCTTAAGGCAGTTATATCAGTTCTGTGCAAACAAAGTTGATGTGGCTCGGTGCAAGCCAAGATTAAAAGTGATTGAGTGCTTCTGTATGAGCAAAGAACCCCAGACCGAAAAATAGAAAAGCGCCGTGGTTCTTTGCCAACCTTCTTAAAATAACTACCATTGTGCTGGATTAAAAGGCATTTGCTGAAGATTTTGTGAAGAATTAAGCTTATTTGTTATTCTTTTGAAACAGAAATGTGAATAAAAGAAAAGCTGTTAGTCAACATTGTCTTAGAAGATAAAGCTTTCGAGATAGCAGAATATCTGGGTCAACGGGAGGCTCCGGCAACTCGTGCCCTGGATTGACAGTTCCCTTCACAATTGCAGCTGGACACTTAATGCTTCCTTCCCTACCCCATCCCCATTCAGGGGCTCATGGAACACAGCCACAGAGAAGTGATGGGTCCTGGTGTCCTGTGCATAGGGTGGTTTCATCCCACCTAGGGTTCAATGGTCACCTCACCAGCATAGAATTGGGCAGACAGAGAGGAAAACAACAAAGTAGAATTCAGCAGGCAGAGAGAAAGGATCTCTAGAATATCCAAGTGCTCTTGATTGCTGTGGTGTTTGATCTGTTGGTTCTTCTTCCAAACCTCCAAGACAAAGCAAAAGGATTTCAAAATGTCTTCCCATAGAAGAGGCCCTAGACCAAAAACCCAGTGTCGGTTGCGGAGAAAGTAGCCTGTGTAAGCAGAAATGGGAGTTCCTGCAGCCGAGAGAGGCGCTGGGAAGTCGCTTTCCCGAGCAAGTCTCAGTGCTCAGCACTGAGTCCTTAACAGAGGGACGTTGGAAGAGGAGACGCAGCTACATTTCAGTCAGTTCTACCCCATGATTAGGATCCAGATAGCCTGGAAGTTCTTCCTTCAACAACCAGAAAGATTTAATCCAGACTGCAGGAATCTCTGTGTTTTCCACAGGGCCACTGAGGCCGTTTTCTGAAATACAGAATCTGGAGGAGAAGAAAAGCAGCTGGTTGGATGCTTCCAGCCCCCAGGTCTCCTCCCAGCACCAGCAGATCCTTCCCATTCTTTGAGTAGGGAAAGCCTCTGACTACAGAACTGTGGAAAGCAGTCAGGTAGTTGGCTGTTTACGTCAAAACGCTTGCAGCGTAGCTGAGCTCATTCCTGTCATCTCAGCACTTTGGAAGGTCGAGGTAGGAGAATAGCTGGAGCCCAAGAAACCAGCCGGGGCAACATGGGGAGACCCTGTCTCTACAAAAGAATTTAAAAATGAGCCAAGTATGGTGGCACATACCTGTAGTCCCAGCTACTCTGGAGGGTGAAGTAGGAGGTTCTCTTGAACCCTAGAGGTAGAGGTTGCAGTAAGCCAAGATCGTGCCACTGTACTCCAGGCTGGGTGACAG
>NW_012101476.1:7154980-7167834 GCF_000951045.1 Mandrillus leucophaeus
GCCATTGCACTCCAGCTTGGGTGACAGAGCTAGACTCCATCTCAAAAAAACAAAACAAAACAAAACAAAACTCCTTGAGAGAATGTCCCAGTGTTTAAACTATTCTGTTTCTGTCATCCTACCCTGCACATCAGGACCTTCTTAGCTGTTCAAACAAAAAGATACACAAATAACCATCCATGACAGAAAACAAAGATTCTGAAAATATCCCCCAACTTGCTAATGTAGATATTAATACTTTCATCAATAAGCCCAGCGACAAACACATTGCGAGTCCCACGTGGCTGGCCCTGAGCTTCCTACGGAAGCGAATTCAAAGAAATATAAGAAACATCAGCATCAAAATAGAAAGAGGAACACACTCATGAAAAAATTAAAATACGATATTAGAAAACTAGCAAGAAAATTAATAAAGTACACATTTAGCTAAATATTAAAATTAGCAAGTTGCTATTTATGTTATATGTAACCATTTTAAGGTAATTATAAGTTTAATGACAAGTAACAAGTTTAATAACTACTGATTAATTTGCTTCGGGGGGGACATTAAACCAGGGAATGCCTATCAGCATTATTTTTAATTTTCAAATTCAATAAATGAGATTCTTCTTCAAAGCCACTAGAAGGCCACTGAGAAATTGGATTGACCCAACTCTTCCTGAAAACAAAGTGAGAGTTCCAAGACGATACTCAGAAAAGGAATTTATCAAACTTAGGTTACATCGACCTAAGCAGTTCTTCACAAAATCCAAGATTTCTAATTACACTAGAACGAAACAGAAAATTAGGTGACAAAAGGAGGCTCTTCTCAAAGCAGCCTCTTTTTAGCTTAATTTGGCTCAAAAATAAAAATGAAACCTTAAATCCTCTGAATGTGAAACAGTGAAAAAAACTCAAAACTTAACGTGAGATTAAAGTAAGAAAACCCATTGAGTAAAAGAATTTTCTATGGTCCAGCAAACTTATTGAACATAGTTACTGAACATCATGCTAGAACAGCATTGAGAGGTTGCAGCTAACTCCTCGCTCCTGGTATTGCTAAGCCTAGACCCTATAACTGGGTTACACAGGTAGATGCAAGAACTCTGCAGGAGATAGAACCTTCCACCAAGTGAAACAAAGCTGTTCGCCTCCCCGGGAGAAGTCCCTGACCAGGCAGAACCCGACTGGGTTGCTCAGATGCAAGACAGGGCCCCTGCAGGGGAGATGCCTCTGCCTTGACACTCAGTAGGTTAGGGAATGATTAGAAGCCAGATCCAAGAAGTCCTGGGATCTATGCAATGGTGTTGCATTAATGAAAGGTGAGGGTTTTTCCTGTTTGTGTTTTTTTGTTTGTTTGTGTGTTTGTTTTGCCCATGACTCATGCTTCCCCATCTATCAGGCAGGAGAACAATAAGAACTTTTTGTGCCTGGCACAAACTTGTTTCTTGTTTGCATACTTACACTTGGCTGGACAATGGGAACGACAGCCTGTGTACAACCAAACACTTGGAGTAGCCGCACTAGGTGGCTGGTACCTCTCAGCTAGACTTAAGAAAGGAAAACCCACAAGAAAAGATGGACATGTAGTCTGCTGTGAGCCTTCCGAGGACTCTCCCAGACAACACCAACCTTCCAAGGAGGATGGAAGTCGCAAGAGATCAGAACCTCGGGAACCCGTCCATTTTAACAGCCCTTATCTCATAGGAGTGAGCTAACTCAAATACAAGAGCTCTGGTTTTGTTTTGTTTGTTTTTTGTTTTGTTTTGTTTTTGGAGACGGAGTCTCGCTCTGTCACCCAGGCTGGAGTGCAGTGGCACGATCTCGGCTCACTGCAACCTCCACCCCCAGGGTTCAAGCGATTCCCCTACCTCAGCCTCCCAAGTATCTGGGATTACAGGCGCCAGCCACCACGCCTGGCTGATTGTTTGTATTTTCAGTAGAGACGGGGTTTCACTGTGTTAGCCAGGATGGTCTCGATCTCCTGACCTCATGATCCACCAGCCTCGGCCTCCGAAAGTGCTGGGATTACAGGCGTGAGCCACTGCGCTCTGCAGACCTCTGGTTTTAAAGATTACATATATATACAGAAGGTTAGAAGGCATTACTCTGACTTTAAATAAATGTATACACATAGACACACACGCATATATATAATCTGTTTTATAATTTGACAATTGCAAAAACAATGGCAAAAAATTAGGTGCCGGTTTTTTAAAGATAATTACAGCTAGCTGACTTCTAAGACAGCAAGAGTGTAATGGCAATAAAATAAATAATTATGAAAAAAATTGAAGTATCTTTGAATGTCTGAACTCAAAGAAGAGCCCAACTTTATGAAGTCATGGCCTGAGGAGAGTTCATGGAAAAGGTTGGGCTTGAGCTGAGTTTCAAACATTGACAGCAAAAAGCGCATTTCTCATTTTTTTTTTTTTTTTTTTACTGATGGTTATCCTCTCAAAAGTCACTGACATTTCTGCCCCAAAATAGAGAGTTTAGCAAAGTGTTTGCCTTCAGATTTCCCGTATCCACCAAGTCCCCCTGAATATACCACCTCCTACCCTGAACTCTCAGCAGCCTGCCTGCCTGGATTTGTGGTTTTGGTTTTTTTAAATTTTTTTGGTTTTTTTGGATATAAGAATGCATTTGTACTATTGTTGCTCCTATCTGGTCCATTTTGAGACCAATATCACCCTTCTGCAAAATCACCCTTCAGGCAGAAGGGTGCAAGCCATGGTTTTAGTAATAATCCTTTTAATTACTATAACTCTCCACTTGCCAACGTTTTATATTGTGTAGATCAGTTTAGTGCAAAAAGGAGACATGTTGACCCACACAGGGAATCAGATATGCGACCTCCATCTCCCAAAGTGGAACCTCTAACCTCAAAGCCAAACAGCTACAACCTCCAGATAACCATTACCCCTTAAGACTGATATGTATCATGACATTCCTTGTAACATATCAAAACATGTTGAATAGAATGTGCACTGCGTTTCACCCTTGAAGAACACTAGATGAATGATCCTATAGTCAATATTATTTCACAACCACAAAGACGTATTCAGACACTTCAACCTACATAGAAACATAGAATCTTAGAAAGGGAAGCCACTTGAGAAGTCAGTGAATGCCACCCTGGTATTCGATGAATTCAATGAATATCTGAATTTTCTTCAGAGCACCCCCAAGTCAGTGGCTTGGCCATCTTCTAGAATACTTGCAAATAATGGGATCTTCACAACCTCACAGGGTAGCCTATCTTATACTCACACAGTCTTGATATTTGTAGAGTTATTCTATTATCAAGGTAAAATAGGCTTCCCTAATAGTTCTTCCTGTTAAACATAGTTTTTTTCCTTTGGAAACTCTTAGGGCTCTTGGCTTTAGACAGAAGTTCTGGCAATTAAATCCCCAGGTACTGGTGTGGCTGTTATCAGTACATGTCCGCTGAGAACAAGGAGTTTCTCTGGATCCCAGTCCTACCAGGGGCAAATTCTTGTTGAAACTTGCAAAGAGTCACTCTCCAAAGCAAATCAGAGTCTCCTACAACTTATAAACAATAGTTTGTTTAGTGATAAGTACAAAGTTGAGTATCAGCAACAGGGTTTTTTAAAAAGCAGGAAAAAAAAAATACACTGATTACATATAATCACATGTGTTCAACTATTTCTAGCCTAGATATAATCTTAATATAATGAGTATTGTTACAAGAGATAAAGATAATAATAACAATAATTTTATTTATAAACCATTTTCCAGCCAATGTGCTTGGGGCATTGCATGATCATAAGCAATGATTAAAACACTATTAAAAAACATCAAACAAATAAAACACAAGCTAGTCTTCAGGTAGAAAATGAAGTAGTGCAAAAACAAATCAGAGGCTGGACGGGTACAGTGGCTCATGCCTGTAATCCCAGCACTTTGGGAGGTCAAGGAGAGCAGATCACTTGAGGTCAGGAGTTCGAGACCAGTCTGGCCAATATGGTAAAACTCTGTCTCTACCAGAAATACAAAAATTATCTGGACATGGTGGTGCACGCTTGTAATCCCAACTACTCCAGAGGCTGCTGGGGGGAAGATCGCTTGAATCCGGGAGGCAGAAGCTGCAGTGAGCAGAAATTGTGTCACTGTAGTGCAGCCTGAGCAACAGAGTGAGAGTCTGTCTCAGAAAAAAAAAAAAAAAAAAAAAAAAAGAAAGAAAAAAAAAAAAAAAAGAAAGAAACGAAAAAAGAAACCAGACACTAATATTGGAAGCACAGAAAAATAGCCAGGCGCAGTGGCTCACACCTGTAATCCCAGCACTTTGGGAGGCCGAGGTGGGTGGATCACGAGGTCAGGAGTTCGAGACCAGCCTGGCCAACATAGTGAAACCCTGTCTCTACTAAAAATACAAAAATTAGCCGGGCATGGTGGCGCACGCCTGTAGTCCCAGCTACTCAGGAGGTTGAGGCAGGAGAATCACTTGACACTGGGAAGTGGAGGTTGTGGTGAGCCGAGATTACACCATTGCACTATGTTGCCTGGGCAACAGAGCGAGACTCCATCTCAGAAACAAAAACAAAGAAAGTACAGAAAAATGGCACCAGGTATTAGAAGACATCACAGATAGTTTTCTTTGTGTTTTTTCCACTCTAGTTACTCTAAAAAAAAAAAAAAATCCTAAATCCACTTGTCATGATTTCTAACACATTTATTTCCTAGGTACCAACTTCTTCTTTAGTTACTGTTCTTTAGATTAAGTTTTCTCCCCTCCGTAGATCAAGATCTCATTTTTCTGTCCATTCAATCAAATTCATACCGCAAATAGGTTAGTTCATAAAACCATGAAAAACAAAAAAGAAGAGTGAGTAAGCCATTTCTCCAATATTTGAATTTTAATGTGTTTGTTATATATATTTGGCTCCTTAACCAATGACACTAAAAAAAAAGGAAAACAGTCAATGCCCAAACTATGCCCATATGACTGTCATTTCCAACTTTTCAGTCATCACAACATCCTCTTGTTTTGAGTTTTGCAATAACCACCAACTCCCTCCTCCCTTCAAAAAAGATGAGGATGGTGTAAGAAGCACTGTCGGTTACCTATGCCACAGCCATTTCCTCCCCCTCCCCGGCTCTCTTCCTGGTAACAGAACACTATTTTTATTCAGGTATCAGAGGGTCATATGCTCATAGAAAGTGGGGCCCTCCCTCCCCAGCAAGAAAATGTTAAATCTGAGACAAGAGGGTAATTCCACTCCCCCTTGCTAGTAGAGTGGTTAGTTCAGATACATAATCCAATGCTGGCCAAGGAGACATGGTGGGAAGTCTGATAGAACTTCCTAGGCGAGGTCTGCCTCCCTGGCCTGCCTCAGACTGTGCAGATGTGCTCTTTAGAACCAGACTGGCTCTCTTGAAGTCGTGAGATACAGAACCATAGAACTCAGCAAGCACACTGGGTTCAGTGGAGTGAAAGATGGAAAGACATGGGTCCCTGAAGACAGCGTCAAGCCAAGCCTCCAACCACCCCACATTGCATTTCCTATTGAATAAGAGGAGGTCTCCTCCTTGTTCCAATCAATTAAATTGAACATTCTTGACCTCACAACTAAAAACATCCTAGACAACTCAAAAGCATTTCTCAGTGCATAATTAAAGTGAATTATACACTTTTGGGATTCGTATTTTTAGAAAATACTTACATACAACTAAAAATACTTGAAATCTTTTAAACCAGTTTGAATGTCACTCAGATAACATTTGAGTGGCTAACATCTACCAGCCATATTACCCTACATCATATTTTTAAAATTTCTATAATTACATGTAAGATGGGATTATTCCATTTTATAGTAAAGGGGAATCAGAGAAGTGATTTGCTTAATATCACACAGTTTGGAAGTGTTAGAGCCAGCATTTGAAGACGATTTTTCTCTGAGTCACAGTTTATTTCTCTTTTTACTTCATCAAGCTGCATTCACTGGATTCTTATTCTGGGCTATGCTCCTAGACTTATTTTTTGTTAATTTTTTAATATTTCAATAGTTTGGGGGTCCAGGTTGTTTTCAGGTTACATGAGTAAGTTCTTTAGTGGTGATCTCTGAGATTTTACGGCACCCATCACCAGAGCGGTATACACTGTACCCAATATGAAGTCTTTTATCCCTCACCCTCCTACCAACCTTCCTGCTGAGTCCCCAAAGTCCTTTTTTTGGGGGGAGGGGGACGGAGTTTCATTCTTGTCGCCCAGGCTGGAGTGCAGTGGCACAATCTCGACTCACTGCAAGCTCCGCCTCCCGGGTTCACGCCATTCTCCTGCCTCAGCCTCCCAAGTAGCTGGGACTACAGGCGCCCGCCACCTCGCCCGGCTAGTTTTTTGTATTTTTAGTAGAGACGGGATTTCACCGTGTTAGCCAGGATGGTCTCGATCTCCTGACCTCGTGATCCGCCCACCTTGGCCTCCCAAAGTGCTGGGATTACAGGCGTGAGCCACCGCGCCCGGTACTAAAAATAAACTTTTAAACTGACTTTAGAATGGTAACATGAATGAAAGAGGTGCCTGCAAAAATGCAGAAGAAAAGTGTTGGACTCAGAGGAAACAAGAAGGGCCAATGTTCTGAGGCAGCCGTAAGAAGTGCGTGTTCCAGGAGCGGCGTGGCTACCATCAGTCCCTAACTCCAGCCTCCCATGTCTCGCTGTCCTCCAAAACCCCACTGCATGGCTAAGAATTTCCAACTTCACATCTCCAACCCTCAGCTCCTCCCTTCCCCTGCATCGGCTCCCCGAAGCCATCCCCATTCCGGCTGCTGGCAACTCCATTCCTGCCTGGTGTCATCTTTGTGCCTCTCTTTCTCTCTCTAGTCCTCATTGAATCTGGCAGGAAACCGTGACTCACTTTCCCAGAAAATACAGAATTCGATCTCATCTCACCACTTCCATTGCTGCTGACCAGGGTGGACCGCTGTTATCTCTAACCCAGATTATTACACAGGGATAGGACCAGGATGAGGCAAGGTTGGCCCCAGGGGTACAAAACTGAAAGAGACGCTCCCTCTCCAGATGCTTTGCACAGCCCTGGGAGTGAGGACCTCCTCACATTTTGTATCCTAGGGGCCTAAACTTACTTCACTTTAGCTCTGGCCCAACTATTGCAATCAACTGCAAACTCTTTCCTATATCAGGCCTTGCCTACAGGCTACTCTCAATATGGCAGCCACAGAGATGCTTTTTATTATTTTTTAGTTTATTTATTTATTTTTTCTTATTATACTTTAAGTTCTGGGGTACATGTGCACAACGTGCAGGTTTGTTACACAGGTATACATGTGCCATGACGGTTTGCTGCACCCATCAACCTGTCATCTACATTAAGTATTTCTCCTAATGCTATCCCTTCCCTAGCTCCCTAACCCACAACAGGCCCCTATGTGTGATGTTCCCCTCCCTGTGTCCATGTGCTCTCATCGTTCAACCCCCACTTATGAGTGAGAACATGCTGTGTTTGGTTTTCTGTTCTTGCGTACAAATGGAAAAACATTCCATGCTCCTGGATAGGAAGAATCAATATCGTGAAAATGGCCATACTGCCCAAAGTAATTTATAGATTCAATGCTATCCCTATCAAGTTACCATTGACCTTCTTCACAGAATTGGGATGCTTTTTAAACATAAACAAATCGTGCTCCTTCCCTGCTAAAGACCCTGAGACAGCTGCCCCTCTCACAAAGAGTGAAAGCTAACATCCATGCAAGAGCCAACACTGGCTCCTCGGCCGGCCTCCTCACTGACTCTTGAACCGAACAAATTCCTCAGGACCTTTATTCCCACCTCAGGACCTTTACTCTAGACACTGTCCCTCCCAGATCACTCTATCCCTCCTACCAGCCTTGGCTAATTCTTTTTCTTTTTTCAACTCTTTGCTCAAATTTCACCTTTGGCCTGTGGCCCGCCCTGACCACCACTGCAGCCTGCCTCAAGACCCTCCCATTGGTACCCCTGTCCCTATCCCAACTCAACTTTTTTCTATAGCACTGACCACTTCCCAACCCACCAAGGAACTAAATTCCTCTCTCCCTGTGCTAAAATGTAAACTCTGTGAGTGCAGGAATTTTGTGTGCTTTGTTCTCTGTTCTATCTCGGGAGCCCAGAACAGTGCTAGGCACATAGAAAGCACCGTAACAAGCTGGGTGCGCTGGTTCATGCCTGTAATTCCAGCACTTTAGGAGGCCAAGGCCAGCGGATCACTTAAGATCAAGAGTTTGAGACCAGCCCGGCCAACATGGTGAGGCTAAAATACTGAAAAATAGCTGAGTGCGCTGGTAGGCGCCCATCATTCCAGCTACTTGGGAGGCTGAGACAGGAGAATCACTTGAACCAGGGAGATAGAGGTTGCAGTAAGCCGAGATTGTGCCACTGCACTCCGGCCTGGGGGATAGAGCGAGACTCCATCACCAAAAAAAGAAAAAAGAAGGCACTGAAATAAACAGTTGTGCAATGAGCTAATCAATGCCTGAATCTAAGTAAAGTGACCAGCTGTGCTGGAAAATGCAGATGAAGAAGAAGAAAAGGGCCAGATCATTGTAGGAACTTGTAGGCTATGAGAAGTGTTTGGAATTTAGTCTGAGCACAAGCACTGTGTTTAGAATCATTGGTGGGTTTACAACAGATTTCTGTTTTAAAGTAATCTGCTTGTTATGTGGAAATGGATGAGAGAGAAAAGCAGATGTGATGGGTTTGGGGTTGAGACAATGGCAGAAAAAATGCGAAGAAATGAATGGGTATTTCAGAAGCTGAGCCAACAGGAATTGCTGATGAATTAGCGGGGGGAGCTGCCTTTAGAAGAGGAGTGATGATATAGTGAAAATAGTAGAAGGTTTGTCAGGGACAGAGGTAGACACATTTTCAAGACAGGTGGAATCAAAAGATCTATATTTAAAGATGTTAGGCTGGGCATGATGGCTTATACCTGTAACCCTAGCACTTTGAAAGGCCGAGGCAGGCGGGTCACTTGAGGTCTAGAGTTTGAAACCAGACTGTCCATAGTGATGAAACCCTTTCCCTACTAAAAATACAAAAATAGCCAGGCATGGTGGTGCATGGTTGTAATCCCAGCTACTTGGGAGGCTGAGGCAGGAGAATCGCTTGAACCGAGAAGGCCAAGGTTGCAGTGAGCCGAGATTGCATCACTACACTCCAGCCTGGGTGACAGAGCAAGACTCTGAGACTCCGTCTCAAACAAACAAACAAACAAACAAAAAACAAAAAGGTGTTAGCCTGGGCAGCACAGTAAGACCAAGTCTCTATATAAATTTTTTAAAATAATTAGCAGGGCATGGTGGTGCACTCCTATACTCAGAAGGCTGAGGCTGGAGGATTGCTTGTACCAGGAGGTCAGGGCTGCAAGAGCCATGATTGTGACATGGCACTCCAGCCTGGGCAACAGAGCAAGACCCTGGCTTGAAAAATAAATAAATAAATAAGTAAAGGTGCTAATTTTGAGATGCCTGTCAGATATCCAAGTGGAAATATAAGAAGGTGACAGAAGAAGCCTGCTGTACAGGGGAGAGGTCAAAGGGGAGAGAAAAATAGACTCATCAGCACATGGATGGTGTGTACAGTCCTGTGTCTAGATGAGGTCACCTAAATGTACACAACAAGGAAAAGAGAAGCAGAGGGAGCCCAGAACTGACGACATGAAAGGGAACGACATTATCCAGAAGTCTTCCCTCCTCCCCACTCCTCAAACTCTTGGAGTTTCCCTTGTTTGCAGAAATCTGCCTTTCTCAGCTTCCTTTTGGATATTCGCGGGCACTGTGCATTTCCGCCCCTCACCTTTATTTCCTCCAAAGCATTTGCAGATCCTCGGCCTTGGCTTTCTGAACCTGAAGCTGTGTCCAGCAGTCCTTCAACTCGGTCAATTTGTCAGTTAACTCATTGTTAAAACACACACACAAAAGCAATGATGTAAACTAAAATAGGCTTTATTTCCAACTCTATCTTTTAATCTCCTTTTCTCTCCAAAATGCATACAATGGTCTTTGTACAGATGAGAGACAATAAAAAAATCATTCCCAGTTAACATTTTTCAGAAATGTCTGGGTGCTTGGTATTTCTCTGTCACCCTACTTTAATCTCATTTCAGGGAGTTGGTCCAAAATCCAATCCCCAGAACAAGCAAGCAGTGTTGTGGTGACTTCCAAGTAGATTGTTTTACATCAAGGAAAGGAAGATGGAGGTAGAGGAGAAGGTAAATGACTCCAGGTGAAATATGGAATTATTAATTGAGTACACCTTCGAAGATTTTTTTTTTTCTCTCTAAGACAGGGTCTTGCTCTGTCACCCAGGCTGGAGGGCAGTAGTGCCACCTTGGCTTACTGCAGCCTCAACCTCACAAGCTCAAGCAATCTTCCCACCTCAGCTTCCTGAGTAGCTGGGACCAGAAGCATGTGCCATCATGTTCGGATAATTTTTGTACTTTTTGTAGAGACGGGGGTTTCACCATGTTGGCCAGGCTGGTCTGAGGCAATCCTCCCTCTTTAGCCTCCCAAAATGCTGAGATTACAAGCGTGAGCCACTGTGCCTGGCCTGAAGATACCTTCTAATGACTTGACCTATGTAGCTGAGGTCATTTGATTCTAGAAAGAACATAGAAACTATGGTTTGAAACTGACTCACAAGCTAAGACTTTGCACCTCATCTTAAATGTCCATTAACCATCACAAAATGGCAAACTGTGGTCAGAATCAAGCCTAGAACTCTGCTCCAAAGTTCTAAACCCAAACACCATATCCTCCCTACTGATGGCAAGCCCAGGGTGGATGTCATCAGCCTCCCCGCTGGTCATGTGGCTCCCACAGCTAGCAGTAAGTCATCCACTTCTGAAGGGTCTTTCCACTGTTTGTTTTCTCTTGCTCTTATCACTAAGGTGGATGGTATTAGATATGTTTCTTTTTAGCAAGTATGAGGTAAGCAGAGGTCAAACTAGTGTCAAACAGAGATGTAGAAAAGCAGATACGGTTACAGTGCAAACCCACCAGCCTAAAGTAAAAACAAAAGAATTCTTTCAGCGACACTTCAAAACCAATTGAAACCAAAGTGATGATCTCGGGGCCACTTTCCAGATAGAAGTCAAGCCCCGAACTTCATCTTAAGGGCTCTTGTGTACTGAGCTGACAGAGGTAAACATTTATCTCAAGCGACCACTTCATTTTTCCTCTCTCAAAGCCAGTCGTGGGTGCCATTCTAGTACCTCCTTCAGCAGGCAATTAAATTTCAGAGAGGTTGGAAACAAAAGCTAGAAAACCCTATGATATCCAGCCCTTAATCCTCTCTGCTGAATCTATTCCAATTCCTTAGGTGGAAGGAGGTAGCACACTTCTTCAAAGCTACTATTTACTCAAGGCAAGAGAGCAATAAACAAGGTCAGGGTATTACGACGCATTTATCTCTTCAACTGTATGTGCCAAGGGGATAATGACCACACCTTTATTTTCATCATTATTCAATTTCCAGGGTTTGGCACATAATCCAAACTGAATACCTATTTCTGGAATAAATTCTCTGACTCTTAAAGATTTCAGTGTCTCAATGTCCTTGTGACTTTCAAATCAGTTAACAGGAAGAACAGACCCGGAAGAATCTCTTATTTTGTTCTCATCTTTACTTTCCACAACATTTTATTTTGGCTAAACCTAGTGTCTCTGATTCTACTTTTCTTCCCCCACCCTCAACCTTTTTTTTTTCACAAGCCCTCAGTCCTTTTAGTTAGACATTTTCCCTCTTCAGGCCCCACCGTGCTCTTTCCTGGTGATGCTTTCTCCTCTGCCTTGTATTTTACATCACGCTCACCTGCCTTGCCTCTTTTCACACTCCCACATCTTTGTCTTCCAAGATGACCTGTGTAGAAATAAGGCTGTGGAGAAATAGGAATGCTTTTGCACTGTTGGTGGGAGTGTAAATTAGTTCAATCATTGTGGAAGACAGTGTGGCGATTCCTCAGTGACCTAGAACCAGAAATACCATTCGACCCAGCAATCCCATTACTGGGTATATACCCAAAGAAATAGAAATCATTCTACTATAAAGATATATGTGCACATATGTTCATTCCAGCACTATTCACAATAGCAAAGACATGGAATCAATCCAAATATCCATCAGTGATAGACTGGATAAAGAAAGTATGATACATAGACACTGTGGAATACTATACAGCCATAAAAATGAGTAAGATTGTGTCCTTTGCAGGGACGTGGATGGAGCTGAAAGCCATTATCCTCAGCAAACTAACATAGGAACAGAAAACCAAACACCACATGTTCTCACTTATAAGAGGGGGCTGAACAATGAGAACACATGGACGCAGGGAGGGTAATAACACACACTGGGGCCTGTCAGGGGGTGGGGTCATGGGAGAGCATCAGGATAAATAACTAATGCATGTGGGGGTTAATACCTGGGTGACGGGTTGACAGGTGCAGCAAACCACCGTGGCAGGTGATTACCTGTGTAACAAACCTGCACGTCCTGCACATGTACCCCAGAACTTAAAATAAAATAAACTATTCAATCAGTCTTTCAGTCGTGATATAATGCGAAGTGCTATGTGGAGGTACACTAAGAAACAATATAAACCCAACGCTGGTTCAGGGGCTTGATTCCAGTTTGTGTTAGATTTTAACTGGTCAACAACACTTTACTACCAAAAGCACTTACTTCCTATGCTCTAATAATTTAATAAATTCAGTCTTGATAGATTGAGTTACAACTTCAGCTTCAGTTCATGTAATCAATGATTTATTCTTAACATCTCCATTACAATAAACAAATAAAAACACGTAAGTAAGAATAGTATTTGAACTACTTCATAACTACATTTTTTTTTTTTTTTT
>NW_012101476.1:7168949-7172961 GCF_000951045.1 Mandrillus leucophaeus
GTTAAAACCTCTGCCTCCTGAGCTTAGGTAATCCTCCCACCTCAACTTCCCCAGGAGCTGGGACTACATATGTGTGCCACCATGCCCGGTTAATTTTTGTTTTGTTTTTTAGGTTTTTTGGGTTTTTTGTGTGGCGGGAGTCTCACTTCTTGCCCAAGTTGGTCTCAAACTTTTGGACTCAAATGATCCTCCTTCCTCAGCCTCCCAAATTGCCAGGATTACAGGTGAGGGTCACTGTGCCTAGTCTAATTTATGTTTGAATCTTACTTAGTCCTTTATATGATCAGTCAGGATGTTGAAGGAGTTCTTAGTATCCCCTAATAGTAATTCATGACAGTCTTACAGACTGCAAATCTGTTGTGCCATTCCTAGACTCAATGACATATATTTTAGATTTGTATTACAACAGCATTTTGCTTCAGGTATCAACTTTTATAACAAGAAAATAAAAGGTTTAGCTACTCTAAAAAAGCAACCAATAATACAGTGGCTTAAATAACAGAGAGGCATATGTCCCCCCCATGTCACAGCCCAGAGCAGAGAGGAGAATTTGTTCTACTAAACGTGATCACTAATGGTCCAAGCCCTCCCGGATGTTTTTCTGCTTTCCAGAGGATGTTGTCTTCACCTGTGTGGTCAAAACTGGTTATCAGCTTATCAATGTCCCAGTTCACGGGAAAAAGAGCAAGAAAAGGATATATGTAATATTTTAAGGTCTGAGCCTGAGAGTTCCACACATCCTTTCCAGTTAACTTCCACTGACCAGAACTTAGTCACATGGCCCAAACCTACCTTCAGCGGCGTCTGGGACATACGCACTAGGCAGCCACAACCCCAGACACAGCTCCATAGCTCAGCACATGTTAGTGGACTATAAGCCAAAGAAGGCTTTGTGAAAAATATAGGACTTCATATAGGTATTGAGGGATGAGTAAGACCAGAATAGAAAGCTAGAAATTGTCATAATTATAAACAGCGAATTTCTGGCTTCCGCCTTGGCTGCTACCAAAGACCTTACTTCTTACTTTAATCTGTGCATTCTTTTTAAACAAATTCTGAAGAAAAAAAATGATAGAACACTGTTCCCCCCTCAAAATCATATTGTAGACCTGTAAAATAATGTTACATAGGCACAGAACAATAATTTTCCTTGGAATAATCACGGATATATGAAGGAAATTTAACAATAGTTCAAGCGCTTGTAACATAATCACTAATAGATAGAAATAAATTTGTAACATTTAGAAATAACATTGAACAATTTCTAAACAATGTTCAAAATGTAACAAAAGAAATAACATTGCAACAATTTCTAAACAATGTTATCGATGGAGTAAATACAATTTGGGTTAGAAGATTAGAGACAACAAAAAAATCAGCAAAGCAAATTTTTTTAAAATTCATTCATTATTCTCAGTGCTGAGAATGACTCCGTGACAGTTCTAAATATCAGGGAATGTATTGCCGAATATGATGAGCTAACTTCGAAGGATAGTTAGGAGTTTCATCATGTGGAAAAGAGCAGAAAGATATCCTAAAGAAACATGTGCTCTGGGCTGGATGCATGACTCTTGCCTGTAATCTCAGCACTTTCAGAAGCTGAGGGGGGCGAACTGCTTGAAGCCACAATTTCAAGATCAGCCTGGGCAACATAGCAAGACCCTGTTTCTATAAAGATTTTTTGAAAAGGAAAAAAGAAAGAAAAGACATACCTGCTCTGACAGGCACCATGTGAAACAGAATACACACATTTTTGCAGTTAAATCTCCATGCAAACCGTGGTGGTTTTTATTATTCTCAAATGGAGTTCTAGTCAAGTTGCTAGTGTAGGCAATGTGCCCTAGCATCTAAAAATAACTAATAAAAAATAAATAATAAAAATCTAAAAATAACAGCATCTAAAAATAAGAGTAAAGTCTGGACTCCCATTCAATGCTTCAGGCATCATTTCCAATGTGTGTCCTTGTCACGCTGTTCACTGCCACTCACACTTGGCCCCACATTGATTCATTACTCATATGAGCAGCCTGGGAGCAGGTACCCTGCCACAGCCTCCTCTGCAGCCTCCTATTCTTGCTCATCTCCAGTTCATCCTCCACACAGCAGCCATGAAATGCATTTAACTTTTTTTTTTTTTTTTTGAGACAAGGTTTCACTCTCTGGCCCAGGCTGGAGTACAGTGGTACAAGCACAGCTCACTGCAGCCTCAACACCCCAGGCTCAATCGATCCTCCTACCTCAGCCTCCCGAGGAGCTGTGGTGCATGCTACCACACTCAGCTAATTTTTGTATTTTTTGTAGAGACACAGTCTCATTATGTTGCCCAGACTGGTCTTGAACTCCTGGGCTCAGGTAATGGACCCACCTCGGCTTCCCAAGGTGTTGGGATTACAGGTGTGAGTGGCGGCACCCCCCTAATATTTGAATATGAATTGGATCACATGGCTCAGAGCCCTCCACTGACTTCCCATTGTGCCCTCATTCACCTGGCTCACGAGACCCCACCTGGGTGCTCTGGTTTGCTGTTCCTGCGTCACTTTGCACTACCTCCCCCTACCCCTTATTTTTGTTGGAGCTCAGAAAACGATACCCCAAAGTATGATGTTTGGCAAGCTGAGAACTTTGAACGAAGGAGATTGGAAGGCCTCAGAAGTAATGTTTCTCTCTGACCTTCTCCTGCCCTCCTGTGTCTCACCCCTCTTTCCTCTGCCGAGTGGGTCCCAGAAACTGGAACCCTCTACCCCAAGCCAGCCATAAGGACTAGAAATATGAATCTAAACTTTCCCGCCTTTCAGTGTAGGAGCTGACCACAAAGAAAATCTCTGATCTACCTTGTCAGACTGTGGGTCATGAGACCCTCATTCCAGAGGGTCCTGCCCTGTACTCAGGAGGAAGGAATGCTGCTCAGAAAGGCCAGGAAGAATCTGAACAGACAGGCCTTGCTGGGTGTCCCTCTCGGTCTATGACATCAGGTCATTCCCTTTGGTCTAGTCATATTTCTACACGGCTGTTCATTCTTCATCGAATCCAAGCATAAAATTGGACAGTTTTCCCTGGGTCTTTGGGGGTCTTCATTTGTGAAGTCTCCTGTGTCATGTGAAACTCTGATTACATAAATCTGTCATGCTTTTCTCTTGCTAACCTGTCTTTTGTTACAGGAGTGTCGGTTGTGACCTTTATGATGGGTGAGGGAAAGGATCACGCTCTTCCACCCGTGTATTTCCCACCACCCAGCCACACTTGTGCGCAGCTCCCAAAAAGCCCGAGCCCTCTCCTCCTCCGTTGGGCCTGCTATGTGCTATGCCTGATCCTATCCTATCCCCGAGATGCCCCTTCTCCTCTCGCTGCCCTCCTTGAGGCCTCAGCTGAAATGTCGCTTCCCCAGTAAATTCCTCTGGAGTCTCATCTGAACATGCTCCTTCCCTCCCCAACCCTATTCTTTTCTCTCCTAACACCCTGCTCTTTTTCTTCATGGGACATTCCAGTTTTTAATGATATATTC
The DNA here is from genome assembly GCF_000951045.1 of Mandrillus leucophaeus. NCBI lineage: Eukaryota > Metazoa > Chordata > Mammalia > Primates > Cercopithecidae > Mandrillus > Mandrillus leucophaeus. The sequence goes on from NW_012101476.1 coordinate 7,172,452, forward strand.
AGATACAGCTTAATGTCAATTTCCATCACTCAACTGTAGCAATATGAAGGTCAAGAGACCCATCTACCATGTTCTCCACCATAAACCCAGCGCCAGCCACAGAACACGGCATGCAGCACATGCTTAAAGAAATGTTTGTTGAGTGAGGTTAAAAGTCGTTTAAATTTAAAAATAAATTTTAAATAAATTATATAATGTTTAATTATTAAGGAGTCCAGATGAACTGTGATAAACCCAGGGAAAGGACTTACCTAAAATTGTATTATTGATTTATTTATGCAAAAGGCATAAATAAAGTGGCTCTTGCTGTAATCCCAGCACTTTGGGAGGCCAAGGCAGAGGGATCACTTGAAACCAGGAATTCAAGACTAGCCTGGGCAACAAAGTGAGACCCTCCCTGACTCTTAAAAAAGAAAAAAAAGGCCGGGCGCGGTGGCTCAAGCCTGTAATCCCAGCACTTTGGGAGGCCGAGACGGGCGGATCACGAGGTCAGGAGATCAAGACCATCCT
>NW_012101476.1:7173551-7174540 GCF_000951045.1 Mandrillus leucophaeus
CTGTTGCCCAGGCTGGAGTGCAGTGGTGTGATCTCGGCTCACTGTGATCTCCACCTCCCAGGTTCAAGTGATTCTCCTGCCTCAGCCTCCCAAGTAGTTGGGATTACAGGTGCCCACCACTATGCCTGGCTAATTTTTGTATTTTTAGTAGAGATGGGCTTTCATCATGTTGGTCAGGCTGGTCTCAAACTCTTGACCTCAGGTAATTCACCTGCCTCGGCCTCCCAAAGTGCTGGGATTGCGTGTTAGATATTTTGGTGTTTGAGCTGAGTAGCACTGGTCAACAAATAGCACATTAACCAGCTGTGCAGGCCAGATGTGGTGACTCACATCTGGAATCCCAGCACTTTTGGGGGCCCATGCAGGAGGACCACTTGAAGACAGGAGTTCAAGAAGAGCCTGAGCCACATAGGGAGACCACGTCGCTACAAAAAAAAATTTTTTTAGTAAAAAACTAGCTGCACAACCTTGGACCCATCATTTGCTGTCCCAGATCCTAGAGAGTAAATGCACAAAAATCATGATAACAATATCTTCACCACAGACCACCTACTCATCTTCATAATTGGTCCTAAAGTGAAATCGCTTCCAAAACAAAGACTCAGTTTGGTAAGTGTCCTGCAAACCCAGCCCAGTCCAGGGCACATAATGGGTGTACAATAAACCTTGACCAGATAAATGAATCTCAACATCTTGTTACTTTTGTGAAGATTAGGTGCAAGAAGAAATGTAAAAACACTGTGCAAACCGTAAAACAACATGCAAATAAAATGCTGTTGTAACAAAAATCTAAAATGTATGTCAGTGAGTCTGAGGGTGGCATAACAGCTATTGCAGTCCAGAAAGCATTGTTCTGGAAGATTAAGCTTTTCTGTGAGATAGTACATGTTCTAGTGCCAATTTTAATCACATTTGCCTCTTCAGAATTTCTATAGAACTTTTTGTTTGTTTGTTTGGCTTTTTATTATTATTTTTTATATATATATATA
>NW_012101476.1:7179695-7201898 GCF_000951045.1 Mandrillus leucophaeus
GAGTACCTATCGTGCGTCTGATTCCTGTTCTCTAAAAGCTTTCATTTACTTTCTCATGATATTCTCTTTCTGTTTGTATTTTTATTTTTACTTTTATTTTTGAGAAAGAGTCTCACTCTGTCACCCAGGCTGGAGTGCAGTGGTGCAATCTCGGCTCACTGCAACTTCTGCCTCCCAGGTTCAAGCAATTCTGTGCTTCAACCTCCCAAGTACCTGGGATTACAGGCGTGCACAATGCCCGGCTAATTTTTTGTGTTTTTAGTAGAGACGGGGTTTCACCATGTTGGCCAGGCTAGTCTTGAACCCCTGACCTCAAGTAATCTACCTGCCTCAGCCTCCCAAAGTGCGGGGATATTGCAGGTGGGAGACACCGCGCCCAGCCATGAGACTGTCTTTCAATACATGTATATAACTTGAGCACACAATCCTATCCAGAAGACGTTTTTCTTTCTTTCTTGGTGTCTTTCATGCTATACGGGTGACATGAGCAATTTCCTAATTGAAGTGAAGATTTCAAGATAGATATGAAATTAAATGTTACTCCCTACTGCTCTGGTCATTGGTGGACCACTCCTATTTGGAGAATAATTGGAATCACAGTAAGAGAATCTTGGTGTAAAGAAGACATTTTTGAGTTCCACGATGACAGAATTCACCAAATCGCACGACCAGGGGTAACTTTCCCTACCCAGGGAAAGTCGAAACGGAAAGGCTGAGAGAAATAAAATATGACCCTTGAGTATCTCTCCCGTCCCATTCTGGTTCATGTTTCACAAGCATAATTTTGATAATTGAGAAAAATGAGAAGGAAATGCTTGAGTCCCCTCAGTGATTATGGCAGGTTAAGCTACTCCTAATCAACAGTGTGAATGGAGTGGGCTCAGTGGCTCACACCTTTGATCTCAGCACTTAGGGATGCAAGGCAGGAGGGTCCCTTGAGTCCAGGAGCTTAAGACCAGCCTGGGCAACATAGCAAGACCCCATCTCTACAAAAAAATAATAATTGTTATTTAATTAGCCTAATGTGGTGGCACATGCCCATAATCCTAGCTACTTGGGAAGCTGAAGTGGGAGGATCATTTGAGCCCAGATATTTGAGATTACAGTGCACTGTGATTGTGCCACTGCACTCCAACCTGAGTGACAGAGTGACACCCTGTCTCAATGAAAATAGTAATAGTAATAATAATGCTAACAGAGTAGAAATGGGTCAAATGCTACGTTGAAGAGATTCTGAGCAAAATCAACCCTTCAGGACTTGGGGTTCTGGAACACCTTTTGCAAGGCCAATCTCATGCATAGGTAATCAATTATTAATCTCTTTTTTCATCAATTCCTTGATTCATAGATTCATTAAACAACTATTTCACTTTTTTTCTAAATTCAATTTTTTTCTAAGGAATATGACAAAATATGTTTGGTTTTTCTAATGGGAATGACTTTCTTACAGTCTTGGAAAGCATGGTTTCAGAAAGAAAAAAAAGTCGGACTTACTGCCACTGTTCTTCAAGTAAATGTCCATTCACCCCAGCTCAGCCGTGAATCTCTCCTTTAGGACTGTCTCTCAAAGGAGACCAGTTGTACCCAGGCCTTGGGAAGTAGAATATTTAACTCAATTATGTCTGTTTGACCAGAGATAAGACATCTCTGGCTTCTTGCATTAAAAGATAAACCCTGTAGGCATTCAACTCCTAGGGCCCAAGGTGCTCTCAGGTGGAATTCACAGGCACCCTCCCACAATGGCTCCAGAATGCTGGTTTTGTCTTAAGGATTCTGTTTGTAAACTCCCTTGGAGGAACTCACAGTCTCTGTTTACATGAGCCTTTGCCCAGCACTTATTTGCAAGACTGCAGGACAAATAAAACATCACACAGGGAAAGAAGGGAGGTTTAAAAAAAAAAGAAAGCTCTTCATATTATCTCTCAAGATCCTCCCCATTTTGACAAAAGGTTGCATCCTCCTACCCTGTCTCCTACAGTCAGAGGCAAACACAAGCTCTGTTCTAACACAGGGATTGGGTTTCGATGGCAGATCTAATCTGAGCTGTGTCTGCCTCTAGGGCAGCTTAGAAAAAATACCTGGTGAGTTGTTAAATTTTTGACATTTTTACTACTAACTCTGCTATTGACTAAACAAGGAGTAATTACTGTAGCAACTTCCAGTATAAATTGTGAAAAATCATCCAATCGGCGAGTTGCAGCTGTCGTGGTGAGGGGTGGAGCTGTGAGCTTTTAATTAACACATGCCATTCTGAAAATTAAAAATCACCTCCGAGAAAATAGCAAAGACTTAACAAGTCTTAACCTTTCCTCCAAGTGAATGAACTGAAGATAGAGTAAATAATCTAACGCTTTGCACCAAGTCACACAGAACCCAAGTCTTTGTTCTAGAAGAGAACATAGAAATTATCATCTTCAAGTGCTCATTTTATAAACGAATACACTGATTGTCAGAGAGAAAAATAAGCTGGGCGTGGTAGTTCTTGCCTGTAACCCCAGCACTTTGGGAGGCCAAGGTGGGAGGATCCCTTCAGCCTAGGAGTTTAAGACTAGACTGGGCAACACAGTGAGACTCCTACTCTACAAAAATATATTTATATATTAGCCAGGCATGGTGTCACACACCTGTAGTCCTGGCTACTTGGGAGGTTGAGATGGGAGGATCCCTTGAGCCCAGGAATTCAAGGCTGCAGTGAACAGTGAGCTATGATTGCACTCCAACCTGGGTGACAGAGTGAGACCCCATCTAAAAAAAGAAACAAAAAAACAAAAGAAAGAAAAAAGAAAAGAAAAAAGAAAAAGAAATGCGACATGCCATGCACTGTAAGTGAGTGGGTTTCCTGGCTCCTTCCTCAGGGCTGTGAGTGATCATGACCTTAACTTAAGATCAGAATGTGATTCTAGTACATCTAAGAGTCCAGAGATGGTGACATACAACATTTGAAATCAGGACTGTCCCAGAAATCCTAGGTCCCCAAAATTAGACCATACTCTGCTGATTGGTAACTGGAGCCGAGCCTGGAGCAGAAATCACCTTGAGGAATCTCATTCTCCCACCAATCAGGCACGATGGTTGTCCTGTGCTAGGTTTCTCGCCCTGCAGCCCACCCAACTCCTCCGCTACACAGCCATCCAAAATCTCACTTGGTTCAGAACCGATGAGCCTTCGTGGCTTGCTTTTCTCCTGGGGTCACAGTTTTCGTCTCAAACCTTCCCAGATGAAGCAGTTAGCAGTTTTCCGACTGCAGGATGACAAAGGTACTTCCAGTGTTTCTGCGAATGTCTGTCTTACTATTGAACGCATTTCCCCCCAAGAACAAGGACAAAAAAGCTATTAGCAAGGAAGACGCTACTGCACATCTATGTCTATAAACTCTACTTACCACACCGGACGCTTGACTCAGAGCGGACAATGGTTCCATCATTATAACTCTAATGCTTTGTCGCATTTTCACCTGATTCGTACACAGCATTCATAAAGAGGTCTACATATTTTGTTATCTCACTGGCTATCTACATACCTCTGTATCTTCTGTGAACGACACTTCATTTTACATTTTGCATTTTTTATTTCTGGAGTACAAGATGTGGTAATAGGTCATATCAACATACAAAGATTGGATGAGAATTGGATATTCACTTTAGACATATCTGGTTTGAAATAAACTACTTAATTTTACAAGGAAGAGGAGGAAAAAAGAGGTGAAAGCATTTTGGACCCATGAACACATCATATTACCAGGTGGTCTTGAATGCGTGTTCCCTTGTGTTTCTTGGGTTGACATGTTTTTGTTTAAGTTATGGAATGTATCTATTACACACTGATGTCATCAGTTCCTCAGAGGACAAGTACAGATTTCTGTAACTATTGGGGCAAAGAGCAGGGGGCTTAAACAGCACACTGGTGCAGCCTCCCTCCATGAGTGTTCCAAGAAACACTGGCAAAGAGAAGAGAGGGACTCCTTAGTCAAATAATTTGGGAAATAACTAGATGAAATAAAATAAATAGATTTCATAACTACTTGAAGAGCCTTATTATGTTAAGGTCATTACGAATCACCACGAAGTAGCTCTGTGTACACCATTTCTCCAACTTTGTTGGTCGTGGGTTTCTTTTTTAAGGGTCGTGGGACTAATGCTCTTCAGATTGAAAGTAATAATAATGATGATGATGACCATGTCTGAGCTCTTCCTCTAAACCAGGCATTGTACAGAGCACTTCACACTGTATCTCATTTAACCTTTCCAATGACCCTCATCCATGGGTCCTACTACATCTTCATTTTACAGAAGAGGAAACAGAGACTCAGAGTAGCTAAATAGTAAGTCTAAAGTCGCACAGCCAGCAAGTCACAGAATCAAAATTCAAGTCATTTTGACTCCAAAATTCATACTCTTGACTCTTGACCACCCTATTATACTATTGTCTATAGTATATATATCTTCACTAATCAGATGAGGAAAATAACTCATTCCTTTGCCAATTCTGGCTGAGCTTGGATGAAAACAATTGCTTTGAGAGAGAGAGAGGGGAAAAGAGAGAAAAGCAGAGATGAAGGTAAGAAGGAGTCATTGTTTAGCTTAGATTAGAACAAAGTGATTAAAGCAGTCATTACTGCTATTTTGAGAGAGTAAAATCCTGCACAGAACAATTCCCCATTGACAGGATGGGAAAAAGAATCGGCCTCTGTTTTTGACAGGTACCTAGTAAGTTAATATTTTTTCCAAGAAGGTGCAAAAGGAAAGTAAGAAGGTTGTTTATTTTGTGCAAATATTTCACATTACCAAGGTGACCAGAGACACTTCCCAGCCACAAAACCACAAGAAACCAAGGGAAACGAATGTAGCCCAAAAGGTAGATTTCAAAGTGAAACTAAAATGTTTAAAAAGTACACTAGAAAGGGGGAAGGCTGTAGCACAGATAAAAAAGACTGTCATTTTTTAAAAAAAGTTTTTAACTTCAAATGAAGCCAAAGTTTCTTCTAGAATCTATATTAGCTATAGGGCCAATCCCTCGACTACAAACCCAGGAATGAAATTGTCGACAAAATAGAGGAGGGGGAAAAAAAAAAAAAAAAAAAACTGCCTAGTGAAATTTAATTGAGTTTCCTGGAGGGCCAACCTGAAACCAACCAACTTCTCCATACACTGTGAAGGAATCTGAATCTCGTATGTCCAGCTGAGGAAAAAAAAAAAATGGCAAGCAAGTCTTCTGCTGTTGCATTTTAATATCACTGGAGTTTCTTTAAAGCTTCGGAAGTCTCTTCAGGAAGCCAGGAGCATTCAGAAATTTTTAAACACTCTTCTCCTGTCACTCTTTTTCTTTTTTTTCACCTATTTAAATTAATTCTATTGCTCACCCAAAGTTCAGGATTCCTGGCCTAGAAAGTAAATTGAGTTTGCGTGTCCTTTAAAGGACTGGGAGAGACAAGGAAAGAGGTAGCCACCCAAGGCTGAAGCCGCAAGGACCTTGGAGAGGCAGTGTGGCCCCATCCCCGCCTCCTTCTCTCTGATGGAGTGCAGGTGCCTCCTGTCCTCCTGCCCCTTGCAGGCTCCTGAAGGTCTCACCAGGCCAAGGGTCATCTGTGATCTGAGCAGAAGTGTCTACAAGGGATTTTTCTGCCTGCTGATTTGGTAGTAAAAAAGCCCATTTTATTTCTCATCACTGCCTTGGAGCCAGTGTTTTAGAGAAACCAGGGAAAACTCAAAGTTTTTAGCCATTCACATTCAGAAAAAAAAACAAGAAAAGCTAACTCCAGAGTGACAGCGGCCGTCCCAGGGGCAGGCTGTCAGCTGGCTGTACCTGGTGAATTGCAGCTTGGTGCTGGCTGAATTAGACAGCCGGATGGTGGACTGGGGAGGCTGGGGAAGTGAGTGCTGGGGATTCCAGAAAAGTTTGCATGTTCTATCTGATCATATATTTATTACAGGACCAATTTGGTGAAGCCTGACATACCTCAGTTCAAATCAGAAATTAAACCCTTTTTCAAAAAGGCCCAAGCCTCCAACTCTTTAAAACTTTACCTCTAAGTATAGGCCTCCAAAAACTCACCTAAGCAATAACAGCATCAACAGGGCAATATATTTTTCTGAGCCTATGTCCCCAAGCCTTTGCTGGGGACGGAATTAAAAAGGGAAGTTAGATAAAACTAGCTTAGGGGTTTTAGCAGCTGTGCCCACCATGTTGGCAAACACCCCCTCAGGCATCCAACTAATATTCACTGTTCCTTTAGGAAAGAAGATAGTACCAGGAGATAGAAAAGTAAAACCCCACCATTTCTGCAGCCCCTGGAGCTTACAATGTAGTCAAGAAGAGAGAGGGGCATAATGCGAAGAAAGGATCCTAGATGGAAATGTGAAATCTAGATGCAGAAACTCACGAAAAGATTAGCTCACGAACACTGGAGTTTCACAATGGTATCGATGATTTTTGAAGGTTACAGATTTTCTGTTCAAGTGTTCAAGTACAAAGTAAGTCCAAAGCTGAAAACCTAAGAAGATCATAATCTGTCAAAAAAAAAAGTGTCTCTTCTTTTTCTTTTCGGTGTTTCAGACATCCGATCAAAGAGACAGAAGAAGAAGGTGAGAAATCATGAAGGCTCTAGAAATTGACTCAAAAAACTTGAGGTGCTTTCTTGAAACAGCCCAGTTTCATAATCATTTTTATAAAAACTCACTTCATTCCATGTCTGAATCCATAAAGTGATCACAAATTACCCTTGGCACCACTTCCCTCACTAGGATGTCGACAGAATTAATGAGTTACTGTCTACACAATGCTTTGAGCTCATTGGAAGGTGTCACAGAAGCTAAGTAAGAAATACTATTATCATTGAAGCTCATCTAATCCAGTGAGCTTCAGTGGAGCTGTTAAGTACCTCCGTTCTCTCTTCAAATCTTTTTCTCCCTAACTTTTAAAGGGTGGCATGACTGATTCATCTAACATTTCTGAAAGCAACTAACAAAATGGAAAAGAAAAGCTTAATGCAAATCCTTCTGTGTTTCTGCACATGAGTTTATGCTGAGCAAAGTGTACAACCTACTTCCTGCTCTCGCTGCAGCTCAGGGCCCTATCTGGTTATGTGGCTGTAACTTATCCTCACTCATACAAAAAATTATTCATTTTCCACTCTGAGTCAGAACCTTTCGGTCTCCAAATGTACCGACAAAAATATATCGACTCAGGCCATTTTATGTTTGGGATGTTTTCCCTGTGAACACACATTTTATCTCTTTTGCCCTGTGTCCTTTCAGAAATGAAGCACTTCATTTGCATCTCATTGATTCGTACATATTTGAATATTGCTCCATTAGGAATGTGGATATTTTCCCCCTTGTGTAAGAGTTACACTGGATTCCCAATTAACTATAAGCTCCTTGGAAGCAGGAGTTGACTTGGGACTTTCCCTTGATCCTGATTTTTTTCTCCTTTTTTCTGAGACAGGGTCTTGCTCTGTCACCCAGGCTAGAGTGCGTTGGCGCAATCACAGCTCACTGCAGCCTTGATCTCCCAGTCTCAGGGGATCCTACCACCTCAGCCTCCCAAATAGCTGGGATTACAGGCGTGCACCACCATACCAGGCTAATTTTTTTGTAGAGACGGGTTTCACTATGTTTCCCAGGCTGGTTTCAAACTCCTGGACTCAAGCGATCCTCTTGCCTTGGCCTCCCAAAGTGCTGGGATTACAAGTGTGAGCCACCGTGCCCTGATTTTTGGTTTATCCTTTGTATCTGTCTGTTTTATTGTATTCTTCTTAAAAGATTCTCTCTCTTTTTGGAGATTTAGGCCCAGGCTGACTAGACTCACCAGTGATGCTTTCTGGATGTACATGAGCTCCTGGTGTCAACCCCAGGGTTACAGTGAGCACCAGAGAGAGCACTAGCTTTGCCCTTTATGTCACCTCTCTCTGGGTCGCAAATTTGCACATTTTACACAGGAGGCAACTGTTGCTCCAAGATGGTTTTACAAGTTAAGGATGTGGAAAATATCCACATCCTATTGCAATTACTGACCAAATGAACTCTTCAACTGAGTCAACCATTCAACAGGAAAAAATAATACAAGAAAAATACAAGAAGTCAAGCAGAAGAGAATAGGCTTAAATATTCAGTAAAGCACTTCAAAAGAATAAATGGCATTGGGAGTTCTACTTGTTGTAAATGACGAGTTGATGGGTGCTCACAAGTTCATGGGTACAGCATACCAACATGGGACAAGTATACATATGTAACAAACCTGCACGTTGTGCACATGTACCCTAGAATTTAAAGTATAATAAATTAAAAAAAAAGAAAAAAAAAAGAATAAATGTACCGTCCTTGAAGGCAAAGACATTGCCATTCACATCCCCAGTGGTTCATGGGCTGCTCTTCTCCCTGGAAATGGCCATGACCTGCCTTAAATTATGCATGACCTCTATCCCCTCCAGACTAGAGGTAAGAGTTCATACCAGCTCCATATCGTAAATAACAACAGCAGCGTTCATTGATCTCACCCCATTGTTGACCTGCAACAAAAAGAAAAATCATAATTACAATGCTCCTGACCCACGTGGCCCTCTTCAGGGTGTTCTGTGATTTTTATTAACCCTCCCCCTGCCCTTACTTCCAGCATAAACTCTTTCAAGTTCAGACTGGTAGATTCTCAATTTACCCATTATTTTCTAGCTCCAAGGAACATGTCCTCATTCACTCCTTGTATTTATTCCCTTGGCAAGAGCTAGCTCAAATATTCTAAGCAGCCTTCTCTGATCACTCCACAGGGACTGCTTCTGTCTTCTAGAGCATCTCTGGGAGTCATCCGTCACTTGGCACTTAGCATAGACTTATTCTCCAACTGAGTACGCTATTTATTCACTCAACCACTGTATACTGAAATGCATAGCAGGTGCCGGACCTTGTGAGGCGCTGGCAATACAAAGACACATCAACACATACCCTGTCTTGGAGTCTGTACACAGTACAGTTCCTCAGTCTGAAAATTCCTCGAAGGTAGAAGTCTCTCTGATTCTTTTTGTTACCCATACTTAGCTAAGAAAGCATGCTGGTCAATAACAAGTGATTCAAACATGCAATCAGAGAATCCCACAAAGACTTGCCCAAGCACTGCTTCATGAAAACGCCTCGTTTTTACTTTAAAATAATTACATATGCCGTGATTTTGTTCTCTGGGTGAAATTAATACAGGTCGATTGCTTTAGGCGTTTTCTAACTACTGTTTACCTGCTCCCTAATTCAGGAATTTTGGAGGAGATTGGAAGGGGTGTGTGGAGGGGTGGGGGCTGATGATGCATTTACATAACAAAATATGTTTATAGTCACAGATTCCAGTCATTCAAAATTCAATAGAAACCAAAACAAATTTGCAAGGATGAGGGGCAGTTGTTCACCTTCCTCTTACATCCAGCCACCGGCTGGGTCATTCGGAATGTCTTTAGACTCCCTCCTTTTTTTCCACCAGAGAGTACATTAGCTAAGCAAGTTATTTACCTCTAACCAAAGGCCTTAGGGAGCACAAAAGAGGGAAGTTGGTCATTGCCCTGAAGATGACAGAGCAAAGGGCACATGTTTTCCTGAGGAGCAGAATGGCTCTGCAGCTGGGTAATTCATCCCAGGAACTCTGGTATTTATCTTCTCCATAGTCCCAGACAAAGGAGGTCCAGGCATGGCAAAGTGACCCACCCCGAGTGCCTTTATCTCCGAGCCCTGCTTTCCCCATTCCTGCCCACACCCAAACCCTTCCTATACCTTCCTGCCGCAGCTCACATACCCAGCAGAACCAAACAGGGAACCCACGCCCATAATTTTTGACCAATTTTTATTCCCACCAGAGCATATTTCCATCAGATAGTCTCATCAAGATAAACAGAATAAGAAAACAGGGATAGAAAGGATGCCAGGGGTGAGAGCCCAGGGGCTAGGAAGAAGGAAATAGAGAAGATGGTGAGGATAATTTCAATTGTGGCTTAATGGCATAAAAGTCTTACAGAGAGTCAGTATTTGTTCATTGGGTTTGATTCAGAGCAAAAAATGAAATAAAATAGAAGACCTGGTTTCTGTTCCCATGGCTTTTATTGATGAGAGTCAGTCCATCTGTACTCAGCTTCCTGGTATGAAGTCTAGCACAATATTGATTTATTCTGTGGCAGCACATCCTGCTGATGGTCGGTTCTACCATCCTACTATCCCCATTTAAAAGTAAAAGGAAGAAAGAAGAAAAAAAATAGCATCCATGAAGCAGATTGTCTTTCTTTCTTTTCTTTGCTTTACTTTGCTTTTTTTGGCTTGTTTTTGTTTTGTTTTGTTTTGTCTGAGTCAGGGTCTCACTCTGTTACCCAGGCTTTGGTGCCATCACAGCTCACTGCAGCCTCCACCTCCTTGGCTCAGGTGACCCTCCCACCTCAGCCTTCCTAGTAGCTAGGACCACAGAGACGCCTCACCACCCACACCTGGCTAATGTTTTTTTATTTTTTGTAGAGATAAGGTCCCATTATGTTGCCCAGATTGGTCTCGAACTGCTGGCCTTAAACAGTCCTCCTGCCTCAGCCTCCCAAAGTGCATGACCATATTGCCCGGCCAATTAAGGTGGATTTTTACAAGCAGTTTTTTTGTTTTGTTTTGTTTTGGTTTGGTTTTGGTTTTTGGTTTGTTTTGTTTTTGTTTTTGTTTTTGTTTTCTGAGAAGGAGTCTCGCTCTCTCGCCCAGGCTGGAGTGCCGTGGCACAATCTCGGTTCACCGCAAGCTCCACCTCCCGGGTTCCCGCCATTCTCCTGCCTCAGTCTCCCAAGTAGCTGGGACTACAGGCGCCTGCCACCACGCCCGGCTAATTTTTTGTATTTTTAGCAGAGACGGGGTTTCACCATGTTAGCCAGGATGGTCTCGATCTCCTGATCTCGTGATCCGCCCGCCTTAGCCTCCCAAAGTGCTGGAATTACAGGCGTGAGCCACCGCACCTGGCCAAGCAGTTTTATCTAAAAGCTCATACTGGGATAGCAGTTAGAAAGACTTGGGTAGAGTCAGAAGGACCTGAGTTTCAACCCAGCTCTGCAATTTACTAGCTATAAGACCATGAAAACTACTTCTGTATTCTAAACCCTAATCTAAAACGTTTAGCTGGGATTAAATATTTGTGATAAATATGGTTAAACAGTGTATGTACAATAATGTAATGCACATAAAGGGCACACACACACACACACACGCGCACCCTAAATCTGAAACCTACGTGGACGTCCTTGAGATTGACAGCTGAATAGAACCTACCCTGGCTTTAACACAAAGAGCCCTAAAGGAAGTGAGTTATAGCAGAATAAAGTTAAGAAACAGAATTCAGCCCAGAATGAACCCCAAGAATCCCAGAGATAACTGGACCTAAGTTCATCTAGAGTTCAGCGAGAAAGTTAAAATGTTCATTTCGTTAGAAAGTTAATTCCTTAGAACTTCAAATTTCCATCAAAAACTTGATTTTTAATCCTCTTTCTCCTCATTATGTTCTGTCTTCCCATCAAAAACAAAGGAAGAATCCATGCGTTTATTTCCTGGCTGGGTGGGGTCTAGGCCTTCAGAAGGGTTTGGGTGCTTAAGGTCTAACTATTCACAAATGATGGACTTCTTTTCCCAAACTATTTCAGAATAGGGATACCATGTAAAAAGAAATAAACTTGTGTATTAAGTTTCTTGAGCTTTCTTAACGAATAAATAATTAAACGAATGGATTACTTATTTCCAACACCATGATAAATTAGATGCGGCGACTAATGCATATGTCAACTTCGTTTCTTTTAATTGGCAAAGTAATTTGTTATTTATCAAATATAAAGGTCACAAAAGAAATGTATTAATTTCTAGCCAGTATCTGGAACATAGAGAATTAATTAGAATACAGTATCAACCAACTCCTCCACATGAAAAGACAGAGTTCATCCGTCACTTTCTCCAACATCCCTGCTTCCAGCTGTAATTACTAGAACAGCAATGATTATTTAATTCTTCCATTTCCCTTTTTGACATTGTGATGTTGTTACTTTTCTTCTTCTGTGTTGTTTCAACAAATGCTGGTAAGAGAGGTTTAATACATAATTAAGACATTATTTTATGTCAATTTCATTTTAAAAATGCATCAAAGTAAATTATCTTACATTGCTTCAAAGTATTTAAAGCAACTGCAGGTGGGACCCATAGTTACATGGCTTTTTACCTCTCATATAAGCACACTCTAAAAGACCATTCTAATAATAGAAAATAAAATTTTCCAGCATGGTCTATAGCAGTGCTATCCAATGGAAATATAATGTGAGCCTTATATGGCAATTTTAATTTTCTGATAGCCACATGAAGAGAGCATGGCAATAATATGTCAGTAATATACTTCATTTAAGCCAATACATCTAAAATATTATTTCAATCTGTAGTCCCTATGAAAGATTATCAAGATATTTTACATTCTTTTCCATACTAGTCCTCAAAATTAGATATGCACATCATACTTGCAGCACAAATAAATTCAGAAGCTAAATTTCCAACGGTTAAAATAAAATATAGCTCTGCCAAAACAAAAACGGTGTGTATATGATCATAAAAATAGGTTACACTGCTCTAGGTTTGAAATCTAAATTTAAAGTCATTCAAATCAAATGCAATGAAAAAGTTAGTTTCTCAATCACACTAGTCACTTTTCAAATGCTCCAATGCCACATGTGGCTACTGGTACCATACTGGACAGCACAAGTCTAGAAATTGAAGCCATTCAACCAGTGCAGCAAAGCGTAACACTGTCAGTCTTCTCTTAGCAGTGTTTACGAGGTAGAGTCCCGAGAAGATTAAGAATGTTTGTTAGGTATCTGAGATGTGTCAGGCACAGTACCTGGCCCACATCAGTTATAACTGCAGAGTGCAGACTCTCTGTGGGGAGGCGCTTCATCTGCTGTGTTCACTATCAGCATCTTCAACATTAGAATGTTGCTGGCACCCCGTAAGCATGCAATGAATATTTGTTGATAAGCAAATTCGTTGAATTTCCTGTAATGATTTTAGCAACCTTATGAGTTAAAAGGACTCAGATAAGCTAAGTACCTTACCAGGGTTACACGGCTAATAGTGACAGAGTCATGATTCGATCTCAGAATTGTGTGACTCCAAAATCAGTCCTCTCTTTACGGTGCCACGCTACAATCAAATGTCAACAAAAATTTGGTCTTACTTTGGAATTCATCATATAATGCGTGGATAGCAGATGAGCCACTCTGCATATATGTATCTATACTTGTATTGAAATTAGTTTTCATCTTCCAAATACGTACCAACTTATGTAGAGAGCATGAGAGAGGCAGTTGGAATGCATGTTGGGTGGAGCAAGAAAGTCAGTCTTGCTCTGAACGTCAGTTGAGGGCAGGATGTGTAACAGATAATTGAAATACAGCAGATTTTGCTCAATCTCAGAGGAATCTGTTCCATGTATATGTTTTTGGAATCCGTTCATAACGCTGACAGATGTTACTTTGCCAATCAAAACTCAGCCATTTCTGTCCTGAAAACCAGTGGGGAAATAAAGACATAAACCACTCTTTTACTTTCTACTTCCCTTTCTCTCTCCACTCTAGCGTCAATCTCTTGCTTAAATCCCTTCACCTTTTACATTTGTACGTACTCGTCTCTCACTGTGACATTTCTCCTTCCTCTTCCTTGCAAGTCAATAGATCAGAGTTCACAGTTGGTATAATTACTTGTAAGCTTGAGAAAGTCATGTAATCTCTCAAATAGCTTTTTCATCTGTAAAATGGGAATAATACCTCTCTTATCTACCTCTAGGCAGCCATCAATTAAACAATGGAAGCATAATTGTTCACTATATGAAGATTAGCTATTACTGTTATTACCAAATTCAACTTAAGCTTCCTCTGGCATGTCTTTTTATTCTTGTTCTTATTATTTTAAGACAGTCTCAATCCAGGTGGGACTGCAGCGGCACAGTCACGACTCACTGCAGTCTCGAACTCGGGTTCAAGCGATCCTCCTGCAACTGGCATTTCTTGAGAGCCTATTATTTTGCAAGCATTTTCAGGGACTTTCATTCCCTTCATCCTTAACCACCCCAACCTCCGCACGATGTCTCTTCTGCCATAAAGACATCTACATCTGCCTAGTATTTTGTGGTGGTTGTTGTTGTTTTTGTTGTTGTCATCATCCAGAGAACTGACTACCTTGACCAATGATTTTTCAAATGCCAGTACCCTAATGAATGTCAAGTTGTGAAAACGTTTGCCCAGGGTCAAGACTAAATAATAATAAAACAACAATGTAGTTTTTCTTCATAAAGCCAAACTAATTAAATTTAAGTAATCCATTATGCTGAGAGTGTCTTTCCTTGGTTTCATTTTTGTTTAAATGTCTTTAACAAAAATGAACAGATGATAATGGTGTTGATGATGATAGGCTTTTTCTTTGTCTTAGTTAATGCCCTTGAAAAATTTGAAATATTATGTTTACCTCTTCAACTGAAAACATTGTGTTAGGTCCATGAAGTGCACAGTTCTCTGAGCCTCAGTCAACCTCCTTGATGTCAGTGAGTTGAGAACAGGGCTGTGCTGTGTTGTCATTTAACCAGTTCCCTGCTGAAACACGTCATTGACTTCCCATTGTTCTTGGGTTAAGATCAGTCTTTAAAATACTTTTCAAGCAGCTTCTGGCCTGGTTTCTGTCTCCCTTGTCTACTTCCCTCTTGCCTGGTCTCCCACCCCCAGAGCCCACCTGAGCTCTGGCCACGTGGCTGTCCTTTCCTCCCTTGACTGCTCAGAAATTCTGTCCATTCACAGCCTTTGCCTGTGCCATGGAGTCTGTCTGGAGCACCCTCTCCTTGTCCTCACCTCTCATCCTACCCACTTCCCTTGGCTAATATTGACTCCACCTTCAGGGCCAGCTTAAATGGCACTCTCTGCTTCCCAGTAACAATCTAAGCTTCCCTGATAGACTTTTTTCCTGCTTCTCAGATGAAAGATGGTGCTGCGTACAGAGAGAAGTTAAAGATTTCCCCAAAGCTAGTGACAGAGAGAGGACCAAAACCCAGATTTCCTGATATGGAATAGAAAGTTCTTTACAGAATCTCTATGCCCGAATAACATTTTTATGTTGGTGGAGGGGTGGTGGGGTGGGATGTGGTATGGGGTTAAGAAAGGGTTTTAAAATGGGAATCCCCCAAGCCAGAGCTATCTGCTCCCACCTCTTCTGAACTCTAGCTCAAAGTTCCATCCCATCAGGAGACCAGGTCATTAGCCATTTAGCCTTACCATTGATGGGTGGTTACACGTAAATCTGGATGATAACTCTTTTTTACCCTTGAAAAACAAAAATGAAAAACTATGCCTTCTAGGGGGGGATGGGGGTCTCACTCACTCATTTACCCAGGCTGGAGTGCAGTGGTACGATCTTGGCTCACTGCAACCTCTGCCTCCTGGATTCAAGTGATCCTCCCACCCCAGCCTCCCCAGTAGTTGGGACCACAGGCGGATGCCTGGATAATTTTTTGCATTTTTTTATAGAGATGGGATTTCACCATGTTGCCCAAGCTGATCTCAAACTCCTGAGCTCAAGAGATCCACCTGCTTCAGCCTCCCAAAGTACTGGGATTACAGGCGTGAGCCACCACACTTGGTCATGAAAAACTATGCCTTTCTGAAAGTGAAATATATCTCCTATTTTTACAGATTACAATGCCTGTAAAATGTCCATTTTCTCATTTCCTTCCATCTGCATGGAAGAATCCCTTCTTAACCAATGAAGCAGAAGAGCTGCCAGGACAGCCAGAGGTCATCTCCCAGGCAGCAGGTATGAGCTGGCTCTCCCTCATGTAGCACCAGCAGCACAACCTCTTGGACCTCCAGTCACACTGTCTGCAGGGTCTTTGTTCAACCCCCACTGCCTCTCAGGAATGGGGACATTGGGGAGTCACACACTCTGAGGGAAGCTTCCTAAACAACACCCCCCACCCCGCCTTCCTAGCTGTTTACGGCCCTTACCTAAAGGATGGGAAGGGCCATTTTTGATAATGAATGTTGTGTTAGGAAAATCCCCCCAGCATGTAAACTAATGATCAGCTAATGATACCCCAAACCTGGGGCTTAGTGTCCTGAAGCCAGGAGGGGATTCGCTTCAGTGGTTCTCAGAAGTTTGCTATCAAAGAAGCGAAAAAAGCCCTTGGAGGCCTTTCCTTCAGCCATTCTTCTCTACAAGATGATAACACCGTGCCCAGCTTGTAGGGAAAACCCTAAACAAAACTCCTTCCCCAGTGACCACTCCAATCTCTGGTGGGGCTTGTTCTAAAATGAACCTGAGGAGGGAAGTTGCTTGGACTCAGAAGTAAGTAGCATGACTCATTGGTTTATGAAACTGGAATAAACAGAAGGAAGCAAGTGCCTGAAGAAACAATAGGAAATATGAAGGGCCTGTCTTCTGCGGAGCTTGAGAAGGCGTCCTCGTTTGGCAGTTGTGGAATCCTGCTGGCCAGCAGGGCATTGTTTTCAGGGAGCTCATGCTTTCCAGGGACTCGGCATGACATCACACACCTCCAGGTTCCACTATACTGGGGAAGGCCCCTGCATTTCTCCATCTTTCCTCCAGCGAACCAACATGATGCTAACTATGAAAATGACCAGAAGAAAGGCCAAAGAAAGACTTGGTTGATCAGATTAGGAGTCATTTATCCAGGGTTAAAGCACAGAGAAATCTAACACCAAAATGGCATTAACTGCCATTAACTGTGCAATGCTGCCTTCACAAGTGGTAACAAAATTCAATGAGGATGAGGGGTTAATGGTTATAGCAGTGAACAGAGGAAAACCAAAAACAGGAAAAAAATTGGGCGTTGTGAAAACAGGCCAGTGATTGAGTAATTATATAGTATTTTACTACTAGTAAAAATTAGGAATGTCAGTAGAGAGAATAAAGTAGTTTAATTAGAAGTTAGAGGTAGCCCCACTTCTCCACCAAAAAAGAAAAGGCACATTGGGGTGATAAACCCTTTGAACTGTGTCTAAGTACCAATCCTGTTTACCTTGAGGAAGGAAACTGTCAGTTGTGTTTGTTCACAATGAGCCAACCACAATGTGTCTGATGGATTTGGGACTAGTAAAAGAGGGGCACGTCAAGTGTAGGAAGCCAGAGGTTTATCACGGGATTAGATTTAGAAAGACAAAAGTCATCAGGAGACTGGCTGGCAGTCATTGTTTGCTGTGAAACTTTAGTCATGGAGTTGTTTTTCTTGAGGGTTAGCCCTACATCATAAGGGGAGCCAAGTGCCCCTAAAATCATAGCATAGAATGGTAGCATAAGAATTCTATTAGCCACTATTTTTAAGAAATGTAGATTTCCCCATCCCAAAAGTTTAGATGGTGATTTATTTCTCCTTGGAACAAATCTTACTTATTGTTAACTGAGAGTATCATCAAAACTGCATGTTCATAGAGTTATTAGTAATCAGTGTCAAGAGAGTTGCATTGAATCCAGGAATTTCATTTAAAATGTTTTAAATGTTGATCAGAAGCAGTTTTTGAAAGCACACCCTTTTGGTTCCTGAAAGCAAATGTAAAGTAAAACAAACAGGCAAGGGGATAAAACAAAGAATACTCTATTTATTTTAAACATGAGTGGACTGAAGAGCTGGGACAGTTCTTCCCAGAACTTTGTATGACACAAGCATATGCAATTTGAAAAATGGAGAGTTTCATTTCAGGTTGAACACACTTGAATCACCGGTGAGTACTGCAAGAAAAAATCCAGAATTCAAGGAAAAGGCAGAAACGTGTTACTCATTTGAAAAATTTTTTCCCTACTGGCCTATGGATCAAATCTTATGATTCAGAAGAGTTCGGTGGCTTCAAAGCTGTTGACAAACTGACAAAGTACGTCAGATGCAATGACTTATTTTACTCGAAGAAAATGCTTGGACGTAGATGCTGTGATTTTCTGGGTACTACAAACTGGTTTGCTCCTACTTCACCTTGTTAGTAAGCAAGACGAGCTACTGTTACTTAAAAAAAAAAGATTCTTAAATATTCTGTTGGGTACCTTTGTTATGCCTTAGATCCTTTTATTCAACTCTTTTTTTTTTTTTTTTTTTAACACTGCCCTCTTTCTATAAGGAGAAAACTCCCATGCTTTCCCCTGCTAAGATCCCCATACAGACTCTTCTGCTCTATTGAGATTATGTCTTTAAGGGGGAGAATCACTTCTTCAGGACAAGCCAACTTTGTAAAAACTTATTTTGCGTTATTTTTACAATGAAAATAATATTTTATTTTTATTTTATTTGTTTATTTATCTTTGAGCCAGAGTCTTGCTCTGTCATTCAGGCTAGAGTGCAGTGACACAATCTTGGCTCACTGCAATCTCCATCTCCCAAGTTCAAGCGATTCTCCTGTCTCAGCCTCCTGAGTAGCTGGGACTACAGGTGCCCACTACCACACCCGGCTCATTTTTGTGTTTTCAGTAGAGACGGAGTTTCACCACGTTGGCCAGGGTGGTCTTGATCTTCTGATCTCATGATCTACCTACCTCGGCCTCCCAAAGTGCTGGGATTATAGGCATGAGCCACCACGCAAAATACTTTTTTCAAATAAGGTACTGTACATTCAAAATAGATGTTTCTCCAAAATATGACAAGTACTGGTGAGGACATGGAGAAATCAAGATGCTTGTTCACTGTTGCTGGGTATGTAAAATGGTGCAGCTGCTACAGAAAACGGTATGAGGGTCCCTCAAAAAATTCAAAATAGAACTACCATATGATCCACAATCTCACTTCTGGATATATGTCCAAAGGAACTAAAATCACCACCTCAAAGAGATATCTGTACTTCCGTGCTTACTGCAGCATTTTTCACAATAGCCAAGATGTGGAAACAACCCAAATGTCTACCAACAAATGAATGGATAAAGAACATGTGGTATGTCCATACAGTGGAATAGTATCTAGCCTTAAAAAAGAAGAAACTCTTACCTTTTGTGACAACATGGATGAACCTGGAAGACATGCTAAGTGAAATAAGCCTGATTCTGCTTGCATGAGGTCTCCAAAATAGTCAAACTCTTAGAAGTACAGAATAGAATGGTGGTTGTCAGAGTCTGGGGAAAAGTGGGGAGTGACTCAATGGATATGAGTTTTAGTTATACAAAATGAATGAGTTTTATAGATCTGCTGTACAACACAGGGCCTATAGTTAATACAGTGCTAGGAGTTTCTTTTTTTTTTAAGAAAGTAGTGCTCATATTAAGCATTCCTACCACAATAAAATGAAATAAAGTAAAATAAAATAATAAAATGAAATAAAAAATAAAACGCCGGGAACTTTTGGAGGTGATGGATATGTTTATTAACTTGATTGTTGGAGTAGTATTCTTGGCGTATGCATATGTCGAAACTCATCAAACTGTGTACATTAAACACGTGCTGTTTTAAAAAAATATCAATGAAGCTGGTTTTTTAAAAAGAGTAAACAGTTCTCCGCTCCAATACCCAATCCAAGTTGGGAAATTCTCCTTGGGTTACTGCTTTTCCAAAGACACCCATACTTGATCAGGATGATCTTGGAGACTCCAATCATACTTCCTAAATATTCAAATTCACAGCCGGTTGCTAGGAAGCGAAAACGGTGATTTTGGTGACAATCTGCAGGAAATTGAGTTTTTGTTGTTTTTTTTTCTGTTGGTTGCTTTGTTAGTTTTTCCAGGTCTACACAAAAAAAGCTTTACTCAGCAACAGAAGAAAGTGGGTAAATTTTGTTCATCTCTTAGCTTTTAGTAGTTGATCTCCTTAGCAGAGCTCTTATCTTAGTAGCCTATCATCTTAAGCCTGTCCTTAATGACTTAATGTTCTCACGATGTTCTTTTCTCTTCCAATTCCCCAAATATGCCTAACTCTGCACCTTTGTTAAACCTCAAGTTCACTAAACCCTTGAGGGCCACTAAGAATCTGAGAATGTAATCTTTGGTAATAGGAGAAAGCCTGGGGGCATTTATTTATACATTTTAATTATGCCACAGGGAACCCCTAGCTGGGGTCTTTTAATCCCAAAATCTTAATGGGAGTCTGATGATTCTATTGAGTAGTTCAAAGAGCCTCTGAGAACTTAGCGTTGCTTTTGAAGAAGACACATGATGTAAATAAAGCCATTCACCATGTTATTAAATGATTTAGTTAACTATTTCTTATTGTCATTTGCTGTTTGCCAAATGCTGTTTGGACTCATTATTGCACATTCCATTTTATTTGCTTTGAATAATAAAAATGAGGAAATGAATGATTACTTCCTGCAAATGGATTTTAAGAGCTTATGTGATGATTCAGCCACTTAGATATCCTTGAACAAAGAATGGTCCTCTTGTCCCTGGGAACTTGGTTCTCTATGGCCAAGCCTTAGGGGCAATACCGTTGAGGAGGTAAGGAAGGAAAGTGATTCTTCACATCCTAACCCAGTCTCCAGTCTGTCACGTCAGATGATTCAGCTCTGGAGTTCCATGGCGCAAAAAATGCTGTTTATTTAATTGGATAATAAAATTCTTTCAAAAATTGGAGCAGGGTTGGAAGTTTGCATTAAGAGGTCAATCATCTAAATAATGCTTGTCATGAAAAGGTGGAAAAACTTGTCTGCAGCCATTTGTGATATTAACGATGGGAACTGGCCAGGAACTAGCTAACCTTCTTTGTCTTAGTACATCCAGCTCACAGCTACACCTTGGAGCCTGGTGCAGGCTCAAATTTGAAGGGATGATTGATCTATGGCAGGCCTACGGATGCATCTACTATGAAAGCACAAGCATTTGCCCAGAAAATGAGAGTAACATAATCCCGGGGCAGGCCACTGTTGGCCGGAGCCAAGAGAGAGCTCTCAAGCTAAGGCCAAGACTATCTTCAGGATTCCAGGTCTCCCATCTGAAGGAATCAAGGGGAGCCAAGTGGGAACCTCAGACGGCTCCATGCTCCTGGACACTCTCCCTTTACTTTCCCTGCCCTCCACACCCACAACATGTCTTCCCTATCTGACTTGGGACCACCAAGGCTATCCTTACCATACCCTTGACCCCAGGTCATGTCGGAAGCTCAGCACTGCCATTCCCTCCCTTATTCCTAGACTCTAATTCTCATTCCACTCGTGCATGGCTGCATGCATGGCCTTCTCTAAGCCCATCCATTTCCCCTCCCCATCTTTTTCTATTTTTATTTTTATTTTTTTTAGACAGAGTCTCACTGTGTCGCCCAGGCTGGAGTGCAGTGGTGTGATTTTGCCTCACTGCGACCTCCCCCTCCCGGGGTCAAGCGATTCTCCTGCCTCAGCCTCCCAAGTAGCTGGGACTATAGGTGCACGCCACCACACCCAGCTAATTTTTGTATTTTTAGTAGAGACGGAGTTTCACCTTGTTGGCCAGGATGGTTTCGTTCTCCTAACCTCGTGATCCACCTGCCTAGGCCTCCCAAAGTACTAAGGTTACAGGCGTGAGCCACCGTGCCCATCCCCCTCTCCATCTTTTGAAACTCTTTCCCTGTGCCTTCTGGGACTCACATTCAACTATCTGCAATTTCTCACATATCCCCAAGCCCCTGCTCCAGTAGGAACCTGGTTCTCCTGGACACCTTGCTGAAGCTGCAGCCAGCTCACTTCTTTCTAGCCCTGGGCTCGGAGATGCGGTGAGCCACGTTTCTTTGCCCTCTTCAGTGCTGCTTCTAGGGTATTCTCCTGCCCTCCTGCCTAAAAATCCCAGCTTTGAATCCTATGTCATTGAACTTTACCACTAATTACCCCTCTTTGTTGCAATCAATACTCAACCCTGCTCCCTCTCCCCCGTCATTCCCCTTAATTCCTTAAAGAGTTTCTCTTCTGGTTGAGAGTCACTCTCTCCAACAAACTTCCATTGTAATTCTTCATGATTTCAATATCCACTCTCAGTTCCGTGACACCCTCTATGCCAGGCAGCTAGCGCTCTTGCCCCTTAACCACAGGCACTCCCTTAATTACATCATAACCAATAACTGAAATCCCTTCACCAGTATTTTCCTTTCAAATACCCCATTCTTTAGCCACCACTCTCTTTCTCTCCAGTCTGCCCCTTCTAATAACTCAGGCTGGGTATGGTGGCTCAAGCCTGTAATACTAGCATTTTGGGAGGCCTAGGTGGATGGGCTCCTTGCTTGAGCTCAGGAGTTCGAGACCAGCCTGAG
>NW_012101476.1:7203149-7204327 GCF_000951045.1 Mandrillus leucophaeus
CACACCTGTAAGTCCCAGCTACTCGGGAGGCTGAGGCAGGAGAATCGCTTGAACCTGGTAGGTGGGGGTTACAGTGAGCCGAGATCACACCACTGCACTCCAGCCTGGGCAACAGATTGAGACTCCATCTCAAAAAAATAAAAATAATAAAATAATTTTAAAAAGTTCCTGCATAATTAAATCATTATTCAAACATACTATCTCTCTTGCCTTCATAAACAAAGACAATAGCAACAACATATAAGTGCTTCTGACCCAACTTCTACCTCTAGCCATCGCCCCATTTTTAGCTTTCCCTTTGTGAAAAAACTCCTTGGGATTCTGTGCTTGCTGTCTACAATTTCCCTCTATCATTTTCCTCCTGAAACACTTCAGGTATATCTTCATCTCATCACTCTCCACTGAGATGACTTTATCAAAGTCACCAATGACTTCCATGTTGTTAATCCTACCACCAATCCTCAGTCTTCATTCTTTTTGACTCATCAGTAGCACTTGGCACAGTTGATCACTCTCTTCTGGAACAATTTTATTCACTTGTCAGCCACCAATATGTGTTTCCCCCTTGTTTCTCAAGCTCCTTTTTCCACCACCCCATTTTCCTAACCTCTGAATAGTGGAGGACCTAAGGGCTCAGTCCTTGGACTTTTCCTCTTGTCTATTTATATCCATTCCTCATGTGAATTTAACTTAAGTTGTATGGCTTTAAATGAAATCTATATTCTGGTGCCTACAACTTTATAAATCCAGTCCAGACCTCTCCTCTGAATCCAGACTCACACATCCAACTTCCTGGTTGATATTCCCACTCATAGGTTGAATAGGCTGTTTTTTTGCTTCTTGTTTTTTTGGTTTTGTTTTGTTTGTTTGTTTTGTTTGTTTGTTTGTTTGTTTTTGACAGGTATCGCTCTGTTGCCCAGGCTCAAGTGATCCTCTATCCTCAGCTTCCTGCATAGCTGGGACTAGAGGTGCATGTTACCACACCCAGCTAATATCTGTATTTTTTTGTAGAGATGGGAGTCTTACTATGTTGCTTAGGCTGGTCTCAAACTCCTCGCCTCAAGCAATTCTCCTGCCTCAGCCTCCCAAAGTGCTGGGAATATACGTGGGAGCCGCCAGGCCTGGCCTTTGAATAGGCTTTTCAAAATTAACGTGTTCAGAACTGAGCTCTTGACGTC
>NW_012101476.1:7204897-7206094 GCF_000951045.1 Mandrillus leucophaeus
ATGGTGGCTCAAGCCTGTAATACTAGCATTTTGGGAGGCCTAGGTGGATGGGCTCCTTGCTTGAGCTCAGGAGTTCGAGACCAGCCTGAGCAATACGGAGAAACTCCATCTCTACAAAAAATAGAAAAATTTAGCCAGGTAAGGTGACTGGCACCTGTTGTCCCAGCTACTTGGGGGACTGAAGTGGTAGAATATCTCGATCCTAGGAGGTCAAGGCTGCAGTGAGCCAAGATCATGCCACGGCACTCTACCCTGGGTGACAAAGTGAAGCCCTGTCTTAAAAAAAAAAAAAGGCCAAGCACGGTGGCTCACACCTGTAATCCCAGAACTTTGGGAGGCCGAGGCTGGTGGATCACCTGAGGTCGGGAGTTCGAGACCAGCCTGACCAACATGGAGAAATCCTGTCTCTACTACAATCCAAAATTAGCCAGGTGTGATGCTACATGCCTGTAATCCCAGCTACTCAGGAGGCTGAGGCAGGAGAATCGCTTGAACCCAGGAGGCAGAAGTTGCGGTGAGCCGAGATCGCACCATTGCCCTCCAGACTGGGCAACAAGAGTGAAACTCAAAAAAAAGAAGAAAAAAAAAAGCCACTTTGAACCTCACGGGGACCTCCATGTTATTGACTCTGTTTATCCCTATTTATTTACTTTCTATATCCCCTTCTCATTCTAATTACCTTCCTTACCCATTTTAGTTCCATGGACACGCACTAAAATCACTCCCTTCCATATGCCTCAGGTCCCTCATCTCCGGCTCACCTGGCAAAATCCCAGCCCTAGTGAGACCCAACTCTCTCACCACTGCACCCATGCATTCAAGCGCAGCTAGAGAAAGGCACACAGTTAAGCAAACTGTTCTCTCATTGATTTAAAATCAATGATGAATAATATTGGACGCAACCTAATGCTGCCCCTGGCACAGCCTCTTGTCCTGTGTATCCACCGAGGTGGGCACCTAATTCCTCTCAAGTCCACCTTCTCCTCTGCGGCGAGAGCTGAACCCTCCATCCTCCTAACAAAGAAAACCTTCCACCTGGGCACTAGATTCCAGCCTTTCGCTGCTCAAGAATGCTGCTGCATCAGATCTCCCCTCTTTTCCTTGCATCATTAAAATTCCCTGCATAGGCCAGGCATGGTAGCTCACGGCTATAATCCCAGCATTTTGGGAGGCCGAGGCAGGCAGATGGCTTGAGAC
>NW_012101476.1:7207369-7234003 GCF_000951045.1 Mandrillus leucophaeus
TCCCAAAGTGCTGGGAATATACGTGGGAGCCGCCAGGCCTGGCCTTTGAATAGGCTTTTCAAAATTAACGTGTTCAGAACTGAGCTCTTGACGTCCTCCCCTGAAACCTGTTTCTTTGACAGTCTTGCCTTCTGTAGCCCCACTCTTACAATTGCTCAGACCCCACAACTTGGCATGCACATTGCCTCCTCCCTTTCTCTTCCACCGGCTTCTAATCCCTCCACGTCCTGCCTGGCCACCTCTCACCACCTCCATGTTCCCACCCTGCTGCAAGCCGCCATTGTTTTTGGCCTGGATTATTATACAGTCATTTTCTGATGTTCCCCCTATTCTATCCTTGGCACCTTCTCAGTCACGTTATGTTACTTCCCTGCTTAGAAGCATCTAGGGACTCCCCATGTCACTCAGAGTAGAGCCCAGAGTCCTTGCCATAATCAAGGCCCTACAGGATCTGGTTCCCAGCTGTTTCTCTGATTTCTTCTCCTCTTATTCCCTCCCTCACCCACCCCAGCTACTTCGGCTTCTGTCTTCCTCCTCAGCTCATCTGAAGAGCTCCCTCTGTGGCCACTGCACTGACTGTTCCTCTGCCTGAAATGCTCTTCCCTGGGTTGCTGTGTAACTCACTCCTTACTTCCTTTGGGCCTTTACTCAAATGACTGTTAAATGCGGCTTGCCTAAGAAATCCTAATTAAATTTTTAACCACTGCAAACCTCAGCAGTTACTATCCTCTCCTGCTTTGTTAATTTCTTTAGTTGTGCTTTTCAATAACATACTATATGTTTACTTATTTGTTAATTGTCTTTTTTTTTTTTTTTCGACAGAGTCTTACTCTTTTTCCCAGACTGGAGTGCAGTGGCACGATCTTAGCTCACTGCAACCTCCGCCTCCCAGGTTCAAGCACTTCTCCTGCTTCAGCCTCCTGAGTAGCTAGGACTACAGGCAGGTGCCACCATACCTGGCTAATTTTTATATCTTTAGTAGAGATGGGGTTTCACCCTGTTGGCCAGGCTGGTCTTGAGCTCCTGACCTCAGGTGATCAGCTCATCTCAGCCTCCAAAAGTGCTCAGATTACAGGCGTGAGTCACTGTGGCTGGACAAGTTATTTGTTTATTGTCTTTCTTCCCATCTAGAGCACCAGTGCTAGGCAAGCAGAATTTTTGTCTCTTTTGTTCACTCTTGAATTCCTAGCCCTTGGAATAATGCCTGGAATATAGTAAATACTGAAAAGATTTGTTAAATATATAGTATTTATTTGTCACTTGCCTTATATGTTTTATTTTATTCATCATCTTTTAAAGACTAGATGTGTTACCTTTATTTTCTAACTATACCATAAGCTCTTTGGAGGCAGGTACTGTTTATTTTTTACTTTTTGATCCTCATGTAACATAGTACTTTATGTCACATTCATAAAGAACATTAAATAAATATGTGCTGAGCTAACTAGTTGACAAAACCACTGATACTATTCTAGTTAAATAGGTAATAGAAACTAATGGGTAGCTTAACTGCTACAAAGTCTCATATGTCCTTCCCAAATCTGTGGAAATAAAACAGAATCATAATCTGTAGCAATATGGTTTGGCTCTGTGTCCCCACTCAAATCTCATGTCAAATTGTAACTACCACTTTTCGGGAGGGACCTGGTGGGAGGTGATCAGATCATGCAGTGGATTTCCACCTTGCTGTTCTCATGATGGTGAGTGAGTTCTCAAGAGATCTGGTTGTTTAGAAGCATGTGACACTTCGCCCCTCACTCTCTCTCTCCTGCTCCACCATAGTAAGATGTGCTTGCTTCCCCTTCGCCTTCTGCCATGACTGTAAATATCCTGAGGCCTCCCAGCCATGCTTCCAGTTAAGCCTGCGAAATTGAGTCAATTAAACCTCTTTTCTTCATAAGTTACCCAGTCTCAGATGGTTCCTGATAGCAGTGTGAGGATGAACTAGTACATATAGCTACCTCATTGAATTGTTTTGTGCATCCAAGCAGATATCGAACTTCAGAGCTCTACAGAAGTATTAATTGTTCATGTTGGGTCAATGTGTGAGATGAATCAAGTAATGTTTATTTGAATGCTCTATTTGACTATCACAGTTCAGGTGATACGTGTGCAGAGAACCCACCATGTGCATGGTTTCAAGTTAGATGTTGAAGAGCTCACACATTGAAGCCACCCCTAGAAGGAGCCCACACTGCTGGGATGCTCAATGGGATGAAATCTGAGCAGATGAAAGGAGGACTTTTCCAAAATTTTGCTCCTGGCGAAAATCCTAGAATGTTATGTTCTTCTATGAGTCTCAACGTTTGAGTAGTTCCTAACACTGGGGTTCAAACAAAACAAAAAGTGTGGCAAAGCTTCCTACATCTCTACTCTACTCAAAACATAAAGAGGAAAGAAAAGAAAGAAAA
Organism: Mandrillus leucophaeus; assembly: GCF_000951045.1. Classification (NCBI taxonomy): domain Eukaryota; kingdom Metazoa; phylum Chordata; class Mammalia; order Primates; family Cercopithecidae; genus Mandrillus; species Mandrillus leucophaeus. The sequence goes on from NW_012101476.1 coordinate 7,209,781, forward strand.
AGGTCAAGAGTTGAGGGATTTGTATGTTTGGACATGCAAAACAAAGGAAGTCAATACAATGATGTACAAATCCAGACAGAACCCAGAGACAAAGCTCTTCCAGCTTACATAAACCACGGACTGGGCATGTTCTAAGAGAAAAGCGAAGGATTGTCTCCTGGGACTCCAGGTAGATTTTTAAGCAGTTAATACACTTTTTTAAATGAACTTTTGTGCATTTTTCCAGTTTAGCCATCACTCTTCTCTCAGTGTCTCTTTCTGTCTTCACACACACACAAGGAATATTGCAAAAAGGATGTCCACTGACTTGATTTGAAATGTAGGTTTTGACGAAACACTTTTAATCCTAGTTCAGGACTTTGGAAACTTATTCTTTTTTTTTTCTAAGGGGATGATAGTTTGACTCTTCCCAGCTTTGGCTGGAAGGCGCTGAAACCATCCACCTGAAGGAACCACACTCTGCTCTCAGTGTACATCCCACTTCACATCTACAATCACTTCTGAACACAGGTCTCCTCCCTGGTTCTAAACTGGGACTTCTGACTACGGTAAATTCTAGAATTTGATCCAATAAACGTAACATTTGCTCTTTAGTTGCCTGTATGTGTAAGGATAGAGAGGAAGTATAATATAGAAGGGAAAAGCAAAACTCGGACATCAGATCGTCGGGATTTTGAATCCCAACTCCAAGAGTGTGGGCATCGTAGGACCTTGGGTAGCTTACCTGTCTATGGCTTAAAGAGAGAATGTGTATCAGGGCCGGGCACAGCAACTCATACCTGTAATCCCAACATTTTAGGAGGCTGAGGCAGGAGGATCACTTGAGGCCAGGAGTTCAAGACCAGCCTGGGCAACATAGCAAGACCCCATCTCTAAAAAAAAAAAAAAAGAATGTATATTATACTCATACATCCTAAGCTCTTAACAGAGGACCAGCATACAGCAATATGCTTATAGCATACAGTGTAAGTGTTTGTTATTCTTATGTAATCTATTAGTAATGTCAAATAACGAAGGAATTAACTACTTTTCTATATAGAAACCTAGTGATTTCATTATTCTTTCAACCATCCTCTGCTTAAATAGGTGTGTGCGTATACACACATATATAAACATATATTTATATATGTGTACGTGTATACGCACACACACACACTTTTTTCTAAGTTTCAGACATCATTGTACTTCAACCTAATTTTAGCATGCATTGCCTAAGAATAAAGATAATCTTCTACTTAATCACAATAATATAATGATACCCAGGAACATTTATAATTCCATGATATAATCTATTAAAATATACAGTCCATATTTAAATGTCTGATGGTACCAGAATTTTATACATATATAAATTTATTATATTATATATTTAATATGTAAATATATTTAATTAATATTAAATACATATTTAATTATTATAAATTATTATAAAGATATCTCATATAATACATAATTACATATATAATTATATATTAATTTAATATTTATATATAAATATATATTTGTACATTCGAGTTTTGTATATTATATATTTATATATTATATACATTATATCTTATATACAGACAGAAAGAGAGCTGTTATTTTCAAGACAGGAGTTAGTCAAGGTTCATACAGTGAATTTGGTTATTATGATTCTGACAACAACTGCCAAGGATGCCCTCTCCACCAAAAAAATTTTTTGCATGTACCTTCCCAAGTAGAATTCCTTATTCAGAGAAATTAGGAAACTCTGACTCAGCTCTTTCTGTTTACTGCTGCTGCGCTTCAGGCAGCTCAGAGGGACATCTGCTGTGGTTTCTAATGGTTGTGCTTCCATTAAATGAAACCTCAATTGAAAACAGTCGTCGCTGGAGAGCAGTTATACCTTTCTCAGGGCTGAAGCTTTCCTGGGAGTTGTAGATTCCTTTGTGCCCTCGTTATTCCTGCTTTTATTATTATTATTATTATTTTAGAACTCCTTGCTGCATCTTCCTAGTCACTGTTCTCCTTTCTAGGTTCTCTGCCTCCTTTTCCTGAGAGACTGCCCTGGCCATGTGCATAGCAATCTTCTTCTTCTTTTTTTTTTTTTTTCTTTTTTTTTTGTTGGGGTACGGCATGTGGGGACATTCTCACTCTGCTACCCAGGCTGGAGTGCAGTGGTGTGATCACAACTCACTGCAGCCTCTGCCTCCCAGATTGAAGTGATTCTCCCGCCTCAGCCTCTCGAGTGGCTGGGACTACAGGCATGCACCATCACACCTGGCTAATTTTTGTATTTGTAGTAGAGACGGAGTTTCACCATGTTGCCCAAGCTGGTTTCGAATTCCTGACCTGAAATGACCAGCCCACCTGGGCCTTCCAAAGTGCTGGGATTACAGGCGTGACTCACCGCACCCAGCCTACAGTTCCCGGCCTGATCAAAGCACTCCCTAGACGCTCCTGAGGACATCGGGTCCGGCACGCAGCATCTCCAGGGACAACTGAAATCTCACCAGGGCAGCCCAAGTCCTGTGTTCCCACATTGATTCCTGACTCTTCCGAACCCGGGGCCAAGGAGACAGGGAGAGGAGGCCTTTATTTTTAGCTTCCAGGTGATTGGAAACTGTGCAGTTCAGTTATCTGACTCTTTTCCACTCTTCTGAATTTGACCAGTTCCCTTCGGAGCCTTGTGTTCTCCAAGCTCCTCCGAACCATTTTGAAAGTAAATTTTGAACTTCCTCTTGTGCCTGCAAATTTTCAGCAGCAAGGGGAGGAGGACTCCCAGAGGAAAGGGTTTGGTTTGCTCCCTCCTCAGGGTCACCGTGTTATCTATTGACACATTCCAAAGCCTCATAAAAGCTGTCAGAACATCAAATACAGAGACTGTCCAAGAGAAACACCTACTAACTGTCAGGGTTTGATTTTTACAGCTACTAATAACTTCTCCCTTTGAGTTTGCCCAGAGCTCTGCACAGAATTGAAACAAACAAACAAACAAACAAAAAGCTTAGTTCTGCCTTGCCTAGAGTTTGCTGTGTGACCTTAGGAAAGTTGCTTAGCCTTTCTGATCCATATTTTCTTCACTTGTTAGTCCAAAAATATAGTAAGATCACAGAAATCACTAGAAAATAAGGCCCCCTCATAACAATTAAATTCATTTAAAAATATTTAATTTTTCACTTCGAATAGATCTTTAAAATCAGAGACAACTTACAGTTACTGCTCATAAGTAAATTTTTAAAAATTGACTTTCTAAAAAGGAATCAAACATCTAACCATGTAAAACTTGCCTTCAGGACCAAAGATCACGTGAAGGGCTTCAGCTCTTTGCAGGTGGCAAGCTAAAACAAAGAAGAAGACATTCGAAAGGAAAAGGAAATTTTTCTTTTAAAAGTCTTATGTTCACCATTTTGTGGGGTAAAAGTAAATGTTTTAATGTCTTATTGCATCAAGGATATCAATAACACTTAAGCTCTGGTTTAAAAGTTTCTACCATTTTCCTTCAGGGACTTCATTTTCTCAGGATGAATGTATCTAGCTTTTGTCCAACAACCAGCTAAAAGATTTCTCACATTGCTTCTCACATTGCCAAGCTCTGTCTCAACTGAGTGTGCATTTATTTCACCTCCCCAGCCCCCATTTTTCTGAGCTTTCTGGCAAATGCTTTTCTGCTGCTCTTCATTAGCAAAATATGAATTTTTCACCGTGGTTTGCAGAGACAGAGTTCTACCTTTCCTGTGTTCTTGCTCCAGGTGTAACAGTAAAATAGCCCAGTGTCATTTTGGGGGTGATACCACGGGGTAATTATACTCCTAGCTAAGTTCCTTGTCCCGTTGGTATTCCTTCCCCCACCCCCTATTTCTACTGTCTGAGAAAACCTGGGAGGATCCAAACAAACTCTCAGTCTAGAAAGTTTAAAAATACGAATGAGGAATATTTTCTAAATAAAGAACTTGAAACCCTAAATGCTAAGTGACTAGGTTCCTTCCATCTATTTTCAAAAGCGAAGAACAATATTTTATCTTGGACTTACAGTAACATAAATAACAATGTTTAGAGAAAATTTTCTGCAAATGTCTAAAAGACAGAGGGACAGGCTGGGTCATGACTGAGGCCTAAAAGAGAATTAGGGGAAAGTCAGAGATTTCCTGCCTTTGTAATGAGTTTACTAATTAAATCTTAATTGTAAAGCAAGCTGAGCGAAATTTAAATGAACCTCTGGTGCCAGAAGCCAGGTTATCATGGTGGGACTGTTTATAAGGACAGGAAAGTGACTTTCTAAACATCAAATTCCTGTGCGTTAGCCAAGACCCAGAGGAAGTCCCCACGTGGAGAAGCACAGAATGTAGCAGAATAAGACGCTTGGGTCTTGAGATAATTAAATGACACCAAGATGTCCTGAGTCCCCTGAATTCAGTCATTGCCAGAGGCTGCAGTCTTCCTGTTCGGATGGGCTGGAAACGGCCACTTTTGTAATAACCCATGTGTTTTTCCCCCTTTTACAACAAACAAATGATCTAGCCATTTCAGCCGTGATTTAACAGCACTGGAGATGGAAATTCCTTGAGTTTGTAAACCCTGCCCGCTCTGTTGAAAAATAAGCCTTGCAAATATACAGAAGCCCAAACACCCAAGAGAAACAAAGCCGCCATAGTGGAAGAATGAAAAAGAAAATGGATTTTATTTCCTCCTGGTACTACTCAGAGGATGAAAGACAGGTTGTAAAATAAGTAAAAACAGAATTCCTGTGGCAACATACATGGTTTAACACTATTTATTTACCATAAGATTAGGAGAGTCAATTAGCTAAATGCTCCTGTTCTGTTGTGTTTGGTTGATTTTTTACGTTCATGTATTTAAAGTGGATAACTCCCTTCATAGCCAGTCTTTTCAGAGGCGTTCATCTACAGTCAGCCTTTTTCTTGCCCATACCTATTTTTTACCACTAAAAACCTCCAGTGGACACATTTGCCGTCGGAAATAGGTCTTTGTCCTGGGTTCCCTGCAGCATCACCTCACAAACTAGTGACATGTCGTCATAGGGCTGGGACCATGTGGGAAATAGCCCATCTGAATCCTCAAAGGAATTAGGTTAATAGAAGAAGTGATGACTGATGCCTGTGGTCTAAAAAACTGGAGAGCTAGCAAATCTGTTCTTTGGCATAATTTCATCCTTGATCCTCCAATCCTCTCCGAGGAGATCACTCACATGGATTTTGGGAAGGATAACACATAGAATAAGGGGTTCAGATAAAAGACAGATAGGATGGGCACAGTGGCTCACACTTGTAATCCCAGCACTTTGGGAGGCCGATGTGGGTGGATCTCTTGAGGCCAGGAGTTAAAGACCAGCCTGGCCAACATGGGGAAACCCTGTTTCTACTGAAAACACAAAATAAGTTAGCCAAGTATTGTGGCACATGCCTGTAATCCCAGCTACTCAGGAGGCTGAGGCATGACAATCATTTGGACCCAGAGGGTGGAGATTGCAGTGAGCCGAGATCACACCACTGCACTCCAGCCTGGGTGACACAGCAAGACTCTGTCTCAAAAAAAAAAAAAAAAAGATAGATGGATAGATGGATATCACACATATACCATTTTATAATAGGTATTATATATAATTATAATTTATTCCATTCAACTACGTAATTTCTAAAATGCAAAATGACTTTGCTATTTCCCTCCCCACTTCCCCCCCAAAACTGTGATTTTTCCCTTCAAGCCTCCTCTTGGGCCAGATTAAGAGAACCTGCTTTCTGGACAAATTATGGGACTACACTCTCTCTACTCAGTGAAGTGTCATAATCTCTATCTTGAGTTTCCCCATCAGATGTATCTGGTGGCTCTGAGGAAGCCGTAATACCAATAGGAGCCACATTCAACATGAACACTACATGACTCCACAGTTCACTAGGCTATTAGAAAGCTTAAAAGAAGGCATTGAGCTATAGAATTTATTATTAGTGTTATTGTCATTTGACCTTTTAATCCAGAAGGAAAGAACTCAAGAAATGCATCCCCTGGAGACATGCAATAAAACAATCCTTTTACATCTCTCATTTCTTTGAGTCTCTTTCTCAATGATCCCTACAGAGAATTTTGAACTGTCTACTCTTTATTTACTCAGTAAACGCAAATCGTTTTTATGAATCTCTTCCAAAGCTCCCAGTTGTCGTTCGTGTCATTTTGTTTTGTTGTTTTTAATAAGAGCCAAAGCTGAAATGCAGATTTACATAAGAAAAAGTCATTTCATCTTCAAAATCGTTTGAGGCTATTTTGAAAGATGATGCAGCACATATTTCAGAAATGCCACTTCACTTAGGTGTTTCTATCTTTTGGGTAAATGCTATGCTAATCATGAGATACAAATGGGAGTGTTTTCAGACTGTTTGCTGTATGTGCTGAGGACCATTGCTGGTGCCCAGGGAATGGTTTGACTCGATTCACTGACTTCCCTAAGACTGCTCTGCAAAAGAGAAAAAGCACGCATCATTTTAATTTTAGTTATGGATCAGAACTTCGAGGATGTGTGATGCTATTTTGGTTTGGAAGTTGTTGAGTGTCTTGTTTGTTCGTCCTTTTAAACCATCAAGCAGCAAAATATTTTCCCGCACCTCTCCACCATTACCAACACCATGCAACCGCTAAGCCCACTGACCTCAGGGAGGTTTACTGGTGATTCAGTTGGTCCACAAAACCCTTAGGACTGCGGGGTCACAGATTGTTGGTGACAGAGGCAGAAGTTAAGGGAACTTTAAAGAGCTTAGTCTCCCCATCATTTTGCAAAAGATGAAAAAGGGTCTAACTATACCCGAACAGCATAATCCTACCTAGAGTCTGAGCCTTGGTATTCTTGCACCAAAAATCCAGTTTTGGGGCCTCTGCTGACTGGGTAACTTTTCCAGGCTGAAGATAACTCGGCAGTACTTACTGGTACCACGACAGGTGTCAGGGGGCCTGTGGGGCAGAAGCCAGTTTTGAAAATAAGTAAATTATCTGCACCTAGAGATATAAACATATATCTTGTCTGGCACTGGGGCCCACAGCCTGTAGTCCTAACTACATGGGAGACTGAGGCAAGGGAATCACTTGAGCCCAGGCATTTGAGGCTGCAGTGAGCTGTGATTGCATCATTGCACTCCAGTCTCGGTGACAGAGTAAGACCATATCTGGGGAAAAAAAAAAAAAGGGGGGGGGGAGGGGGTTTCCTTCAGTTTGAGGTTAATTCAGAAATTATTAAGTTTTTAGAGAGCTGATTTATTATTTAGCTTCATGCCTCAACTTTATAGGTTAAAAAAGTAGAGGTCAAAAGAAATCACCAGTATATAGCAGAGCCCTTTCATCACTCCTTCCACAATTCTTTATTCAATTATTTCTAGAGAACTCAAAATAGAGAAGCCATATACATTTTTTATTTCACAGAAGTGGCTTAGCCCCAGTGTTAACAGGTGAATGAGGATGGCATAGTAAAATCTGACAAGTGTTTTTTTTTTTTTTTTTTTGAAGACTTGTTTCAATAAAAATTGATTTTTCCCAATTAGACTTCCATTTTACCTTAGAAATGGATTTCAGGGATGTCAAGTGATAACGTAAGCTGTGCTCAGAAGTGCTATTAGTCTCGTGGAGGTGAGATGTGAAGCAATTCGGGTTTACCTGCTAAAGGTCAGATAAGTTCCAGTGACAAGTTTCACAGCTGAGTGTAACACTGCATTGCTGAATGGCAGCAAGTCACAAGATGTCATCGGCCCCCACGTACTAGATCAAGCCTAGGCATTCAGTTGGGCCACAATGTCTAATTTGATGTCAGAGAAAATACCGAAGTTTTAGGAAGCCCAAAATTTTTCTCGCTCTCTCTTTTTATTTAAACTTTCAACAAGGAAATCATTGCTTTGAAAAACCAGATTTGAGGCAACATGGATGGAGCTGGAGGTTACTATCCTTAGCAAACTAACGCAGGAACAGGAAACCAAGTATCACATGCTCTCGCTCATAAGTGGGAGTTAAATGATGAGAACTTGTGGACACAAAGAAAGGAACGGACACTGGGTCCTACTTGAGGGTGGAGGCCAGGAGGAAGGAGAGGAGCAGAAGAAATATCTACTGGTTACTAGGCTTAGTACCTGGTTGGTGAAATAATCTCTAGAACAAACACAACCCCAGGACAGGAGTTTAATACCTGTGTAACAAACCTGCACATGTACCCAGGAACCTAAAAGGTTTTCTGAAAATGAATACATAAAAATAAAATAATAAAAAAAGAAAAATCAGTTCTGGTTGGGTTTGGGGCTTTTTGTTTTTTCTCAGGACTATTGGAGCTCACATTTTCCACCAAAGGCTCCATTTTGTAGCGTGTGGATTTCAGTGCCATTCGGATAGATACGGTATCTGTGCAAGAGAGAGAAACGCAAGGGAAAGAAGCTGCCCTGCTGTACGGCAAGGAAAGGGAGGGAACGACAGAGGGTGAGTAGACCTGGAGGAACTTTCCAGGTGATACAAAAAGAGCTTCTGGAAATGACTGGTCTTCAGGTGCAGCTCCTGAGGCACTGAGCTGGCTGCCATTCAGCTGAGCCTCTGCCACCACAAGAGCGCAGGATCAGGCCAGGGCAAGCTGTAGACAGTTGGTCCAAAGCCACTGAAAGAGATAAAACCACTTCTTGACTAGTAAACTCTGCGGGATCAGGAATGTTTTCTGTTTGCTGTATCTCTAGAGCCTAGAACAGAGCCTGGTCTATAGTTGATGCTTATAGTCTATTTGTCCACAGAAGGTTTACCATATTTGGGAGAAGCACCAAGCTAGAGATTTATTCAAGAAATACTCCCTGAAGATGTGGAGATAAGGTAACCCTTGTGCACTGTTGGTGGGAATGTAAATCGGTATGGCCATTATGCAAAACAATACAGAGGTCCCTCAAAAAATTAAAAATAGAATGACCATAAGATCCAGCCATCCCATTACTGTGTGCATATCCAAAGCAGATAAAATCAGAATCTCAAAGAGATGTTTGCTCTCCCATGGTTATGGCAGCATTATTCACAATAGCTAAGACAGGGAAATAACCTGAGTGTCCATCAATGGATAAATGAATAAGAAAAATGTGACATTTATATCTATAATAGAATATTATTCAGCCATAAAAAGAAGGAAATCCTGCCATTTGTGATCATGTGGATGAACCTGGAGAGTATTATGCTAAATGGAATAAACCAGGCACAGAAAAATGAACATTGCATGATCCTACTTACACGTGGAATTTTAAAAAACAGTTGAACTTAGAGAAAGGGATTAGAATAGTAGTTGCCAGGGGCTCAGGGGTAGGGGAAAATGGGGAGATATTGGTCAAGTGGTATAAAATCTGAGTTATAGGATGAATAAGCCATAGACATCTAATGTACTGGTAGCTATGGTTAATCATAATATACCGCATACTTGAAATTTGCTAAGAGGGTAGATCCTAAGTGTTCTCACGATAAAAAGAAAGAGAGATTATCTGAGTATCTATTAGTAGTGATGTACTAAAAATTGCAAGAGACACAAATACAAAAAATACCTAAATTGCAAGTGGCATGACGTGATGACAAGAGCATGGACTTTGAAGATAGAGCTGGTCACTTTCTCTGCCTTGAACTTTACAGGCTCTGTCACCTGGGAAATCATTTCATTTCATGTAGCAGTCTTGTTTTCTTAATCTGGAAACTGTGGCTAGAAGTTATTCACTTCACAAACTTATCATAAAGACCAATTGAGAGCAGGTGCATATACAATTCTTGGCATACAGCAGGTTCTCAGAAAACAGCATTTTTCTGTAAATTATGTGGTCGTCACTCTCCAAAGATTGGCCTCTAACTTGGGAGATGGAAGCGTAAAAATAAATTACACTTGACTGGGTGCCATGGCTCATGCCTATAATCCCAGCACTTTGGGAGGCCGAGATGGGAAAATCACAAGGTTAGGAGATCAAGACCATCCTGGCCAACACGGTGAAACCCTATCTCTACTAAAACTACAAAAGTTATCTGGGTGTGGCAGTGCACGTCTGTAGTCCCAGTTACTCGGGAGGCTGAGGCAGGAGAATGGCTTGAACCCAGGTGGCAGAGGCTTCAGTGAGCCGAGATTGCACCACTGCACTCCAGCCTGGGCGACAGAGTGAGACTCCATCTCAAAATAAAAATAAAAAATAAAATAAAATATATTACCTTCCTACAACTACTATTTATTAATAGAATAGGTCTGGGATGCTTCAGAGTGGTGGTTAGAAAAGTTTTTCTCTTTAGACATTGCTAGCCAGATGGGCTCTCTTGCAAATTCTCAACTCTGCCACTGGTTCAAAAGCAGCGATAGTATATGACCAGATGGGGCTGTGTTCCAATGTTATAGTCTGCTTGGGCTGCCATAACAAAATGCCACCAACTGGATGGCTTAAACAACAAAATGTATTGTCTCACAGTTCTGGAGGCTGAAGTCCAAAATCAAGGTGCTGGCAGGGCTGGTTCCTCCAAGGTCTCTCTCATTGGCTTGCAGGTGGCCACCTTCTTGCTCAGTGTCCTCACGTGGTGTTCCCTCTGTGCATGGGTGCTCCTGGTGTCGCTTTTCGTGTTCCAATTTCCTCTTCTTATAAAGACACCAGTTATATTGGATTAGGGCTCACCCTAGGGGTCTCAATTTAACTTAATCCTCTTTTTATTTTATTTTATGTTTTTGGAGCCGGAGTCTCACTCTGTCGCCCAGGCTGGAGTCCAGTGGCGTGTTCTCAGCTCGCTGCAAGCTCTGTCTCCACTTATACTGGGGAACCACTTCAGGTGGTTCTCATGCTTCAGCCTCCCAAGTACCTGGGACTATAGTACTGCACCACCACGCCCGGCTAATTTTCATATTTTCGGTAGAGACAGGATTTCACCTTGTTGACCAGGTTTGTCTCAAATTCCTGATCTCAGGTGACCCATCCACTTCGGCCTCCCAAAGTGCTGGGATTACAGGTGTGAGCCACCGTGTCCAGCCTTAATCCCCTCTTTAAAAGCCCAATCTCTAAATGCAGTCACATTCTGAGGTACTAGAGTTAGGGCTTCAGTGTCTGAATTTGGTGGCAGACAAACTTCAGTCCGTAACACACCCTTAGGTGTTGCCTTGGTGAAATCTCAGTCGCTTTTTTTTTTTTTTTTTTTTTGAGACGGAGTCTTGCTCTGTCGCCCAGCCTGGAGTGCAGTGGCCGGATCTCAGCTCACTGCAAGCTCCACCTCCTGGGTTTACGCCATTCTCCTGCCTCAGCCTCCCGAGTAGCTGGGACTACAGGCACCTGCCACCTCGCCTGGCTATTTTTTTTGTATTTTTTAATAGAGACGGGGTTTCACCGTGTTAGCCAGGATGGTTTCGATCTCCTGACCTCGTGATCCGCCCATCTCAGCCTCCCAAAGTGCTGGGACTACAGGCTTGAGCCACCGAGCCCGGCCCAGCTATTGAATCTTACAGGTAAAGAAAATCAAAGACAAAAGAAAGTCAAACAACTTGCCCAAGATCCCCCAGCTGATAGGAGGGAAACCTAGGACCAGTACCCAGTGGATACATTTCTCACCACCGCCACCGCCGCCCCCACCCCCGCCCCGCACAATGAGATCCTGTTGATATTCTAGGCAGTGCATGGCCATCTGTGGCTGGGGAGGGAATGGAGAGGGGCCATAGGTGATTTGGACCCTATCGAACAGACGAGGAAGCACTGGTTTGGGGAGATGTGCCATAGTACAAGTAAATATCAGAAATGAGAATCAAAACCTCGACTGGCTCTGACTCCTGGACTGTGATGATTTGCTGCTTTCCTTGGTGGTTCCTGATCTATCTGAGGAAAGAAGCTGAAAAAAGGTTTTCCTCTTCCCTTTCCCTCACCCTCTTTAGAGGACACAAGTCAATAGCTGTTAAGGAAGTGAGGTCACTCTTAACGTGATTTTTGGCTCATGCTGTCTCTGAACTATTGTTGAAAAGCATTCTCAAGAGAATGGACTTGGTTTAGTAATCAAGCCGAAACACTGGTGACTCAGAAGGCTCCTGGGAACATGAAGGGGGAAGGAGCCACAGGGGTCTCTCACCGAACACTTGGCCCTAGGCGGGACCACACTCATCAAGGTGACTGTCAATCCCATCTTCAAGATTTCCAAACACCAGATCCCACAGCCTGCTTTGGGTGTTGTTGTTTGTTTGTTATTTTTATTTTTAGAGATGAGGTCTCACTCTGTTGCCCAGGTTAGTCTTGAACTCCTGAGCTCAGGTGATCCTCTTGCCTCAGCCTCCCAAAGCGCTGGGATTACAGGCTGTGAGCCACCGTGGCTGGCCCGCACAGCCTGCTTTGGAAACCATAGCCAGGGCTCCATTTCATCCACTGCAAGGATCTTCTTTTTATTATGTCCAGAATAATGAACATGCCGTGTGTTGCCTATGGTAGGTAGTTGTGTTTTATATTTGGGCTAGAAGATCAGCAATGAAGGACAAATCAATGGCATTCTGACCTCCTCAAAATCAGAAATTCTGTCATTGCAACCAAGGATGCATATGCAATAGATAAATATTGAATGTTCACTTAGGGATTTTTTTTTTTTTTTTTTTTGAGACGGAATCTCGCTCTGTCGCCCAGGCTGGAGTGCAGTGGTGCGATCTCGGCTCACTGCAAGCTCTGCCTCCCGGGTTCACATTCTCCTGCCTCAGCCTCCCGAGCAGCTGACACTACAGGTGCCGCCACCATTTCCAGCTAGTTTTTTGTATTTTTAGTAGAGACGGGGTTTCACCGTGTTAGCCAGGATGGTCTCGATCTCCTGACCTCATGATCTGCCCGCCTCGGCTTCTCAAAGTGCTGGGATTACAGGCGTGAGCCACTGCGCCCAGTTGGGGATTTTTTTTTTTTTTAATTTCCAAGTACGTGCTTTATGACAGACCTTGGGGTACAGACTTGAGGTCACTTTGTGTTTTTGACACAGCCCGAGGTGTATCGATTTAAACACACTTAGTAATTAGCAACTTCTCTATTCTCTTTTCTATGGATTCCTTTTTAAGTGGATAACCCAATATGAGGTAGCTTTTGAACAACAACTGTATGATACAGTCAGAGATGGCTGGCTATCTTTAATCCCTGTTTGAAGATTGAGGAGAAAAAAATTAAAAATTAGGTTTTAAACATAAAGAATGATCTCATGGTGAGGTCATTTAATATACGAGAATGATTTTTGATGGTAGAAAGGAAGAGCATTTTGCTCTAGACATCAATTGCTAATCAAAATTCTTTAAAAAAAATTTTTAGTTTAAGTTTGGGGGTGTATGTGCAGGTTGTGTAGGTTTGTTACACAGGTAAATGTGTGTCATGGAGGTTTGTTGTACAGATTATTTCATCACCCAGGTATTAAGCCTAGTACCCATTAGTTGTTTTTCCTGATCCTCTCTCTCTTCCCACCTTCCACCTTCCGGTAGGCCCCAGTGTGTGTTGTTCCCCTCTATGTGTCCGTGTGTTCTCATCATTTAGTTCCCACTTGCAAGTGAGAACGTACGGTGTTTGGTTTTCTGTTCCTGCATTAGTTTGCTAAAAACAATGGCGTCCAGCTCCACCTATGTCCCTGCAAAGGACATACTCTTGTTCTTTTTTATGGCTGCATAGTATTCCATGGTGTATATGTGCCACATTTTCTTTATGCAGTCTATCACTGATGGGCATTTGGGTTGATTCCATGTCTTTGCTATTGTGAGTAGTGCTGCAATGAACACACACGTGCATGTGTCTTTACAACAGAATGATTTACATTCATTTGGGCATATGCTCAGTAATGGGATTGCTGTGTTTAATGGCATTTCTGTCTTTAGGTCTGTGAAGAATTGCCACACTGTCTTCCACAAGGGTTGAACTAATTTACAGTCAGGTCAACAGTGTGTAATTGTTCCTTTTTTCTGCACACTTCACCAGCATCTGTTATTTTTTTGACTTTATAGCAATAGCCATTCTGACTGGTGTGAGATGGTATCTCATTGTGGTTTTGATTTGCATTTCTCTAATCATCAGTGGTGTTGAGCTTTTTTTCATATGCTTGTTGGCCACATATATGTTTTCTTTTGAGAAGTATCTCTTCATGTTCTTTGCCCACTTTTTAATGGGGTTTTTTAATCTCATACATTTGTTTAAGTTTATTACAGATCCTGGATGTTAGATCTTTGTCAGATGCATAGTTTGCAAAAACTTTCTCCCATTCTGTAGACTCTCTGTTTACTCTGGTTGATAGTTTCTTTTGCTGTGCAGAAGCTCTTTAGATTAATTAGATCCCATTTGTCAATTTTTGCTTTTGTTGCAATTGCTTTTGGCGTCTTTGTCATGAAAGCTTTGCCCATGCCTATGTCCTGAATGGTACTGCCTAGGTTGTCTTCCAGGGTTTTTATAGCTTGAGGTTTTACATGTAAGTCTTTAATCCATCTCTAGTTAATTTTTGTATATGGTGTAGCGAAGGGCCCAGTTTCAATTTTCTGCGTATGGCTAGCCAAAATTCTTAAGATGGTGCCTCCATTAAATTCACCTAACTATCTCCTCTGCTCACACTCTATGCTTTAGTGAGACTTTCTGTTTTCTCAGAAAACCTGAAAAGCCAGGTCGCTGATCCTCTGACAGTGAAGCTCTAGACATCCTCCAAGTACCAGCTCAAAGGTCACCACCTCCATGAAGCCTTCTCTCATTCCTCACTCTCAGCCTTCTTAACCAAGTACACCTCCTCTCACTCCCACAGTGCCTTGCCTATGTCACTTCTGTGACACATAATTTTCAGCCTTGTCTTCATGGTTTTGAGCAGTTTTGTTTTCTAGGCCAAGCTATGAACGGCTGCAGAGTAGAGGCTGTTTTCCTACCTTGGTATCTGCAGTGACCACCACATTCCTGACGCAGACCAGATGTTCAATATTTGTAAAGTGAATCACGAAACGCATTTCAGTCTCATTCCTGACTCTCGGCTGTGCAGAGGAGACATGTCAGTGAATGTGGACAGATCACATCAATGTTCCTTTCCCAACTGAGAAGAGATAAGGCCTTGCCCTTCATGGGTTAAGGAAGAAAGGTTTGACCAGTTTAAACCTGGGAGAAAAGTATTCAGGGGTCACAGAGGAAAGCAGTGAGCCATCCGCAAGGAATCCCACCGTCTGTTCTTTCCCAGCCGCACGGAAACAGGTTTCTGAAGCCTATGGCTAAATGGGTGGGCCGGGAGGAGTTTGGCTTTCAGTCCTGCGTCAGGGCCTGAAGCACGCACGGACAGTGCCCCCGCCCTCAGTCTGTGGAAAGTACCCGCTCCTCTGGTGAATCACGCCTCTACTGCGGCTGGAAGGGGCTGCAGCCTCTCACCCAGTTTTTTAAAGACTTCTCATGAAACCTATAACTCTGATGAGGTGCATTAATGCCAATGCAGTTTCGTGGCCACAAGCAAGAAACTGCAACAACAACAAAAAAAGTAAAATGGAACAGGCCTGGGAAGTTGGGCCTTGCAAGAGTTGTGGTTAGAACTTAACCACATGTTAATGTACCTGTTTCTAGGGCAATAAAGACTGATTTCATTTTATACATATATATACACACACACACACAAAGATATATATATATAGACATATATACATATATATAGATGGTTGCCTTTTTAAATCATGTCAACAATCAGACTAACCCTTTGCTTTAAGTCTGTGCTACAGATACTTCACTGTAGCATGAAAAAGTGATGTATTTTCAGATGGAAATGGATCAACTTGTAATTTCTGCCTCTAAAGTTGAAGGCACCAAAGGATCTTCCATTAGATGAGCCTAGACAGTGAATAAATATTGAATGCTAAATTTAAAATAATTCCCCAAGCCTTGATTTATAGAGAAGCCATAAATTATCCACTGTTAAAATTATGGCAGTAATGGATATATAATAGTAAATCAAATAAGTCGATGTTTTTACATTTTTAGTAGTTAATTAAGTAAATGTCTATGGGTGACAGATTAGCTATCTCCATTATGCTTTTAAAATTTTAAGTACAGAAATCAAAACTTTTCCTGGGCCCAAATTTATTTGTTTCTCTTCCCAAATGAAAAAAAAAAAGTTGAAAAGAAAAGGGAAAAAATATGATTTTATTTGGCTTATAAAACTACTTTGCCTTTTTTCTTAATAGTTTGCTTATATAAATTAGTTCCTGTTTTTTTTTTTTTTTTTCTTTTTTTTGGAAACAGGGTCTCACTTTGTTGCCCAGGCTGAGTGCAGTAGAACAATCACAGCTCACTGCAACCTTGACCTCCAGGGCTCAGGTGATCCTCCAGCCTCAGCCTCCCAAGTAGCTGGAACTACAGGCACATGCCACCATGCCCAGCTAATTTTTTTTTTTATTTTGTAGCGATGGGGGGATCTCACTATGTTGTCCAGGCTTGTGGTCTTGAACTCCTAAGCTCAAGTGATTCTCCCACCTCAGCCTCCCAAAGTGCTGGGATTTACAGCTGTGAGCCACCTCATTCAGCCTAAATTACTTTCAATAAGCACAATTTTGTGATTTTCCTGCTGCACTCCTAACAGCCCACAGTGGAAGCATGTTTTTGGATCCAATTTCATGTTACCTGAAAATGCTCTCACCTCCTAAGTTTTTACTAACTGGTGGAAATTATGAGACCATAATTTTGGTTGATTGCATATATCAAAGTAGTTCACATAGTTTCAAGAAAGGCAGAGAAAATAGAATAAAACTGCCTGGGAATCGGGTGTTTCCAAGGGCAGGCTTTGTTCTTTCCTTTGTTGTCCTCATGGCTCATGAAAATGGAGCAGTTACAACGGATGTACCTTGTGGCTGGAGAAGGTCAAACTGGAGGAGAACCAACGGATGGGAGTTATAAGGCAGACGGAGTTGGGGTTCCATTAATAAGAGCTTTATAGAAACTGCTGCATGAGAGACTGGAGGCAACCAGCTTCTGCTCAGGCCTGGGCTGCTGAAGGGATGCTCCCAGACTGGGTAAGGATAGAGGGTAGGAGCCAAGTGACCTGTTGAGGATGCCTCTGTTGAACACTAATAACCTCTGTAGTTTGCAGGGTACTAACCACATGCTGGTGGCAAGTGTCTCTTCTCCCCCTCACTGCCTCACTTCATAGAAAAGTAATGGAGGAACTCACTGCCACCCTGTTTTACCTGCTGCTCACCCCTCAACTCCCTGCATTCCACCATGACTCTCCCCACAGTCACGAACCCACTGATTGCCCGATCTACTGGACCCTTCTCAGTCTTACTTAACCTTTGAATGCAAGTGACACTGTGACCACACCCTCTTCCTTGAAACCATTTTCCTGCTTTTGGTTTCCCCGTCAGGCCACCGTTGCTTTGTGGGGCCCTCTTTCATCCAGTGAGTGCATGATTGGACACCTACTGTGTGCAGGAAACGGTGCTAGATGTTGTGATACAAAGATGAAGAAGACAGAGCCTCACCCTGAATTACGGCATGGCGGTTTGTGATTTTTTGAGAGCTCACGAACTGTCAGGCACATTGAGTGCTGATGTTCTGATTGCAAAGCCTATATCCTCTTCACTCCCCCGTACCACATATCTCAGGATTTCCTTCACATCTCCTTTCTTCTCCCTACTCTCCCTTGACTCTGTCGTCAACACTGAGATTCCTAAATCTCTAGCCCCCACACAAACCTCCTTTCTGAGTGTCAGAGCGTTATAACCCTTTTGACCTGTTAGATCCACCAGATGGTTACATGGGCTCCTCAAAGTCCACATACTCAAAGTTGAACTTTCCCTCTTTCTCCAGAACCTGGTGCTCCTGGATGGCCCTTTTCACCAATGCCTCCACCATCCTTTTGGATCTTCCGAGACCACCAATCCATGAATCATCTTTATTCTTCCTGTTTTTCTTTTTTTTTTTTTTTTGGAAGGAGTCTCGCTCTGTTGCCCAGGCTGGAGTGCAGTGGCTGGATCTCAGCTCACTGCAAGCTCCGCCTCCCGGGTTCACGCCATTCTTCTGCCTCAGCCTCCCGAGTAGCTGGGACTACAGGCACCCGCCACCTCGCCCGGCTAGTTTTTTGTATTTTTTAGTCGAGACGGGGTTTCACCGTGTTAGCCAGGATGGTCTCGATCTCCTGACCTCGTGATCCACCCGTCTTGGCCTCCCAAAGTGCTGGGATTACAGGCTTGAGCCACCGCGCCCAGCCTTCTTCCTGTTTTTCAATACCCACATCCAATCACTCATCCTTCCATTTACATCTGAAGTTAATCTATCTATGTTGCGATTTTTCCTCTCCTTCTTACCACAGCCTGGGTCAACCCCGCATTGTTTTTCTTACCTAGAAGATTTCAAAAACTTCCCCAACAGTCTGCCTGCCTCTGGTGTTAGGTGCCCCCATCCAGCCACCCTGCAGAAAGCCATCGGACTCATGAAGTCAGGGCATGTCTCTGCTAAACCCTTCCGTGATTCTTCATGGACTTTAGGAAAAGTTTACATTTCATGGTTTGCCAATTCTTTGTTTGTATTTGTCTGCTCATTTGTCTCCCTAACTTGACTGTGAAAAATGTGGAAACGTGAGTCTTGTTCCATTCGTCGTTATATTCCAGTGCCTAGCATGCTACCTTATGTTAAATACACAGTAGGTGATTTTTATTTCCACCAGTCTACTAAGGTTACCAAAATCTCTTACTATTTAGTCATTCCTTAGAAGCATTCTGATGACTAGGCATTGAGAAACCTGCTGTAGAGGCATTATTTAATTAATCTAATCTCCCTTTACTGAAAACATTCTGTTAGTATCCCCTGCTCCCTCTCAAAGAGCCGGGATCCCAGAAAATGAGACCGGTGAGTTTCAATACAGGCAAATAGGAAGGGAATAGTTTGGACTAGAGGATGTGCAGTTGCTGGGGGAAGACGAACTCTAAACGTGAGCCTGCATATTAAATGCTTTGATGCTTCCGTAGGTGACAGGAACATAGGCTACAGGGGACATGAAGGACAAAACCTTCCCAGGGCAACTCTGTATGCTGTCTGACTATCCCACTGCAAAGAAGCATCCTTTTATGTAATGAATTCACTTCTCTCCAACACATATAGAAAGGTCTTAATTACATAGCATCTTTAGGAAAATTTAGAGAGTAGTCACTCAAACGATACTTCTGCAGTGCAGATGAGAAACCTTAGCTGAGAAAGGCTGGTTTAAGATGGACAGAATGAAGAATAAGAATTAAATCTGCAAGACTATTCAGCCCTTAGTTTATGGAAGACAGTGGAAAAACGAAGAGGATACCAGCAGTTTAGATAGCATAATATCTCTTCTCTTTCTCCGTCCAAGAATAACTGGGAAAATGCTATAGAGTGTCTACCTTTGTTCTGAGAATAGTATTTCATGTAACATAACATCAGGGTTGAAAGCAAGAGTATCCGAGTTGCAGCGCATGGCATCACCACTTTCATCAACTTTTGAGTAAGACCCATCAGTAGCCAAACCAGGAAACAATGAAACAGCCCTTCCCAGCACAAAGAACAAGATAGAAATCTGCCTGCATGCTCAGAATGTGCAGAGGAACAGCAGGTCCTCAGGCTAGAATCAGACTGTCCCATGCAAGTATTCCTGCTTCAGGCAAGACCTTAGAGGCTTCCAGACGCCTTCAGGAACTCAGCATCACGTTGTTCTGCTGGGAGGGAGAAATTCCTTCCTGACTCCTGCAAGTGATCAACGTATGCCCTAAAGCATGAAATGTGATTACCCCTTTTCATTATCTCAGTTTACCAAGCTACACTCGTTATCAGTGACGAGTCAGCCATTTTTTTCATGCTCTCAAAATATTACATGCCCTGGTTAACCACACAGAAAAGGCTTGTGCCAATAATTCAGGTTTGATTCAGCAATAGAATATTTTTCTTGAGACCTCATTTACAGTCAGTTACCTCTGACCTCTATGGCAAACCACCTTTCATAGCTACCTCATGGGAAACCTATTTGCTGCTATAAGAGAACAGTTAAGAAAGAAGGTTTCAATCATTAAATACATATAAGAATTGTATTTTGAGCTTTACAGATAGCTTCTCAAAGAAAAAACAATTGCAGTCATACAAATGTGTGGGCTGTACCAGAAGGTTGACATGCCTATGCTTTGGATATTTTAGTGTTTATATGGTTTTGTGTGTGGGGTGTGTGGTGTCTGTGTGTGTGTGTGTGTGTGTATGAGTGTGTGTGTGTGTGTGTATGTATGTTGGGGAAGTGGGAAGAGAAAATTAATTTCACAAATTAGTACTGTCAATACCTAAAAGAGGTCCAGGTCAACCACAAAATAGGCCTACTAGCAATTGTCTTAAATTAAAGTAAATCCAGCAAAACTACCCCCTCCCTGACGCCATTGACACTACCTTGCAAGAATGAAATTATTTATAAAGAATTTGGCAAATGCATTGAAACATACATCATTCTACGTATATAAAGACCTCACATCCCTTCACATTCAATGTAAGAATAATGCCCCTCTGTTCTCCTAAAAGTGCTTATACAAGTATCAGCTCATTTGTGGTTCACTGAGTGTGAAACAATTACTCCCACAAACAGACCAACAGAAGGCAAAAATAGACTAGTGTGTATTTTTCAGTTTGTGGTCTCCTCTGGGTTGAAATACAAAGAGAGAGTTAACAAAATGAATGACTACATTACACCTGAAGAAGATGGGGAAGCCAGATAACCTGCCAGCATGCTTCTCTTTGACAGCCATTACGACATATGTACCTAGAAATATAATTTAGTCGGTTTTCAGGACACTCGCATTGTCGTTTAAATGAGAACCGTTAGCTTCAGGGCTCTGGAGGAAACCAACTTCTGCCGGGGGATAAATTAAGACGGTGCAGAGTGGTCCACCTCTGCAGTTCACCACTGGGTAAATAATGAGAATCGCTTTATTTGGAACACGCTGGGATCACCAAACAGCTGCTATGACAACACATTGAAGAAGATGGATACTACATTTATTGCTACTTAAAACTTTGGCGTTCGGGATGCCAAAGATGGAGAAAGAAGCTTATCTGTTCAGTTGTTCAGGACTGTAGAGTTATTTACCATTCTGATAGCTGCGTATCAAGAAAGTGGCGTATTCAATGGCTGTCATTTATTTCACTAATGGAATTAAAAATGAATGTGGCCAGAACAATAATCAATGTCTCGCTCTTTGTGATGAATTATGGTTTGGCTAAATAGTAAGACCTTTAATTATCTGGGAAAAAATTGTAACTTTCCAATATCTTTGCTGTGTTCTCTGCAATTTCTCTTACAAATGCCACCTGTCCTGTGCTATTTTTATTTAGCTTAAATAAGTTTCATACTTATGAAAGGTGCTGGATTAACAACCGTGGAGTGACATTCTTTATCCCATTTGTTTTTTTAGTATTAAACCTTTTTAGACTACTATGTTCTTTCTTAAGTTCCATGCAGTCAATTCATTTGGTCATTTTTAGTAATATGTTTTCATAGTGGGTAAGTATTATTTATTTATTTATTTATTTATTTTGAAACAGAGTCTACCTCTGTCACCCAGGCTGGAGTGCAATGGCGCAATCTTGGCTCACTGCCACCACATCCAGCTAATTTTTGTATTTTTAGTAGAGTCAGAGTTTCACCATATTGGTTAGGCTGGTCTCGAACTCCTGACCTCATAATCTGGTTGCCTCGGCCTCCCAAAGTGCGGGGATTACAGGCATGAGCCACTGCACCTGGCCTATTATTCTTATTTTTTAGATAAGAATCCCGAAACATAAAAAGTAAGAGATGGGGTCTTGGTCACAGAAAAAGTTAAGGACTGAGTCATTCTCTGTAGTAGGCTTTTCTCACATTGCTATAAAGAAATACCTGAGACAGGGTAATTTATAAAGAAATGAGGTTTAATGGGCTCATGATTCTGCAGGCTTTACAGGCAGCATGGTGCTGGCATGTGCTGGGCTCCTCGTGAAGCCTCAGGGAGCTTTCAGTCATGATGGAAGATGAATGGGAAACAAGCACTTCACATGGTGAAGGCAGGAGCAAGCTGGAGAAGGGTGGGGAAGAGGCCACCCTTTACAACAACCATTCCTAATAAAAACTCACTCAACTATGGCAAAGATAGCACCAAGCCATTAGGGATGATGCCAAACCATTCACGAGAAATCTAACCCCATGATCCATTCACCTCCCACTGTGTCCTACCTCCCTTACTGGGGATTACAATTCAACATGAGATTTGGCAGGGACATATACTCAAACCATATCATTCTCCCAGCTCTGAATGGGGCCCCCAACACACACTGCAGCTACTGGGATAGGGTGGTTGACGAATGCCTGTATAGAATCTAAGAATATTCAATTACAGCTTCACAGATGAAACCAATCAGCTTCTATCCAATAAGCACTAAAAGAAGCTAATGTTCAATGTTGGATGAAAACCAAATGTTCACATGTAAATCACTCAAAAATGTATACTTGAGACTGATATTGGAGAAGAAGAAGCAAATAATGATTTTTTAAAAAAGAAAGGGACTTCTGATTTTGCTGCTTGTTTTGAAAAGATAACTGTTGACTCCAAAATGTAGATATAAAAAGGGGAGGAAATTAAACCCTTGCATCCAAGTATACTCTACCCTAACATCCAAAGAGAAACAAACTATTTCTCCCTGGAGATATCTCTGGTCCCAACTATTGTCTCAACAATATCCCTTATCACAAAAATGTGTTTTCCTTTTATCTAGATAATGTGCAGATTCAGCATCAATAGGGTAAAAAGTTTAAGTTGACTTTCCACTACAAGGTAAAGTTTTTAAGATTCCATCTACAAATATTCTACCAGAATATTTTCTTAATCATGAACAATTATAAAGAAACAAGGGAGGAGGGTATTTCATTCTTCTTTTACTTTACATTCTTATTAAGTTCTTCATGTTTATAAACTATTGCCATTTTTAAATTTGTATCACTTACCGGTTTATCTATTGAGACCTTACAGTTCTCCAAATCATTCTGTGCATGGAATATTATATATTTAACTATGGAGCTGGGTGTAAATATTTTTACAGTTTGTTGTTTATCCTTTAATTTTGTGTATCTAAAGAGATTGTGATAATCAGAATCTTATTTACTTGAATCTTCCTCGGTCAAGCCTTTTTCTCTGCAGCAAGTTTTATTTTCAACTTTTAAGCATGAAAACCTTCCTTCCATTTAGGAAGTCCATAGTCAGTTAGTCACATTTTCCCCTTGGCTTTTTGATAGACTGCTCGTGGAAAGCTCCAGAAGTAAAGCTTACTTCTGTCATTAGGTGCAGGTTAGTCTCCACACGCAACAGTCTCCACACTCAACACCCAAGTGAAATACAGAAAGAGGAAGCATTTTAAACTTACCTTAAATCAGTCAAAACTCCTCACACAAAGCACACACCCGTGTAGACACATGTGTACACACACACACACACTCATTCAAATGGGCTCCTCAAAAAACGTACTGCAAAGAGACGAGCAAGTGGAACATGACTAATTCAACTGTAATCCTTTCCCACTCACCTTTGAAAACTTTCCTGGACTACTACTAGGTAAAAGATATTCTCCTTGATAGGGAAGAATCTTTCCGAGTGGTATTTTACAGTTAAATTTAGAACCCACCTTCCCCCTGGCAAAATGGGCCCCCTGACCTACAATTCTCAAATGGGGGACTCTCCAGTGGAGAGGTCCCAAGTCCCCTTTCTACTTGTACACTCTGATTCGGGAACTCCTGGGGTGGTATTCTACTTACAGTCCCTTTACCCCACGGGATGCCGAGGGCTTTAATCCCATCTCTTACTCGGCCTGCAAAGTCAGTTTTTCATTCTGACTCATTGCCCATGTCCTATGTCTGATGTTTCTCACTTGATGAGCTAGTTAATGTTTCTAGGGAGTATATAAAGAATACCTCAACACGTCTCTTCCAAAATATCCCTCCTCGGTCTATGACCTCACTGGCCCCCAAAAGAAAGGCAGGATCCAGTCCCACTAGCCCTTCACCTGGATATGCTCTAAGACAATCGGAGAGTGAACGAAAATTATGTGAGCATCATTAAAGTTTTTCTTTTCCTTTGAAAAACTCAGGATAAAGCAACATATGCAAAATATTTACAATTTCTGACTGATTTTCCAAATGTGAAAAGAATGGTTTCCCCTCCATGCCTAGGCAAATACCAGCCAATTCAGATTATTGTTTGCCTTTAAAACTTAAATGTGCAGTTGCATTAGGGGGAAAGAGTGTAACTTCAGAGAAAGCCACGGAGAAACACACTTAA
>NW_012101476.1:7234372-7256503 GCF_000951045.1 Mandrillus leucophaeus
GAAGGAAGGAAGGAGGGAGGGAAAAAGGGAAAGAACGAAGGAGGGAAGGGAGGTAGAAGGGAAGGAGGGAGGGAGGCAGGCAAAGACAGAGACAGACAGAGATTCTGCCTGTTTCTATTTGAGCAGAAATTGACTCTAGATTTACAAATCTGTTTTTCCTTCTTTAAAGGAATAACAAGGTGGAAAATCCACATATTTTATTTCTAGGGTGCCTTGATTTCATCAACAAATCCCCACAAATTACAAAATCCAGGCCAAATCTATGGTTTACTGGTTTACCTTTACAAGTTATATAATAAAACAGTAAAGAAAATCAATTGGTTTCTAATAACCTCTCAAAATACTCTCAACAATCATAATAGAAATAAATGTGTTTCTTTCCCTGCTAAGACATGGCCTCTGCTTCTTTTATGATCCCCTGCTTAAATTAAATATTAGGTACCTCTGGCATAGGACGCTAGTGAGGAGAGAAAAGCATCCTAAGGCAGGCTCTGCTGATACTGTTTCTCAGTAAATATATCAGGAGGGGCCTTCAACAAGACAACACATTAAATACCTTGCCAAGAAAAGCTTTCTTTTTCATCCATTTATTTTTAGAAGTGCATCTGGGAAACTGAATGAGGGTCTAAGTAGACCGTTGGACCGTAAGGCAGGGAAAATGATAAAAGCACTTGAGTGGCTATTGGATTAAGATCCCACAGTCCAAGAAGAAAAGTTCTAGCAGAGGTGCACCTGGATGTATGTCTTAAAACTCTCAATCTATACGTAATTTTTATTGATCACTTAAAAGAAGTTATATGAAGAAATGGTTCAATTTGAACAATCCCTATTAATAAGGAAATGAACTCAGTTAACTTTTGGGATTGCAGTCAAGACTCTTATTTTAGAAAACCTGCTAGTATCTGTAACTCATATTTATTGATTTGGAATTGAGTGTTGGACATTTCCCTATATTTCTAATATCTTTTTGTTGCATGAGATTTTACATATAATAGTTCTCTCTAAACAGTTAAGATCTATATAAAAATATGGTATTATTTATTCAATCATTCATTAAACATTCTGTAATGCCTACTAGGCAAGAAGCTAGCCATTGGATATACAAAGTTGAATAAGAAACGGCCAACCATGGTAGTTAACACCTATAATCCCAGCACTTTTGGCGGCCAAGGTGGGCAGATTGCTGGAGCCCAAGAGTTCAAGACTAGCCTGGGCAAGAAGACAAGGCACTGTCTCTACTAAAAATAGAAAAATTAGCTAGGTGTGGTGCCCCATACCTGTAGTCCCAGCTACTTGGGAGGCTGAGATGGGAGGATCGTTTGAGCCCAGGAGGTCAAGGCTACAGTCAGCTGAGATTACACCATTGCAATCCAGCCTGGGCAACAGAGCAGGACACTGTCAAGAGAGAGAGAAAGAGAGGGGGGGTGGGGAGGAGAGAGAGAGAGAGAGAGAGAGAAAGAGGAAAGAGAGAGAGAAAGAAAGAAAGGTAGGTCATTGAATTTCTTACAGCTTAATATGTTACGATATGGCTAGCACCTCATTTGTGACATATCAAATACTAAGCATGTTACATTTATCATACATTATTTAATTCTCACAACCATTAGGAGCTAGGCATTTTTTGATTTCTACTTTGTAGATGAGAAGATTAAAGCTCAGAGAAGTTAAATAACTTATCTAAGTCCTTCTGCTGAGAAATAGCAGAACTAGGATTTAAATTTAAGATTTTCTGACTCCAAAATTTATCCGTCTATTTTCTTTGCTCTACTCTCAACCAGTCAGCACCATCTGGAATCATAGTGTGATACATTTGTTCTATTAAGAGTATTTATTAAGTTATTTGCCCTAGTGTTAATAATAAAAGGCTAAAAAATTCAAGATAAACATTAAATGGGTTAAGAAAGTAGCAATTCAACAGAAATGGCATTAAAATAATGTATTATATAAAGGAACAAGTAAAATGTGCACCATTTTTGGTATTCTCAGATATGATGCAATTTTACATTAAATGTAGCATGTATTACTGCGTATTTTCAAGACGCAAAAGAAAGGTCTGACAATGGCTGCATAGAGCAATTTTTGGAACTGTTTGATCTTTGCACATAACTGTTTTGTGAGGCTCAATGTCTCATAAACTTTAAAAAGATTCTTTTCTTGTCAGCCGAGATGATTCTCATCATTGGGTTGAACAAAACTGCACTTTATTTCCCTGCTTACTATAAACCTGGTTTTCTGGGAAGGAATTAGGTTAACTGTCTCAGTATTATACTCAACCACCTGCTTGACAGTGGAAACCCAGTGCAGGGCATGGTTCAAAGGAATGTGTAATATCTCAGAAGCCACCTGAACAAAGATTTTCCACGTTCATGAGCTTTTAATGTCAAATGAATGTCCCTAAGAAATCCACATGATGACACTGAAAAAGCACTCCTGAAGTTTTGACTGAAAAAGAGGTGTGTTTTGGTAAGTGAATACTATGCAATTATTTAGAATCTTCTTGGGGGAAAAGAGGCTAAGAATAGCAGGTTCTAAAAATTGACTTCTGTTTATCTCTTCATAGTATTCAACATTGATTTTAACTATTAAACCTTCCCTCATAAGGTGGAGATTACATTTGCATTAAAGATCCTCTGAGTTTCTGGAAAATTAAGCGGGAAAGCAGTGTTATTAGAAGTAGATCTCTGATTCGAATAGTAGATCTTGGATATTGACAAATATACAAACTGAATGTTTTTCTGTTCATCAATGGTGGACTGGCCATCGGGAGTGGTGGGATGGCCTTCAGAAATGGCATGAGGATACATTTATTAGTTTCAATGTATAACATATTGTGTTAGGAAAATGTCTCCCAAAATTTACTGTTCAATATTTTTCGGTTGTTGCTTTTTGGTTTTTGTTGTTGTTGTTGTTTTTAGCATGGTGGTACTTCAAGGCAATGCATATTTAAATTATTCAAGAATAACTCAGTACTATTTTTATCCCAATAATTAAGCATCTAGATATATACTGAATCTACTCGGAAAGTTTCCAAATTTACCAAGCATAGAGTGCATATCAGGAATCGAATCTAAATCATCTCTCTGTGGCAGCTGGGCTTCTGATTTCATGGGTCAGGAAAGGATGAGGTCAAGTGCCTCTTCAAGGGTCAACGATGAATCTGTGGAGGAATTGGATTCCAGAGCTTATGCAAAATCTGGACTAGCAGCATTGTGTCGGCTCCAACTGAGACTCTACGTCTCACCAATAAAAAGAATCCTGTCTTATATAATAATATAATAGTAATTGTGAAGTAAGAAAACTGAACTAGAAGCCCTACCTCATATTATTATGGTGAACCAATTAAGTCGTTAATTGGTCTATGTTGTATTGCTGGGAATAGTTTAATTTTCTTAAATTTGACCTGGCTAATTATAAACGGATGGTTCCAAAGCACCTTAAGCACCTTCTCACTCACACAAACTCATTATTGTGAAAATGGTGTTGATGATTTAAAGGCAGCTGGCTCGGCTTCACCATCCACCTCACTGTCTTCTCGGATGAGTCACCATTTTCTCAAGTGAGGAAGAGTTTTTCTGCGGCCACCGCTGTTGGCCTGGCAGAAACTCCAGCCAACCACACGTGGGGGCCCTCCTTGGATTCTCCTCTGCCTGGCAGATCATTAAGCAAATTGTCAGTTCAGTTTTAATTACAGCACTTTTATGACTGTGGGTGACGTAAGAGACACGGTGGGCACACCTTGTTTTTTTCTAAGCCGGGGTGTGTTTGTAGTGCTGGCTGTTACGGCCAAAGCATTTTTCATCTTGCACAAACTGAGCTAATTTATGTGGGAACCCAGACCCTCTCAATGTTGTTTGTACTGCATCAATTTGCAGAGTCTAATGAGCTCTTTTTAAAGAATGGAAAAACCTTCCTTCATTGCCTTACTGAATACCCTTTTAAAGCCTGCCGCACAAAACAAAGATGCTCAAACAGAGACACACACACACACAAGAAAAAAAAAAAAAAGGCCCACCTTGTCCTAATTTGTGGCCTAACATAAGAGAATGATGCTTAAACATCATAACATCACAAATGAGCACCCCTAACGGCCTCTGCTCTCTGGTTTGTCCTATCTTTGGTGGCGAGAATCGTCATTAACTAAACTGGCAGAGAGCGCTTAAGGTCTGAAGGAGTCTGGTTTTTACCTTCTGATTAATACAGATTTTATGTACCCAGTGGCTTACGCAAGGCAACCCTCTGGAGATATGGTGTGTAGCATTTGTTGAAATGCATAACCAATTAAGCTACCTTCAATGACTTTATGAACTCCGGATTCAGCAAGGCAAGTGGAAAACCCTTTAGTCAATGTTACCCCGATGGTTTGCAAGGAAGGAATCAGCCAGCTCTAAGGACAGACAGAGGCCAGCACATCCCGACTCAACCAAAGCTATAAAAATAAAATGGGGTTCCAACTACCAGAAATCAAGCAGAAGTATGGTGGGAATAGAAGATAATGGCTTAAAAATAATAATTTCATGTTCTGGACACTATGTTAGGAGACTAATACCTGTGTTTGTCTAAGAATTTCCTCCAACTTTTCTTTTTTCTTTTTTCTTTTTTTCTTTTTGAGATGGAGTCTTGCTCTGTGGCCCAGGCTAGAGTGCAGTGGTGTGATCTCGGGTCACTGCCACCTCTTTCTCTTGAGTTCAAAATATTCCCCTGCCTCAGCCTCCCAAGTAGCTGGGATTACAGGCATGCACCACCAAGCCCGGCTAATATTTGTATTTTTAGTAGAGACAGAGTTTTACCATGTTGACCAGGCTGCTCTCAAACTCCTGATCTCAGGTGATCCACCCGCCTCAACCTCCCAAAGTGCTGGGATTACAGGAGTGAGCCACTGCGCCTGGCCTAAGCTTTTCTGTTGAGGTCAAACGTATACCACTGGGTTTTAAGTTCATATCAATATTTGGGTTTCAAGGGGACACTAATGCCTTTAAAAATTATTTTATCTATAAGCTTGCCAAAAGAGACTTCAAAAATATTGCTCAAAATAAAAGCAGCATAAATTTTCCCTGGGTTAAAAACAGGTATCTAACCAACACAGGCTTCTTAGACTCACCAATGCCAGAATTCAGTATAAGGCTAAAACTTCTCTGAGGTGATGGCAGCATTCCTAAGTTATTTTTAGAAAAAATTGTTTAATTTTTATTTTAAAGCATCATACTAGCATCTTAAGATGCAATATTTTCATTGCAAGGCTGTGATTTGCATTCAGAAGATCAAATGATACATGGTTCCTCATAGTTCTGTGCCAGATAGACTCCAAAATCTTGCTTTCAGACAGTTCCAAAAAATCCCTATACTGCAACAGCTGACAATAGTCCTTCCTCTAAGCCAATGCTAAATAACTCTGTATAACTAAAGTCCTTTCTCACTTCAAACCTTATGAAACAGAAGACAAGAGAAGGACAAAAAGGTCATTTAGAGAAATGTAAAACTGGAAAAACCACCACTGATGCAATGTACCTCCTAAACTAAACACAAAACACACATGGTGTTGAAAGTATTTTAATTATTTTTTTAAATACACAGCGTGCTGGCTTGCCCCAGCATACTGAAAGAAGTTAAAATGTTCACGCTTTTTCTAGGAAAAAAAGACTTGTTTTCAAATAGGATTAATCTGAGTCATCTTCAGCAATTCCCCCCACCCCCAATCTGATGTCAGGGGGAAATTGCTAGAAAACTTCATAGCAGGAAACATTTTAAACAAGAATCCGGGCATGGAGGCAAAAGGTTTCCTAACACTCCAAGAAGAGAGCGCTTCTCCTCCAACAAAAATATTTATCCAATTGTTTTTTCCATCTTAGGGATACTTTGTTCAGCTCAGTTTGAGACCGATGACATTTTCTTTATCTTTTTAGGTTGCCTTTTACCGTACTCAGCAGGCCAAGACTGAAAAATAGAGGTGCCGATATTGAGAAATAGAACAGAATTGCTGACTGAGGGCTCATGTCTTAGATAGATGGGGAGTTTTCCAGCCTGGACTTGCTAAACTCAAGGGGTAAACTTCAGATAAGGATCTGAGCTCTCGGGTGTTTAACTGAACAAAACCTCCCAAGCTTTTTGAGGTTTGCCGATGACTAGTAATTATATTGTCATTTAACAAAAGCATCTGCATTAAACCAGAGATGTTACATTAATGGTTAAGTTCACATCCATTAAAAACATTGCGCATCGACAGAGCACACAGGGTCTCCATGCCGTGTGGAAAGGGATGGGAACTAATGTAGCTTAGAGGCCGTAAATCGATGGCTAAATACCACCCGTCAGGTTTGGAAGTTATGCTAATGCAAGATGTTTTACTTCTTTCCAGTGTATAGAGGTCAAAGGAGGAGGTACAGATATGTAACTTACATGGAAACACGGAGGAAAACCCCCAAAGAATAAGTCAATGTAAACATCTTCAATAAAGTGATTATATCTAAGTCAGGATTTTAATCACCCATCTTGAAGGTAAATGCCAAATTCTTGGGTTTCCAGACGTGGCAACAGAAGGACTGAGGGCCCATCCCTAGAATCTGTAACCCTTTCTTCAAAGTGCTTTTATTCTGACTAATGCATAAATAGGGGTAGAAAGTAATTTGTCCATTTTTTGCTCATAAACTTCGGAAGTGAACATATAACCCTTCACTGTTTCCTAGGCGACTATGGTAATAAGCAAAATTTAATACATAAGGTCTTTTAGAATTTCTTGTGTGTACATAATTATTTCCCCCCAGGATCATATGATGCCAACTGGCTGTATGCTAAAAGTCAAAGTAAGCATTTTAATGGGTGTAGAATAAGTTTAAAGTTATTGTAAATAATGTATCTGTGAAAAAACATCACCTGAGAAAACTCCCAATTCTCTTTTAAAGGAATATACTCTGTAAACAGTGGATGGCTCTTTGTTGGAGATCTTTTTCTCTGCACCAAAAAGAAAGAAAGAAATGCTCAAAAGGGAACCCAGAATAAAGACCTGTAATCCAAAAGTAAGCAGTGGTTCTTGGGGTCTGAGACAGCAGCGTCTGAGCTAGAAGACGGACTCCTAAATGCCATGAACCACAAACACAGCCAAACTAGGACGAGAATTCAAACCACAGTTAAAAACATTTTAAAGGATCACACTAAGAAGGCCAGATAGAACTTGGGGGCAAGAGGGGAGCTAGGTTCTCTGATCTTTACACGAAGAGCTGAAGTAGCCTCAGCATAACATCTGCTTTAAGAGGTAAGGACCAGAGGTGAATAGACCAGGTCCTACTCTAGACAGGACCAGTAAGTTCTCTTACCCAATTCACCTGGCATCCAGCATCAACACCCAGGTCTCATCAGCCCAGCCCTGACATTCCTTTCTAGTGTCCAAGACTAAAAAGAAGAACGCCAACTCCCTAGTGGTCGTAAGGTTTGTCTTTTTTTTTTTTTTTTTTCCTTTTTTAATGGAGACAGAGTTTCACTATGCTGCCCAGGCTGCTCTCTCACTCCTGGGCTAAAGCAATCCTCCCACCTTAGAGTCCCAAAATATTAGGATAGTGTCACGGTGCCTGGCCAAGTTTGCCTTTACAAAAGTTAGTAAGTCTGTGTGCCAAAACCTGGATGATCCTAGTCTTCCTGAAGCCAAGTTCTGGTCATCTCACTCCCTTTTCATAACCCTTCAGTGTTCCCCTACTGCCTACCAAATCAAGTCTAGGTCATCTAGGAGCTAATATCAGCCTCTTACCTCTGCCAGACATAGATCCTACTTTCTAACTCTCTGAATCCTGCATGTGCCCCATGGTGTCTGAGTCTGAGTCTATGCCAGTGCATGTGCTACCCCCTCTCCCTGGAATGTCCTTGCCACCTCCCTTCAGAGCTCTACCCCTTCACATTCCAAATCTACCTGCCCTCCAAGGCTTTCTCAGACATCACCTCCTAGATAAAACCCTCCCAGATTCTCTCTCTGCACTCAATGGGCCACACTTTTTAAGAGCACAATCTGTTGGTTTGCCCCAGCCTACTGATGGAAGTTTAAGCACTGACACTGCATCTAAGAAAACCCTTATCTTTAAATGAGATGAACTTGAGTTACTTTCTGTTGCTCCCCTAGAAGAGTCTTCTCCAATAGACTAAATCCTTTGTATATAGGTCCATCTCTATTTCATTTTTACATTCTTCTCTGTGTTATTTGCAGGTAAATGGTTTGTTATCATGCCTTCGAAAAGTGGCTGAAATTTATTTTTTTTTATTTGGGAGTGCTAAAACTACTAACAGGAGGTGTTCTACATAACTTAATGAGATGAACATCAGCTCATTTGTACTGAGTGACGCTTGACTAATGATTGACTTAAGGATGTTTGTACAGTGCTTTACAGACAACTGCAAGCCTGGAGGTGGGCAGGGAGGAGGCAGACTGGATTCAGGGAGAACGCTCATGTCTTCAGAAACAGATCCGCAGAGGCTCCAGCCCTGGAATTAGTAGTCTGATACCCCAGTATCCTTGACAATAAAATCCATTGTTGTGCTAGTCAGCAGGGGGTGGGAGAAATTTGAAAATCTGTCTAGAAATGCAGGAAGCAGTAAGCAATCTAACCAAAGCTCAGATTGCCCCAAAGAGTGTTTTGTTTTGTTTTTTTCTAAATAGGAACATTTCAGTTGATTCCAGTAATACTATAGCAAACTGATTTTTAAGGCCAAAAAAACAAGATTCAATTCAGCTCATATACCTTGTGTAACTAGTTAGAAAAACTCAATGTATAGTGGAATTTGACAAATATATCAAAGCCAGTCATTATCATGAGAAGGAATGGTAGAAGATTAGACGGGAAAATTTCTTCATGCTCTTTTTTCCCCCAAATCAAAGAATATTTGACAAGTTATTCAGGGTTGCTGGTCTGAGTAGGTTTCTGTTGTTGCTACTGCTGCTTTTCTTGTCACTGTTGTTATCATCGCTTTCTGACAATATATTTACAAAGATAAATGCTAGTGCATAAACCAGAATTTGTTTGAATATCTTTATCATGTTCCTTTATGATACATATTTATAAATATTGAAAATATTTATACATAAATTGATATATATTTATAAATATTGAAATCATTGACCTTCTTTTGATTGGATCTATCAATCAAGACAGATGAAATGTCCATTCCATTTTAAAAGTAGAGCAGAAGTTATTCAAAATTATCACTCAAAACAAACTAGAAAAGAACGATTAACCACCGGCCTCGTCATTAGACACCTAGTATAGAAAAGAATGGCTAGCCCAGAGATGGAGTGGTCAGGAGATTTCTTCCAGGTTTGGAATAAGAAAAGCTATGGCCAAGAAAGTCTTGATTTCTCAGTAACCTAAAAGGATTTCTTTTTCTTAACTTACAAGAAATGTAAAAATA
This sequence comes from Mandrillus leucophaeus, assembly GCF_000951045.1. Lineage (NCBI taxonomy): Eukaryota > Metazoa > Chordata > Mammalia > Primates > Cercopithecidae > Mandrillus > Mandrillus leucophaeus. The sequence continues at coordinate 7,243,757 of NW_012101476.1, forward strand.
CTAGCGGATAAACAGGAAAAAAATAATAAAGATAGCTCGTAAGTTTAAATAATATTATCTTCAATGGCAGGTAAACAGAGTACATCTTCAGCCCGAAGAAGAAATCATTAAGACATGTGGTATAATAGGACCACAATCTTTTTTCATGGAATCAGTGTGTATGAAGTGACACTGAGTAAGCTCAGAAGTGATTATCACAAAAAGAAGGAAACGTAAGGTAGAGAATGATGAAGGTCCCTCATTTGGGACAGAAGGAAATTAGAGGAAATGAGCATAAACTTCAGCAGGAAGAAACTAAGTGGAGTAAAGGAAGTACTTATGGAAGAATTATTAGGTCCTGAAATAACTTCCTGAAGGAACTTTTGACATATTTTTCTCTGGGAGTCTTTTGAAACAATTATTCTAGTTTTGTCATATTCAGAGACTACAAGAGCTCTTCTTCTTTGACCCGCAAAACTGTACTTCAGTTTATGAAAAGACATCAGCATTGAGCCAGGCATGGTGGCTCATACCTGTAATCCCAGCACTTTGGGAGGCCAAGGTGGGTAGATGGCTTGAGGCCAGGAGTTTGAGACCAGCCTGGCCAACATAGTGAAACACTTTCTCTACTAAAAATACAAAAATTAGCTGGGCATGGTGGTGCATGCTGTAGTCCCAGCTACTCAGGAGGTTGAGGCAGGAGAATCACTTGAACCTTGGAGGTGGAGGTTGCAGTGAGCTGAGATCACACCACTGTACTCCAGCCTGGACGACACAGCGATACTCCATTTCAAAAAAAAAAAAAAAGAGAGAGAGAGGGAAAAAAAGAAAGACATCAGTATTGGCTATTAAAAATAAATAAAGTGGGAGTCAGAAATCTGGCTGTATGTATGTGATTTTTTTTATTTTGGCTCTAACCATTTATGTGACTTTGGAAAACACTTAGTATCTTGAGTATTCATAACTGTATCTACAAAATGTCTGCCTTTAAAAGAAATACCGTAAAACCAACTTGTATAGTACAAATAATATAAGATTGCTATTGCTATTGTTGTTGGAGAAACAATTAGATCAGGCAGAGGCATACAGACTGACTTAAATTTCTAATATTCTGGTCTTGAGGTGAGCGAACGGTTAGAGGATGTTTGTTTTTGTCTTCAAACTTGCATTTAGGTTACTCTACAAACAAATAGCACATAATCAGCATTTTAAAAAATACAGCTACTCATATATTTTTTACAAAGTATAAAACATTTTGCTCATAAAACATTATAACACATATATGATTTCTCAATTTCAATCTTGATGTAAATTGAATATCATAAACTACAATACAATATAGTACAATAAAATCGAATACAACAGAGTCAATGTGATAATTAAAAAAAAAAAAAAAAGATCATGGCCAGAAGTTTAGACACAGATTCACAATTTATCAGCTCAAGGAATCTGATAAGTGACGTAATTCTCTTGCCTGCCACCTTGTAAGATGTGCCTCTTCCCCTTCCACCATGATTGTAAGTTTCCTGAGGCCTCCCCAGCCATGCAGAACTGAGAATCAATTAAACCTCTTTCCTTTACAAATTACCCAGTCTCAGGTATTTCCTTATAGTGGTGTCAAAATGGACTGATACAGTACTTGACCTGTATAGGGAGTATACAATTTGAATGTAGGATATAAAATATGTACAAAGATCCTTCCTGGACATTTACAACAAACACATTTTGCAAAGCACGTCTGCTGCAAAGGCAAATCACTCATCTGTTTTAAGTTACTGAACAACATTTAGTTGTTTTGAACTGTAAGCTCAATCACTTTACCATTTACCCTGCCTAATTGTTCAAATATGTCCTATGTTTGTGTTTTAAAAATCATAGAATGGCTGTTTTCTCTTGGGTGGAGGATTTGACTATTCCACTCACATGTGCACCAGTCAATCAAAGTTGCTTGGTAAGTAGCAGATAGGTTTCCAAGCAGAATGGAGAATTCCAGGGAATAGAGAAATCATGATTTGGGTGAGGAACCACTGACTCGAGATAATTAACTCAAACTATGTGAGAATAAGATATCATATTTCTAATATAGATCTTGTAAAAGCTGCTCCCAGACTGCAGGCTTAGTTAAATTGTATCTGTAGAGTGAATACTTCGTTTTTAAAATGTAAGATAATTTTAATTATGACCTGCAGCTCTCTGAAATGTAGGTACTCTGCAATTGCAGATTAACAAGAGTCACACCCATCGTCAGCTTCCCTGTCTCCCTCCATCCGAATCTGATCAAGGTGAGAAAGAACCCTCATGGAAAGCCATACTGGCCAACGGTGTGGAATTTCTGTTTCCAATCTTTCTATATTCTCTTTCATTTTTAGTGATTTGAATATATTATTCTCTCTTCCTAGGATATTCTCCACAGCCCATTCCTACCCCCACCTTTTGCAAGGTGAAAATTCCTGCTCGAAGTTGAGTTTTAAGTTTAGATATCACTTTCCCCATGGATTTATCCCAGAAGACTTCCAGGGTAGCCTCAATGTGCACCATGCAGTTGGCCCTTTCAGGATGGAAAAACTTACTTCCCAGCATTGAGAGTCCTGTTGTCAACCTTTTCTTCAGGAAGAACACTCAGCTAAATGGCAGCTCCGACACAAAGTCTCACTCCTTCCTTAGCAAGGGCAGCCTGCAGCCAATGACTGCTTAATGTAGGAAGGTCCCAGCCCCTTGCCCCAGCTCTGAAGGATCACTTCAGGATCATGGCTTCCAGTGGGTTTGGCTGAAGCTTTTGTTGTGAAGATATGGCTGCCCAACTTCTCCCTCTGCCTAATCCTGCTTTCTTCTCTTCCCCTGCAGGTTTCGGTCCTGAGAGCACTCCACCAGGAACCTCTTGCACACTAACCTCCATCTCAGTGTCTGCTTCTTAGGGTATTTGACCTGTAGCACCTACTTTTTCCAAGTCTGGGATAAGTACCCTTCTTGCATGTGTTATTAGCAACTAATATTTAGTACCATTGTGCCACTATTTTAATAGCCAATAGATACATTGATCTCCCTACCAAAACTCTAAGTTTCTTAAAAGCAGGAACCATGTCTCATTCACCTTAATATTTCCAATATCAGGAACATATTAAATGTTCAATAAATACATGCCAAGAGAACACATTGATTAGTGAATTGACACAGCTAAGTACAATACTTATACTTAAGGAGGTATACTAGTTAGGGTAATGCTCATTGCTACAACAATTAAGCCCCAATTATGATAAGAATTACAGTTCTTAGCATAATAGACCAGGTGTTGACAAATTTTTTTGGTAAAGGACAAGATAGTACATATTTTCATCACTGAGGGCTGTACAGTCTCTGTTGCAACTATTCAACTCTGCTGTTACACAGCAAAAGCAGCCACATATAACAAACTATTTATAAAAATAGGTGGAGGGCCATATTTACCACCCCTCTCCCTGTAATTGCTGATCAACTCTTGTTCGTGTAATAGTCAATGTGAGAATCACTGGTTAGTGGTCACCTCTCTTCCTTGTGGTAATTCAGAGGTTTGCATTGCTTCCATTTTGTGCCTCCACCATCCTCTAGGGTCTCAGAGTCCTCTACTTCCAGCTGTTAAAAGGGAAAAAGACACAGCTGCTTCCTAAAATATTTGTCCTAGAAATTAAACATGTTAACTTCCACTCGCATCTCACTGGCAACAGCTAATCACGTGGCACACTTCAATGCTAGGGAGTTGGGAGATATGGTCTCGTGCAAGGCAACAGCTTCTCAGCAATCACTCCCAATTATCAAAGAGGGACATGAATGTGCAGTAGACAGCTAGTTGTCTCTACCAATGGAGAGGAAAATGTCTGTATTCTAATCAAACAGTCCTAAGAAGTTGCTTCTAATCTCTTTTTTTCTGTCTTTGTTCTAAGAATGTATAGTTTTCATAAAATATGTTATTCATTCATTTATTTACTTTCTCATGGAGGGATTCAGTCATAAGGCAAAGACATATGAACCATGCTGGCAAGGAATGACGTTTTTCTAAATAAATCTGATAATCACACAGACATGAAATCACCTTAGCGACAAGAGCAGTTATTACCAACTTTGATTTTGGGAGTTCAGAGTGACTCAGCAAAGTAATATGTGAAGTCATATCTTAAAAGAATCCATTTAAAGTTGCCTAAAGAGACAAGAGCATTTCAGACAGCAGAAACAGCATGATCCTGTATCCTAAGAACAATGAAAAGCTATTGTATTTTCAGCAAGAGGGCATCATGATGGAATTTATATTTCAGAAAGATCGCTTTGGCTCCACTGTTGAGAGTAGGTTGGAGAGTGCATGGAGATGAGTTAAGGAAACACTGCAATAGTGTGTGATAGAGAAGACTGGATTATAAGAAGGCTTGTAGACATTGGAAGGAGTAGATGGATCCAAGAGATATATGGAAAGTGAAATCAAGAGGACACAATATTGCACTACACATGGAAAGCTCAGAAAGAAAGAAGAATTAAGAGCAACTGGTGCTGACATAGTTTGGATATTTGTCCCCACCTAAATCTCATGTTGAGTTGTAATCCCCACTGTTGGAGATGAAACTAGTGGGAGGTATTTGGATTATAGGGGTGGATCCCTCATGGCTTGGTGATGTCTTTGCAATAGCAAGTGAGTTCTTAGGAGATCTAGTTGTTTAAAAGAGTTCTTATGAGATCTGGTTGTTTAAAAGTGTGTAGCACCTTCCTGTCTCTCTCTCTTGCTCCTACTCTGGTCATGTGAAGCGTCTGCTCCCCCTTCACCTTCTGCCATACTTGAAAACTCCCTGAGGCCTCCCCAGAAGCATAGCAGATGTCAGCGCCATGCTTTCTGTACATCCTGCAGAACCATGGACCAATTAAACTTCCTTTCTTTATAAATTACCCAGTCTCAGGTATTTCTTTATAGCAATGCAAGAACAGCCTAACAAACAAATTCTAAGAACAAGAAGCAGTTTGGGGCAAAAGAAAATCAGGATTCAAGGAGAAGATTCTGGGTTCAGTTTTAGACATGTTGAGCCAGAAGTGTCTTTACAATATTCAAAAAGAGATAACAGAAAAAAAATGACTCTTGGCTTTAGCAACATGGAGATCTCTGGTAACTCTAAGAAAGCTAACTCAGCAGATCTGTGGGATTTGGTTGAGTGAGTAGGTGAGGAAATGTGGACACTGAATATAAAGAACACTTTAAAGACAGTAACCGGAAGAGAAGGAGAGAAATGAGAGAGAGAGGTTCAGGAGAAGACCTTTGAAACCTTGAGAGAAGTAAGTATAATTAAATGCCAACAGGAAGATCTTATTAAAGAGAAGGATGTTGAATATGTAGGGAAAAGAAGGGATCATCAATAATGTAAGTTTCTTAAGAAAGTGGGAGTGGACGGGATGCAAACCAAAGATGAAGAGACTGGTTTTAGCTGGGAGAAAGGAAACCTTTATTGTCCAGAAGAGAAGGAAGAAATAATAGGTATAGATTTTAAAAAATCATGTTTGGATACTGAGAAGTTGAAGAAGTTCCCATCTGTTTATTTTATTTATCATATCAAGGTCATTTTTTGGGATAGAGTCAAGGTCATTCGTTGGCATAAAAGAACCAGGATGGGATGAGGCAGAGGGAGGAAGATTGATCAGAGGTTCTAAGAGTAGAAAGTATTTGAAATAGTATTATGAAAAGTGGGAGAATGAACTGACCCAAGAAACATAATGGGATGACAGACCTATAACAGCCCATTTGAGGCCAGTGACAGTAATGTATAAATATTAGAGTGATACCAATCTGCCTTCCTGTCTGACTTTCTACTGCAACACTGGAGAATGGGGGTTTCAAATAAATTGATTAGCAGAGGCAAAATTAGAATATCCAATTGCCCAATTTCTAGTCTATAGATTTTTACCCAATCCACCTTCCCACTTAAAAGGAGAGTGGAAGGGTATAACATATTTTGAGCAGTTACCTACATTTATAATTTAATTCTCACAACACCTTGTATGGTAAACAGTATATTCATTTTACAAAGAGAAGATAGAAAGTGGGATTCATTCATTATATCCCAAAATCAGAGCAAGAGCCCACATTTTTTCCACTATGCCATGTTGCTACACCTTTCAAACAGGGTTATAATGCCTGAATTTAATCACCTCTTCCCTTCCCAAAGAAATGTCAAACCAGTGGCATCTAGAAGCCCTCTAAGCTTCCACTTTAATAATGTGCTAGCAGGCAGTTTCTGCTTAGGACTCAGGAATTAATCAAACTTCATTGTACCCCTTGACATAATCTACGTTTTAACAGAAGAGTCTATGAACTGAATTCTAGCCGATCATCTCCCAAATACTAACCTGACTCTACCCAGTGTGTCACACCTGGCATTCACTTTCACAGATTATTAAACAATTGATACGACATTTTAATAAACTAAAATTTAATAATGAAACAGAATTGTCATCCTCCTCCCATTGCTACCCTCTCTCCCTCACCTCCAAATAAAGGTGAACTATAGTTCTTCTGTGGGTTTTTAAGGAAAACAGCTGAAACTTTATTGATACAAGTCAAAAATTACCAACCATCATTTGAACTCCCCATTCTTACCACTTAAAAGTGATGATGGCCACTATGGGGCTCAGAAATTATGGGGGAACATCTCCAGATGGATATTTATAATTTCCCATATCTGTGAGTGAGTACCTTCTAATTAAGGGGAGGAATTTCAAATGCTCTCCAACAGTGAGGGATTTCTTCTTCAACATATTTTTGTACAGATCTAGAGTTGAACAAGATTGATTGCTACCTTTACAAAATTATAGTGGGCGTGGTGGCTCATGCCTGTAATCCCAGCACTTTGGGAGACTGAGGCGGGTGGATCGCCTGAGGTCAGGAATTCAAGACCAGGCTGACCGACGTTGAGAAACCCCGTCTCTACTAAAAATACAAAATTAGCCAGGCGTGGTGGTGCATGCCTGTAATCCCAGCCACTCGGGAGGCTGAGGCCAGAGAATCGCTTGAACCCCGGGAGCAGAAGTTGCAGTGAGCCGAGATTGTGCCATTGCACTCCAGCCTGGGCAACAAGAGCAAAACTCCATCTCAAATATAAATATATATATACATATACACACACACACACATATATACACACAAGCACATATATATACACACACATATATATATACACACACACATATGGCAAACAAGATGGAAAGCACTTGCCTCAAGCAACCATGTGAAAATACTGTCTACACACTGGGTTAAAATTGAATTCTTCTCTCAAGAAATGCATCCATCTCTCCCTCTCCCTTTTCCTCTAGCAAACTTACCCATGGGGTCCAATTGTTGAAATAAAATCTTGTGATGCCGCGTCCGTGGTACCAGGGCCAGTCCCCAGCCTGCAATGGACACCAGGCCTCACAATATTATAACAATTTTTAGATTTCAAAGGAACGTAGGCGTTGTCTTTCTAGCCTAACGCCCATAGTTCAGAGATGAGAAAACAGAGACCCAGAAAAATGAAGTCACTTGTCTAAAGCCACACAGCTAGTTAGCAGCAGACTTGGACTAAAACTCAGGCCAGAAACTGTGATGTGCTACTGAGATGTATGTTCTAAACAGAGGGTGGCAGATGAACATGAAAGGGTCGAATAGTAATTCATGACTCTGAAAATGACTCTAAGGAAATTAAAGAGAAAACTTACAAATGGAAAACACCAGTAAAAGTCAAGTCTCTCTTTCTGACACAACACCCCTAAGAAGCAAAGATGTAAAAGCAATGAACATAAATGTGGTGGTGGCCACACAGGTGTTTAGGTTAAGGTGCATATGACGTTTTCATCTGTGGAAAACTGTCAAAGAAGGGAAAACGCCTTTCTCTTCTACTTTCACAAATGGAAGTCAGACTTTTTTCTCTTCAAAGGAAGAAGAAGAAGGATTATTTGTTATTGTTGTTGTTGTTCTTAGATAAATTTTTAAAGCAGAGACAGGAATACACCTCTCATACCTTGGAGTGATCAAACTGTGGACCATTGACCCCTAAAAATAGATGTGTTGTATGATTCTTAACATGTTGATATTATCTCAGCTGGTATTTCTTATAAACCCATGGAGGACCTGTTGAAATCATTGTTGAATGATACTGAAAATATTACATGTCTATAAAATGTGACTTCTAGTTTATTTTTCCCAAGTGAAAACTAAAATGTGATTTCTAGTTTATTTTTCCCAAGTGAGAACTCATGCCCCCACCGTTGTTTCATTATTTCCCTCTTTAATTTGTTGAGTTTTAATGTGTTCATGTTGAAATTGCACTTTCCCTTTCCATTAAGGGAAAATGCTCATAAAGTAATTTAAAGGAGGTTTCACTTCTTAGAGTTCAAGCAGTGAAATTGTTTACCTCCCTGCAAATGGACTCATCACCCCGCCCAAAGGTCATTCCAAATCTGCTGAAAGTGAACAGGCGTTTTCAGGGGACTCTTAACACAGACGTTAGATTACTTGTGCTGGAGAAATATGCAGAAGTGGGACTGCTGGATGATCTCGTGGTTCTATTTTTAATTTTTTGGGGCACCTCTATATTGCTTTCCATGAGGTATCTAAAGCAGTCAAACTCATAGAAGCAGAGAATGGAGTGGTGGCTGCCAGGGTTCGGGGGTGGGGGAAAGGAGAGTTGTTATTTAATGGGTGTAAAGTTTCAGTTATGCAAGATGAGAAAGTTCTAGAGATCTGCTGTACAATGCAGTGCTTATTGTGAACAATACTGTAGTGTACATTTAAAAATGTATTAGGGGGTCGATCTCATGTTAGGTGATTTTTTAACCAACATTTTTTCAAAGTAAAAAATTAAATTACTTACACTAGTAATGAGTGCAATAAACAAAACAACAAAGACTGTTTGAAGGTATCTGTGGGGTATTCATGCTTTGAGAACTGGGCTCAGATTCGTCTGAAGGGTACAGAAAGAAATCCGAGGTCATACTCGCTCAAGGAGAGGTTTGTTTAGTCCTGTTTATTTAATGTCAAAGGTCATAGCTCTTGTTGCTGTGAAGTGTTCTAGATGGTTCTCAAAGAGGTATGCTTTTCTGCCGCAAGATCACAGGTGGAACTATTGTTACATGTGCACTGTAACTAAAAGTCAACACTGGGAAGCACCTTACAGAAATAAGAGAACGCAGATCACATCAGCCTGGAGACCGAAGGTTAGTTTTCCCCTTGTGCCTCCCCTCCCCATTGCTGGAATGAGGTTATATGTCAGCTACACATCATTGCCAGAGCAGTTCCACCAATGATTTAAAAAATTTAAAAAAAAAAAAAAAAAAAGCCCTCTCTGCCTCCCCAAACTGTCTGTGATGTAATTTTAGGATAAAAGATTTGTGACTCCATTTTGTCATTTTTCATACATGCAAGAGATAGAAACAGTTCAGTGACCAAAAAGCTATTCAAATTTCTCAATTATATTTTCTTACTCAATAAAATAGTTACAAAGATCTACATACATATATACACACGTATATATATTCTACAAATGTATATATACACACATACAGCATTGTAAATATATATGTATTTCATATATTTACAATTTATATCATATCTCACATTTGCATATATACACATATATGAAAGAAAGAAGAGAGGGAGAGAGGGAAGGAGAAGGGGAAAGTTGCTCACACCTGGCTTTTACAGAAATCAACAAATATGTTTCCAGGAAGTCAATGGCTGCTTATACCTTACCCTAATAGAGTGTTAACTTGGAGCCAAATCTCATCACTTTCCTACCACATTGGTTTTTGGAGAGATGAGCAGGCTGTCACCCAGACTGGAGTACAGTGGCACAATCATAGCTCACTGCTGTCTCCAACTCCTGGGCTCAAGGGATCCTCCCACCTCAGCCTCTCATGTAGCTGGGATCACAGCCGTGCAACACTACACCCAGCTAACTTTTTATTCTTTTTTTTTTTTTTTTTTAGAGACAGGGTCTTGCTACATTGCCCAGGCACTGGTCTTGAACTCCTGGCCTCAAACAATCCTCATGCCTCAGCCACCTACCACATTTTTCCTGCAAATTTGCTTAATGCAGGATAGCACAACCAGACACACTCAAATCATTTCTCTAAAGCTCTACTTCTGTGTAGGAACAAAGAATAAAGTAGGAGAATCAGACATTCCCTGAGAAGAATGCTTTATTTCATTCATGCCTCACACAGTCCAGTTACTATTACAAGTCAGGGAATCTTCCTGCTTCTCCAATTGGATACATTAAAAAAATTAATGGGAATAAGAAAAAGTTTTGGGAAATCTGCTCTTAACTGGCACATGGGATAGTGATCCACTGTCCTTGCCTGGTTAAACCTTCGACAGCCTCCATCCAGGTCGGTAATACCTTGCTTTCATCCAGGAAGGGACAACTTATTTCTCTTTGAATCAACTGATCCTCTGATCCTAACAGAAGGTGAGCCTCCGGCCTTGGGGACAGAGTGCAAGGCGTGAATTCCAGCTATGCTCAGTGACATGGGGAAGTCATCTAACATTTCTCAGCCCCTAGATGTTCATCGGTGAAGCACAGGTCATGATATCTGCTTCAAAGGATTGTGCTGAGGCTCAAGGAAAGTAGATGAAAGTGCTTTCTAGAGCTGTGATGATAGAACTGAGAGCTAGAATGCACCTATTTAGTGAAAGATGTGGACTGCAAGAAGTAGATATCTAATATGAGGTGACCACCAGAAGACATCTACCCCTATCCAGGCTGATTGTCTTTTCCAAGGTAGTGTAATATAATATGAAGGGTCTGGGGGCTCAGTTTCAAGAGGACTGTATTAGAAGATCACTGTGAGAATAAATAAATACATATCTATATGCACATGCACATATGCAATATTCATTATTAAGCCTGTGAGCCCCTGAGCCAGATTCTCACATTTGAATCCAAGCTTTGCCACTTCCTTCCTGAACCCAATCTCCCCATTTGTAAAATGTGGATAGGGCTGTTGATCGGCGAAAATGCACTAACACACATCAGGTACTTAGAACAGAGTCTAGTACATGATAAGCTATGTTAGGATAGGGATTTTGCCTGTGTTTTCCGCCGCTGAAGACACAGGACATAGAACCATAGAATGGCTGACACCATGTAGTAAACGCTCAATGAACACTCAGTAACAGAAAGAATTTGGAAAGCAAGAAGATTCCCTTGCAGTAGAAGTGAACTCGACTCTGTTCTTCTCGACTTTGTGTGGCCTCTCAGGGCCTCAGCAACCATTTTTTATAAACTGAAGCAGTTTGGACTCAAGAGTCCCTAAGGCCTTCTTGAGTTTCAAAGACTCGAGTAATTTTAACTATATTTTAAAATCTCAGGCCGGGTGCAGTGGCTTACATCTGTAATCCCAGCACTTTGGGAGGCCAAGGTGGGTGGATCACTTGAGGTTAGGAGTTCAAGACCAGCCTGGTCAACATGGCGAAAACTCATCTCTACTAAAAATGCAAAAATTAGCCGGGCGTCGTGGCAGGTGCCTGTAGTTCCAGCTACTCCAGAGGCTGAGGTGGGAAAATCACTTGAGCCCGGGAGGTGGAGGTCGCAGTGAGGTGAGATTGTGCCACTACACTCCAGCCTGGGTGAAACAGCGAGACTCTCTTTAAAAAAAACAAAAAATTTTATGAAAGAATTCACATTCATACACCTGGCTGGGTGCCTTTTTACTCTTTTCAAAAAAAGGTTTAAAATCTCCCTACTTTACTTTCTGTATTCCTCTGTCCTCAGGGGATGAGGGTGGAAACAGATCCTCCCTTTACTGAACAGCAGAGCTGGAATCAAGAGGAAAAATTACTTCTTTACTTCTGCTGGAGAATCTTCGGGGCTGTGATCAAGGTGAGAATGAGAACGGAGGGGAGAAGTTCTACTGCTTTTCTGAGCTCTAAGGTGCTTCATAGTATAGTCAAGGATTGGAATTATCATTCTTCTTCTTATTATTATTGTTTCCTTCCCTGATACGCAAGAGCAGGGCACACAAGTTGCTGACTCAACAAATGGCCAGGGTCTGCAAGTGACAAGATATTGACAGAAAGGAGGATTCCCGGCCATCGTGTTCACAAGGCACATGAAGTGGCTTCATTGAGACCCCATGAGAGGGCAAGTTCAAAATCTAAGGGAGGAGAAGGAGGGGAAAACAGTTTGCAAAGCTAAATGATCCCAATTTGGGGAAGGGGTGCTAGTAAGAAGCACAGAACAAAGCTTAGAAAAATATACACCAGAATGATGCGTATTCTACATAATGGTTATTTTCTAGTGGAATTATGGGCTTTCAAAAAAAAACCTAAACACTTTTTGTTAACTTTTAATGGCAAAAACTACAATTACTTTTGCATTAACCTAATATTTAAAAAGAGATCCCTGCACAATGTGAATATACCTAATGCCACTGAGCCATATGCTTAAAATGGGTTAAATGGTAAAACATGTTATTCTCACAATTAAAAGATAAAATAATAAATAATAAAAATAATAAAAGATGTAAAGAAGTGTCATACTAAGAAGGGCTTAGCCAACTCCCAAGGGCACTGAGGAGTACCTCAGAATCGATAGGTAACAGGGGTTCTGGTCTCCCTAATTCTCGGCTGGCCTCTGGAGAAAAATCAGAAATGCTGATCCTGCAGAGGAAAATCAACTCCTGCCCCTTCCCCTGTGCCATCCTAGTTCTCACTGGCACCTCCCACACCATCACCGGGAAGGGGCCATGTCCCTAGTGGACGTTATACTTCAATGTTTCAGAAAC
>NW_012101476.1:7256693-7298165 GCF_000951045.1 Mandrillus leucophaeus
GGGAAGGAAGGGAAGGAAAGGAAGGAAAGGAAGGGAAGGAAGGAAAGAAGGAAGGAAGGAAACAAGAAAGGAAGGAAGGAAAAAAATTCTAATGGAGATGGGGGTGGGCGCAGCAGGAAGAGAAACAGGCATTGCCCAACCACCGGGGAACGGACGAGGGGCTTCAGAAACAGGTTTGCCAGTTTGCAAGCAGCTCCGCGGATACAACATTTTGCACCCCATTTCTCTTGCTCATCGCACCCCCAGGCTGGATGCGCGGGGCCGGCGCTGCAGTGGCTACCAGCAAACTCCAAGCCGGCTGCAGCAGGCACGGGCTCGGGAGTGCAGAGCTCAGCATGTTTCTGCAACTGTTTTGACGATGCTTTTGAGTGTTCCCATCACTACCGAGATGCTGCCGCTCTCCTCATGACCACAATCTATTAGCTCCAGTAGCTTTTGAGCGACTCAGCTCGGCCGCAGCTTCCTGCTTACCGTGCGCGCTGCCTGGGGTGCTGCCAGCCAGGCCGCGCGCGGGGACCACGCGGTGTGGGCGCGATGCCACCGCCCCCAGCACCTCCCTCTGCCGCTGCCGCCCAGGATCCTGACTCTTATGAGATTTTTCTTTTTACAAAGATCATCGTAAGCCCTTGTCAACAGTTCCTGACAGTTCATGAGAAGCTGTCACTGCAGACATCCTGAAGAACACACAGCTTAGTGCCTGTGATTCTCATAAGAGAATTCTCGAGCAACATTTACAAGTCCAGATCCCGGGATCCAGGGAGGCTAGGAAGCACGCAGAGCTCAGACACGGGCTGGCTGCATCCTCTGCTAAACAATTAGACCTTGTGTATAAGTCACGATTCTGCCCTGGTACTAGCTTTGTTTTGTTTGTGGTCTTTGGGTGAAGATTTTGCAACCGTGTGTGTGTGTGTGTGTGTGTGTGTGTGTGTACCTTGCACACAATCCAGAGGAGGGAAAAAGGGATAAAAAGATCTGAAATATAAACGCTTTACACAGTACTTTGGTATAAATTTGGGATGAATTTGAAAGTTCTTGATTGTAAATAACAAATCACCCCCCCACCCCAAGAAAAGGACTACCATGAAGTTTCTTTAAGAGGAAAAAAAAAAAAAAAATCCAGTGCCTTTCACATGACCAAGGATTGCACAGATGCATTTCTGGACCAAGGAGGGGAAGATTGAACGTTGGAGGGGGGCTGCCTGTCTGATCTTCCTCACCTGTTCGAGGGGGTCGGGAAAGGGGGTTGCCGCTAAGTCATCACTTTTTTCTGTGTGTCGGTTAAAACTACAAAGGCAACCAAAAGGAGGTCTTATCCGTTTTTCGTGAGCTTCAGTTGGGAGCAGCAGGTACAAGAAGCTGCACTCTGGTTTTACTTTTTCACCACCAGGACCTATAAATAGATGAGGCTGTGTGGCTTTCTCGCTGAGTTACCTCCACTTTCTTGCCTGGGACCTCACGATCCAGGCGGCTCTAACTCCCACATCAACAATCGCAGCTCACTGCCCCCGCAGTCATTTTCCACAACATGTGTGTGACATGAAGAAGTGCGTCTCAGCATGGTGTGTGTGTGTGTGTGTTGTTATTTTTGTTTTAGCGTTGAGTTCTAGATGCCTTCCGCCCACACTGCCAATTCTGGAAGCAAGGCTTTGTAAATGCCACGAAGAGGTCCTCGATATTTGCTGAAGGAAGAAAACATTGCCCTTGGTTATTTTTGCTCCCCATGTATCCAAAAATACACTAACTTTTATGTTTTGTAACTATTCAATACGAGTCCATCAGCCACTCTTATACGATCATGTGCAGTGTTTATCTACCAGGCTGCGTTTTGTACAAACTGCCTTTACTCTCCCCAACTATTCGGTAAAGAAAATCATTTTCACTTTTGTGTTGTTGTTGTTTATTTGTTTTGAGATGGAATTGCTCTGTTGCCAGGATGGAGTGCAGTGGAAGGATCTCGGCTCACTGCAACTCCGCCTCCAGGGTTCAAGCGATTCTCCTGCCTCAGCCTCCCGAGTCGCTGGGATTACAGGTGCGCACCAACACACCCAGCTAATGTTTGTATTTTTAGTAGAGAAGGGCTTCACCATGTTGGCCAGGGTGGTCTCAGTCTCCTGACCTCGTGATCTGCCCGCCTCAGCCTCCCAAAGTGCTGGGATTACAGGCATGAGCCACCACACCTGGTCTATTTTCACTTTTAGTAAGTGGAAATCTGGGTATCAAGAGAAGTCCGTTTCTATTTATAGCTAAGCCATTAGCCCACTGTGAGCATGAAGCCGCCTAAAATCTCCGTCTCCCAGGCCATCGAATGAAATGATCCCTCCAACCCAGTTCTCAGGCCACTGAGCAATGTAACGACCATGAACCACACAAGGTCCTTGATTTTTTAAACATGAGAAAGAAGACAAGATTTCTGCTCCACGCTTTCCTCCAATTTGTCCAAATGTAAGCAAAATAAATAAGCAAAGAGGACATGCCCCCGCCAACACACACACAACCATTTTTTTCTTCTCTTTTTTTTCCTAATTCCACCAAACCTGTCTAAAAATCAAAGCAGTTGCTCTAGCAGTTCTATTATCCTACTCTCCTCCCTCCGTTCAGTATGTCTCCAGTTCAATGAATATTTAGGTGCTCAAAACAAAAACATACAGGGAACTCCCTGCTCTCTGCTAATAATGAGTTTCAGGAATCATCAGGTTCAAATGACATTTTAGTCATTTATATCAATGCTTAATTATGTTTCACAGGTCCATTGTCAGGTGCAGTTGCTCACAACCTAAGACTAATATGGTCAGAATGTTCACAGGTTTGAATCCCTAAGAGCCAGTTAATACCTCTTGGGTCCATGATCATACTCGTTACTAGCTATGACTTCTCTCTTGGAGAGATATAAATTGATCAGCAAGGAAATACAGTGAGAGGGGAGTCAGAGACCAGAAACCACCATTCACCATCTTCGTAAGTGAAGTTCCCAGAGGGAGTATATTCACTGCCCAAGAAGTGGTAGGTTTTATTGTCCCGAATTCCACAAGCCTGCCAATCTTTGCTAGCCTGGCCAGAGGCGATCAGAACCCCAAAGAAAACAGTTTCATCTTTCCTTTGCATGAATATTGATAGAATATATCCTTAAAGATATGGTAAAAATGAAGCTCCTATTAGCCCAAAAAGTCCTTCCGAAGTTTTCTGTACATTCTTAGTTCAAAGACAATTACTGAACCAGGAGACTCTTCAAAGAATCCTACAGAACGAAGCAAAGCCAAAAATAGACAACCTGAGGTCTAAATTTTTAGAGGGGTCAAATTTGGGAACTTTACCTGACAACTGCCCTAGAAATTTGAAGATGTTGAAAAAGTAGCAATTATTCCATAATCACTCCTGCTTCCTCCCTTGACTGGTTTGTCCCATTTTTTGACATTTCCTTAACACACCCCATGCACAGACATCTTGACAATTAATTAACTAACCTTCACAAAACTCCTCCGAGGTAAACGGATGAAAAGCCCTGCAGCTTTATCTCCACTTTTCAGGAAACTAAAAACAGAAAGGTTATGACTTACCCAAAAGTCACACAGCAAGCTTGCAAAAGAGCTGGAATTGGTAGCAATGAACTCTGTCTCGAGCCAAACCATTGCAACTCTGGTTCTAAAAGAAGATTCCTGATTCACCACAAATTCAGTCTGGTTGCCTAGACCAAGTGCAGTTCGCTGCTGCTTCCTAGAGGGAAGTTGGACAGGGTTGGCCAGAAAAAATAGAATTTAATTCAACTTAATAGGCAGAGAAAAAAGACAAGGAAGATCGTCAATAAAGAATCTTTCATTCGCACAGCCAACCTGTCAACCAGTCAAGGTAATGTGGCATTGCAAATACAATGAATACCGAAATATACGCGAGTAGGAAAATGTTAGGTTCCTGGTACTGTCAGAGGAAAACAAAGACTTATATAAACAAAGGCCAAAGTGTCTGGGGCCATTCAAGGCAACTTTACAGTCAGTTTCTAAGTTCAAGCTCTTGCAGTATTTTTGGCTGCAGCTTGTAGCACTGTAGGAGTCCCTGCTAAGGCCACCACGTCATAATGTGACTTTGTGTGATGATGTATGGCTTCCTATCCTTTTGTATTTTACATTCCATTCTCAGTCTTTTTCCAAGTTATTCCCGCATTGTGCTTACTCTTGCATTCCTTAAATAAAGCTGATGCACAGTCCTGTTCGAGATGCCTTATAGTACAATATAGTTGCCGTAGGAAGGAATTGCTCTGATGAAATAATAACAGAACAAATGATTGCTTAATACAATGTAGAGAGATACCTGTTCACTAAAAGAATGCATTGTTCAATTTTATGTGTTGCTTATGAATATGCTTAGCCATAAGAAACCTGTGTCTTTTGTAGACATTATCCTAATCTTCTGGCAGATAAATGTCCTCCAAAATGGGGAGTCAAGCATAGGAGCCCAATCGGCCATCTCAACACAAACACAATGCAGAATTGCCCTGAGATGACAGCACATTATTCTCCTGCCTGTTGCTTGGAGCTGTGCTTCAGGTAGCCTTCAAAAATCTGTAGGCAAGTTCTCCTTTTGCTTAGAAGCTGTTTAGTATCTGCATAGGCCCATGAAGTCAATTGCAATATGTATCTCCTTACCGTTGTAAGATAAGGAATGAATTTTTTTTTTTTAATGTGAGGACTGCTAGGATGCAACAGCAGCAAACAGAGAAGCCGAATGCACACATAAGAAGAAAAAGACTTTGAATCACCTTACGTGTGAACAGGCACAATCATACCAAGTACTAGTCGCAGTCAGAAATATAATAATGCTGCTTTGCACAATTTGATCAAAGTAAGAGAAAAGCATCTTAAAAATTAAAATCTTAAATGCTATTCAATGGATTTATCACAAAAGGGCCACATCAAAAACAAATTTTTTAACTAGTCTTTTTGCTGTGGTGTTTTTTTTTTTTTCCCGGAAGTTGTCATATTGGTAAACTTTGGAGTTTTCCAGAAGTCTTAATGAGGACATCAAAACAGTTGGAATTTCTCAGACCAAACACAGTAAGTTGAGTGTTGTTGGTTCCATCATTCTTAGTCTAACACCCTTCTGGAAAATGACACAGATTCATAATGAGAAAACTAGACCAGAGTAGCCAACAGCTCCTACAGCGGTGCCTAACTGGGTTTTGAATACATTCTCTCAGTTGTGTGGGCACCTGCCTTTACTGCCTTTCATATCAATTGAAATAGAACCAGTAAGAATATGGCAAACACGGCCAGGCTCAGCGGCTCACTCCTGTAATACCAGCACTTTGGGAAGCCAAAGCTGGAGAATCACTTGAGCCCAGGAGTTCAAGAACAGCCTGGACAATATGGGAAGACCCTATCTCTACAAAAAAATAACAAAATTAGCCGAGCATGGTGGCCCATGCCTGTGGTCCCAGCCACTTTTAAGGCTGAGGTGGGAGGATGGTTTGAGCCCAGGAGGTCGAGACTGTAGTGAGCTATAATTACACCGCTGCACTCCAGCCTGGGTGACAGGGGGAGACCCCACCTCCCCCCCAAAAAAAAAGAAAGAAAGAAAAATAAAAAATAAAAAGAAAGAAAACAATACAGCAAACCCAAAAGACTGACTTTGCAAAGATTGCTAGTTAGCAGGCATGGACCTGGGCCTCTCGGTTTGTAAACAAGTTTGCAGTGGCCAGACATCCGATCATACAAGCAGAGCTATACATTGCTTTATAGTAAATCATGATAGCTGGGCATGGTGGCTCACACCTGTAATGCCAGCACTTTGGGAGGCCAAGGCAGGTGGATCACAAGGTCAGGAGATCGAGACCATCCTGGCTAACACGGTGAAACCCCGTCTCTACTAAAAATACAAAAAATTAGCTGGACATGGTGGCTGGCGCCTGTAGTCCCAGCTACTCGGGAGGCTGAGACAGGAGAATGGTGTGAACCTGGGAGGCGGAGCTTGCAGAGAACCGAGACCGTACCACTGCACTCCAGCCTAGGTGATAGTACAAGACTCTGTCTCAAAAAAAAAAAAAAAAAATCATGATAATGATAAACACTGCAACTTTTACAGGATGACTGTGTCTTTCACAAGATGCAGCATCTGAGAGACAACCTCTGGTGGTATTGCCCTTAATCACATCTCATTTCATTTATTTATTATGCAACTTTTGATGAAGTAAGTGATGGCATTTTCTACTATTTTTGGTGGCCTCTGTTATATTTTCGTTTAACACTATCACAGCCACTAATTGTCATGCAGTGCTACTCACTCCAGCCTCCTGGCCTGTTTCCATCCCCTGTATCTATCCACACAACTTAACAGGTGGGGAAATTCCATTGTAAATTCATTTGTTTGATTGCTTTTTAAATTACACCTAACAACAAAGCTGCTTTCAATGAGGAGGTATTGTCTGCTGGTTTTATTCCTAATCACAATATCGCCCCTTTTCTACTCTGTCCGAAAAGCTCCCTCCTGAATATGGAAAAATGGGAGACATCTGAGCAGTATGACTTTCATCTGGCTTCCCTCCCCTCCCGGCTCCCACATCTCTCCTCACTAGAGCACTGGGTTCTCATCTAGCCGTTTCTGGTTCTCGTTTTTCAAGATTGGCACCAATAGAAAAAGAGCTTATGAACACCAGGCTAGATTCTTATCCTCCGTGGGTTTCCTCTAAAGGGGGGTGGGGAGGGGAACGTGAAACACGGAGGGGACAAGAGAGGATGGCGAGGGTGGGCACAGGTGAACCAATCGCAAGGCAAATTTAAGACAGAATCGCAATAGCAATTAAATCAGACTTCTAAGAAAGTGGGCTACACATTGTTTGCGGTACCTGGAGGGAGGGTAGCCTGCTGGTACCTCCTGGAAGCACCAGTTTCTCCCCTTGGCAGTGCATTTTGTAGCAGTCTATGCCCAAGAATGATTCAGAAACTGCTTGAAGCCATACTCCCAGCTTCTCCACAGTTAAGACCATTACGGGCACACGCTATTCTATGTACCCAAAAAGAATCGCCCTTCAGGAACACTTGATGCCCGTACCCCATCCCTTTCCTGACTGGTCTTAGGAGCCACACTGCTCTCTACCCTGCAAAACACACCCCATGTCATCCACCAAGAACTCCTCAGAGTCTTCACACCTGATCCTGTGTGTTAAGCAAACCTGCTCCTCCTACTGTAGGAGCAGCGGGGGTCAAGGAGAAAGTGAATGAAGGTCGCCAAGTGGGCCAGGGAGAGGGAAGTTGGTTCACAAGGGAAGTTGGTTCACAGGCAAAACCTTAAAAAATAGGATTTTTTAAAAAAACATATGGAAACTATACCACAATAACTTCTGTTTCCAACTAGAAATAGACCTCTATTTTTATGAGGTTACGAAAGGGTCAGTGTTTTTCACTAGACACTCTATGCTTCCCTTCTTGATTACATCGAAAAAGTGTTACAATTTCATGGAAGAGCTATGCCTAAGGACATTTATATGGTCATGGATGTCACTTTAGTAAGACATACACTCTTAGAGGTTTTTCCATTCTGAGTTTGAAGGTTTTGAAATGTCAGCATACTTCAGTGATTTTCTCAGATGGTGTGTGAATCTCTTTGACTCATTTTATCTATTTTGAATCAATTTGGTGGTTCTTCCAAAAGCCATAAGATATGATCAGGGTGATGCATCCTCCTCAACTACACGAAAGTTTTAGGCCTGCTTCCGAGGGTGGAACACCCAAGGTTCGCAGAGAGGGACTGAAGTTAGCGCTTACATTCTAGCACTTGTGCAAGATGGAGAAACAGTGATTTCTCAGTTTTTTTCATTCCAGAATATCTCCCAATTTTTATAAATGTTCATAAGTTGAAGAAATCAATTTCAAACTGGAAATATGGGGTGTGTGTGTGTGTGTGTGTGTGTGTGTGTGTGGAAAGTAAGGTATTTTTGAGAGCATATCTAAAAGACAGCTAATTTAAAGAAGAATTCAAGACTCCTACTCATTTTGAAAATAATACAATGTCTTTCCTCAGAAGGAAATGTCTTTCCTCAGAAGAGCTCAATTTGACTTGTGCCTGAGAATGATCAGGGCACTGAATCACTCATTTTTCCTGTTCGAAGTATCACCTTAAGGCTGTTTTTCTTTCTTTCTTCTTTTTTTAAGGCAGAATTTTTAAGGAGGATAGAAACGATGGAAGAAAGTGAGCAAATCAAACAGATTTCTTTTAGTAGGTGAAACAGTAGAGTCAATCCATTTTTCTGGGGTCTACCATCAAATTAACGGTGTTTCTTTTAGCACCCAACAAATCAATATCCTATGTGTACACACACACACACACAACACACATTCTGATTGCTTGTGTGTCAGCTGTCGTCTTTACATTGGTGTTTTAGGTGTATACATAGTTCAAAACATTGACATAAACGATCTCCATAGAGCCCTTGAACGTGTAAAAAATTTAGTTGCTTAAGATATAATTAGGATACAAAGCCTGCAAACTAATGATTTTTAAAACAACTCCTTACAAACAGTATGCAAGCTATTGCTCTTATTTCTGATTTTATGGTGAAGGAAATACATACAGTTAACAAAATAAAACCTTTATTGGTTGCAAGAAAATAATTCAGAGGTCATTCCTAGAAAGTGCTGCTGCATGGTAGAAATCTAAAGATACTAACAGTTTCTCTTATTTTTTTTTCATTTCTCTTAAGAGGTTAATATTTAAAAATTGAAAAAGGATTCTAGAAAGTTCTGTATGTGGTTTATGTTTGTATATATTACATATCTTAATATATGTGTATTATCACCTAGCACATTATTCAGCAGGTATCATTTACCCAAAAACCATGTGCTTCATTGAATATAAAGACAGTATTAGCATGCAATTCATTTTTAGATGATTGATTTCAATTATGGGTCAAAGAAACATCAGTGTCCCTGTTCAGACTGCACGTATTAGCTCACCCTCTAAAGCAATAAAACCTCTGAAGAGATGATGAAAGTAGCTTAGCCTCTCTGTCACACAAAACCATTGTGGAGGGAGAAGAAGTGGAAAATCCAAACTATAAAAATTAGGATTGGGGTTATCCGTTGAGCACTAATTAACTTTGCTATTTAGATATAAATACAACTGGCTATAATATAATACTGGAAAATAATAAAATTGCCACAATTACTGAAAGATCTTTATACGTGGTCTTTGCTCGGTCTGTCATCCAGTCCAGGACGAAGCCTTCTGAGGCAGCAGTTAAAGTTCTTAGCATCAGTTAGCCTTTATCTGCAAGTCTGCATGCTTTTAGGCTACATGACTTCTACTCTTCTTTATCTTAAAGCTCTGGTTTTATTGCTTTTATTGACCAAATGCCAAAACGTAAATTTATCCCTATCAGAATTTGTGCCAAGAGCACAAACGTAACTTTTATAAGCTTAAAAATGTATTTTCCTATTTAACTCATCAAGCAGAGAAACAATGGCTTGTCACTATTCTTCCATCCTTGGACTTTTTCATATGCTGCCAATTAACAAATTTTCCCATGTAGACGTCTCCTTGGCAGAGATTGTAAATCATACCCTTGGATACCTCACAGCTAGACAGATTCACTGACTACATGGATGGTTTATGGCTTCAGACTTTGAACAGGATCTGCAAAATGCCCTTGACAAACTTATCACCAGGAACTGCTGGCCACACAAGCTACTGCACCACCAAAATGGGAATCTGTCTGTTTTTCTTTCTCTGGGGCATTTCGAGTTATTAGGCAATACGGCCTACTTCCTTCCTTTCACCCAAGAGGTATTGTGAACACACAATGAAAATCCAGCTCTCTATTCATGTTTGAATTTTGCCATTGTGTGTTCTTCTGTGTATCTGTCTGCCTGGCACCACCAAAGTGCAAGAGCAAGATCTAATGTGTTTCTGGACACTGTTCAGCTCTGGTTACCTGATCACATAAAAACACTGCGCAAAGAGGTAGCATCCATTTGTAAGGCTATTGAAGGACATTTTGCTCTGTGTGTTTTCACAGTTCTTTATGGTGCTAGGCAAATCTCTCTCTATTCACAAACTTGTTTGTTCAATCAGAAAAATATTTTGACTCTCTCCTAACACTCGGGTTTCGTATCCAGCTATGGGCTCTCAACATTCTTCAAGCACAGCCTGTACGACTAATGTATGACGTCCTTCACCGTGGAAAGTCCATCAGGGAAAAAATATATGTATTTATTGTAACTTTTAGACATACAGAAAGGAGTTCGATAAATGGATTTAATGCTTACTCAAAATTTAAGAATCCATTAGGAAGTTCAGTTTTACTATGTCAGTGCGATACATTTCAGACCGTAATCATACCCTTTCCAAATCCCATTTAGAATAAACCATTTATTTTTTCTACTTTCCCCACAAGTGCCTTAATGCAGAATTTGGATACCTTTCAGAAGAGACCCGTGAGGTAATGCATTTGAGAGACATAACAATATTTATAAAGTTTGGAAAATCTTTTGCTAAATGAAGGAGGGAAATAATCCTCAGCTTTGGCAGAATGGATAATAATATTGATACTGAATTTGCTTGTTTCCTATGATTTTTATACCAGATGTGGGGAGTCAGATCCCATTATTATTCTTCAGTGGTGTTTAAGGCAAGATTGGAATTGTAAAGATTCGGGGGAAATTATTAAAGTACTCAAAAACAGTCATTTATTCTCATTTTCCGAACATTGCCTTTTTCCTTTGGTAATACAGAAAACATTTTAATTAAATAGCAAGAAAAAAAACCAAAAAACCTACCACTTGTTTTTGTTTCATGTATAATTTCTACACCCATGAAATAAAAAGGATGAGCTTGGTTGGACATTCACATTTGCATTCTCTGCTTATCTATTTTTAAGTGTAAGGCGGGAGCCTGAGTTTCCTTGTATCATAAATGGGCATCAGTCTCAAATAAGAGAAAAGGTAGTTTGGGCCTCTCTGACTCATTCAGTTCCTGGGCTCCTGTCACTGAAGGTGGAAACTGCAATATGAACACCTGTCCATGAGGAACTAGACTTGAGATAACCAGCTCATTTCACACAGACCATTGTCCAGCCATCAGATGGTAATTACTTTTAGTCCCCATCAGCCTCGGCTGGATCCCAGCCAGTGGGTTGTGGCTGGAAGGGTCTGTATCACATTTCCATTCATCTGAGCCATCCAGTCTCCTTCTTGCTTGTTTTCAATTACATTGACATGGTGGCTTTGGCACATAGTAAGTAAATAGCAACGTATTCAGAAAGAAAGGTCTGAAAGCCAATATCTGAAATATACTCTTGAGGTTTCTGCGAGTACAATGAAATTGGCACAGCAATTCTGGCATTCTGACCCAAAGTCATAAAATACAATTAATTAAGTTAATTGTAGTGAATTTGCAGAATATTTCATGAAAGCCAAATGCAACAGATGAAAGTCTAGAAAGCAGTAGAAATGTTACTGGATTTCCTACAAAGTAAATAGTAAATTAACTAAAATATTGATTATATCAGAAAAAAAGAGGATCAAAAGTGTTGTTGAAAGATCTACTTTTATTCTTGCTTTTTAAAAACCTACCTAGAAAGAAAAAAAAAAATTCTGGATAATCCTTATGTTCTAGGACATTCTAAAATCAATTTTCAAATGATTTCACTAATTCCATATCCTTCCTTTACTTTCTTTCTTTCTTCCCCACTCAGTCTTCCCAGCCCACTCCCTGGGACTTGCCAAGCCTAACACTGACACCTTTGTGTCTTCTTGCTGTACAGTAGAAATGATCAAAATTATTAATAAAAAAGTAACTGCTTTTGATGATATGGCTCTTGTGTAGAATCAATCATGGCTGACAAATCATATATTCTTCTCTTCATCCTCAAATTTTTCTTCCCCCTTCCTTGAAAACTCAATCATCCTGAGCTTCCCATTGCCCCTCAATTAAGCTTCATCCAACTTACATTTCTTTTTACCTTCTCTGCTTTCACCTCACAATAAATTAAAAATACTAAATTTTAAAATACCATATATGCAATAATGCTGTTTTTTTCTTTGCCTTTGCCTTATTTTGTCTGACCAAAAAGCATTTTCTCTGGGATATGAAGAATCGTTTTCTGTCTTGTAAAGTCTTTTGAGAAAGTTCATTAAATATTCCAGCAAGCATTTATTAAAAGCTAATGTGCAGGTATTCCACTAGGCACTGACTCCATGAAGACATGTACATCATTTATGTGCTTAAGGAGCTTGAAGCCCAAGAAACAGAAGAGAGACTCTTTGATATTTACACAAACAGAGTAAATAAAGAAAGTGTACCTAAATATCACAGGTACTATGATAGAATTCTAAACACGACAGAGTGGAGTCATAAAGGAAGGAGCAATTAATTCTCACAAGGCTATTAGAAGACTAGATATAAATCATTTCGTCATAAAGACACATGTACCTGTATGTTCGTTGCAGCACTATTCACAATAGAAAGACGTAGAATCAATCTAAATGCCTATCAATGGACTAGATAAAGAAAATGTGGTACGTATACACCAAGAAATACTATGAAAGTTTAAAAACGAACGAGTTCATGTATGGAGCTGGATCAAGTACCACATGTTCTCACTTATAAATGGGAACTAAATGATGAGAACATATGGACACCGGGGCCTATCAGAGGGTGGAGGGTAGGAGGAGGCAGAGGATCAGGAATAACTATTGAGTACTAGGCTGAATACCTGGGTAACAAAATAATCCGCACAACAAATTTCCATAACACAAGTTGACCTAAATAACAAACCTGCATGTGTACCCCCGAATTTTAGTAAAAGTTTTTAAAACAAAGTGGTGACACTTGAGATGGATCCTGTGGGTTACCTAGGAGTCACCGCGTGGAGGGGAAGGGTAGAGGAAGACCCAGAGATTTGCAATTGCACAGTGGGCCCTGATGGGTGGTAATTTGGGTATGAAAGAGGCCACAGCAGGAATAAAACTAGAGAGATTGTAAAGGGCTTGGTGTGCTTCCCTAAGAAATCTAGGCTTCTTCCAGCAGCCATTGGAGAGCCATTAAAAACCTGACTTTGGGCCAGGCCCGGTGGCTCACACCTATAATCCCAGCACTTTGGGAGGCTGAGGCGGGTGGATTACTTGAGGTCAGGAGTTCAAGACCAGCCTGGCCAACATGGCAAAACTCTATCTCTACTAAAAATACAAAAACCAGCCGGGCATGGTGGTGAGAACCTGTAATCCCAGCTATTCAGTAGGCTGAGACACAAGAATCACTTGAGCTGAGGTTGCAGTGAGCCAATATGCTGCCACTGGACTCCAGCCTGGGTGACATCTCAGAAAAACAAAACCAACCAACCAACCAAACAAACAAACAAAAACAGGATTTGGTGTGAGAGGATCCCACAGGTGTCAGAGGAAGATGGGTTTGGGCCTTTGCCATGGTTCAGGTTAGCAGTCACAAGAGCCTAAGATGAAGCTGTCAGCCCAGGGCTGGAAGGAGCTGGAGAGGAAAGACCATCATGAAGTTGGATTTTGGGCTTGGTCACTGAATAGATGCCATCAAATAAAAGCCAGGTGTATAAAATGAATTCTGTGTTTCTTTACTGTTTCCTTCATATAAAACGGAGGTGGAAATGCCAGTACAGTGCGAGTCAGTGTTGGTCAGCAGGAAAAACGCAGTATGTGGGAGTCGCTGAGTCTGCAGGGGATCCTGGCTCCTTTATTTTCTGTCTTAACTATTTGGACCCTTTGAGCCTTAATTTTCTTATCTGCAAAATGGGGAAGTCGTGAAATGATATTTTATAAAATTATCTGGCATGGCGTAGGCAGTCACTAAATGCTACTTGGTCTAAATATCTTTAAGAAGAGGGGCCTAAGGACACCGCCTCCTGACTGCAAGCCATAGGGCTGAGCTGTAGAATATTAAGAAACAATAGAAGCAAGCGACCGACCAGGCTCACAAGCAGCAACTGGAGATGGGATGGCTATTTAGAGCTCAAGCAGCACGCAGTCCATAAGGCAAAGCACCACAAACAGTCTCCACGCTCTTTGGTTATAACAGCAAACCAAAGGAAAGTCCTCACATGGGCATAGAGCGAAAGCAACAGCTGGGAACTGTAAAAGGTTTTTCAGTCTCCCCTGCATAAAAGACTCACCCCATTGCTATCATCTTCAAACACAGGCCATGTGCTCAGCAAAGACACAAGTGTCAAGTGTAACATATTCTAATTTGGCCAACTGTAGACTGTTGTTAAGGACATGTCTACTTTAAAAATAAAGGCTCCATTTTAATCCAGAATGATCATTGTGCATTAATTGGGTATGGATATAAGAGAACAATTTAGAGAAGATATTGCTTGCAAACTTCCATATTTATATTCATATATACCTTACATAATATGTACCAATTAAGTACATGCAAATTGATCAAGCCACTAAAGTGAGAATATAAACGCATTAGTGTGTGTGTATATATATATAAAAGTTCATATGGAACCAAAAAAGAGCCCGCATTGCCAAGACAATCCTAAGTCTCCATATGAACTTACATGTCTAATATTAAGTTTTTGAAATCTGGTGTGGATTTTACACTTACAGCCCATCACAGTTTGGACTAGCTATGTTTCAGCTAATCAATAGCCTCAGGTGGCTAATGGCGTCCATATATATACACCTGCTTATTAGGAATTAATTAAATGGTTAGACTTCATAGGACTACAGTTTATTCTCCAGCCTGGACAATTAATCAATCAACAAATATTTACTGAATTTGCTGTATACAAACTGCTATGTCACTGGGGATACAATAGTGTGAAAGATGTCACTATGACTCATAGAGAGCCTTTTATCTAAAATGTAAGACAGCCACATCAATAATCATGATGTGATGATTACTAGAGCCAAAGGTAGTGCACGTTTTACATGGCAGAGCAGGAGGGAGAGACGGCAAGGGGGAAAGTGCCACACTTTTAAACCATTAGACCTCATGAGAACTCACTATCATGAGAACAGCATGGGGGAAATCTGCCCCCATGATTCAATCACCTCTCTCCAGGGCCCCCCTTCAACACATGAGGATTACAATTTGACATGAGATTTGGGTGGGGACACATAATCAAACCGTATCAATTTTATGTAATATGAAGATAACTTTTTACCATTATATGGCAATCATTAAAAAAAGTCAGGAAACAACAGATGCTGGAGAGGATGTGGAGAAACAGGAACGTTTGTACATTGTTGGTGGGAGTGTAAATTAGTTCAACCATTGTGGAAGACAGTGTGGCAATTCCTCAAGGATCTAGAACTAGAAATACCATTTGACCCAGCAATCCCATTACTAGGTATATACCCAAAGGATTATAAATCATGCTACTGTAAAGACACATGCACACGTATGTTTATTGCAGCACTATTCACAATAGCAAAGGCTTGGAACCAACCCAAATGTCCATCAATGATAGACTGGATTAAGAAAATGTGGCACATATATACCATGGAATATATGCAGCCATATAAAAGGATGAGTTCGTGTCCTTTGTAGGGACACGGATGCAGCTGGAAACCGTCATCCTCAGCAAACTATCACAAGAACAGAAAACCAAACACCGCATGTTCTCACTTATAGGTGGGAATTGAACAATGAGATCACTTGGACACAGGAAGGGGAACATCACACACCAGGGCCTGTTGTGGAGTGGGGGTGGGGGTAGGGATAGCATTAGGAGATACGCCCAATGTAAATGATAAGTTAATGGGTGCAGCACACCAACATGGCACATGTATACATACATAACAAACCTGCACATTGTGCACATGTACTCTAGAACATAAAGTATAATAAAATAAATAAATAAATAAACTCAAAAAAAAAAGAAAATGATCAATAAATAACGATTGATTGATTGTTAGCTGGAACTCATACATAGAACGTAAATGGGCTTGCAGTTAGACCTTGGACACAAGTGTAAAACTCTTGAGATGGCTTCTTCTATACCAATGAAGGACATTTTTGCATTTGTCAAACTGATGTCAACTATAATGTGATGGCTAAAACATACATCAGTTTTATTCCCCTTAATTTTATTTAATCACAGAAACTCTGATGATGACAAAGTATACACAGCTTATTTGATTTTGGTATATTTTTTTGCTGCTGTATTGTTAATGATGGTGGTGGCGTTACTGCACCCAGAAAATAAATTTCCAAATGTTATTTCAGAACAAAACAAAAATGGATAGAACTACAAGGGTAAATAGACAATTTCCAATCATTTTAAGATATTTTAACAAATCTCAACAAATTAATCATAAAAGGAATTACTGCAATGTAATAGAGGCTATATATGGCAAATCCACAGTTTACATCATACCCAATGGTAAGAAGTTGAAAACTTTTTATCTAAGATCAGGAATAAGACAAGGATGCTGGCCAGGCATGATGGCTCACGCCTGTAATAACAGCACTTTCGGAGGCCGAGGCAGGAGGATCAGTTGAGGTCAGGAGTTCCAGACCAACCTGGCCAACACGATGCAACCCTGTCTCTGCTAAAAACACAAAAATTAACTGAGCAAGGTGGCATGCACCTGTAATCCCAACTACTTGGGAGGCTGAGGCACAAGAATTGCTTGAACCCGGGAGTCGGAGGTTGCAGTGAGCTGAGATCACACCACTGCACTCCAACCTGAGCGAGAGAGTGAGACTGCATCTGAAAAAAAAAATGAAAGAAAGAGAGAAAGAGAGAAAGAAAGAGAGAAAGAAAAAAGAAAGAAAGAAAGAAAGAAAGAAAGAAAGAAAGAAAGAAAGAAAGAAAGAAAGAAAGAAAGAGAAAAAGAAAGACAGACAGACAGAAAGAAAGAAAGAAAGGAGGGAGGGAGGGAGGGAGGGAGGAAAGGAAGGAAGGAAGGAAGGAAGGAAGGAAAGAAGGAAGGAAGGAAAGAATGCCCACTCTCACCACTTCTATTCAACATGGTATTAGAAGTCCTAGCCAGAGAAATCAGGCAAGAAAACAAAATAAAAAGCATTCAAATCAGAAATAAAGAAGTAAAATTGTCTCTCTTTGCCGATGACATGATCTTATATGTAGAAAATCCTAGATTCCACAAAAAAACTGTTAAAACTAATAAATTCACTCAGTAAAGTTGCAAGATACAAAATTAACATATAAAATATGTTACATTTCTATATACTAATATGCATTTCTATATACTAATACTATATACTATCTAACAAATAAATCAAGAAAACAATTCCGTTTACAATAGCATAAAAACCAATAAAATATTTATGAATAAATTTAACCAAGAAGATGAAAGACCCATACACTGAAAGCTATAAACACTGGTGAAAAAAAATTGAAGAAGACACAAATAAATGGAAAGATATCTTATGTTCGTGGATTGAAATAATTGATATTATTAAAGTGTTTGTACAACCCAAAGCAATCTACAGACTCAATACAATACCCATCAAAATCCTAATGATGTTTTTCATAGAATTTTTTTTAAACCTAAAAGGTTGTATGAAGCTACAGAAAACCTCTAATAGCCAAAGTGATATTGAAAAAAAAGAACAAAGCTGGAGACATCATATTTCCTGATTTCAGACTATATTACAAAGCTATAGTGATCAAAGCAGTGTAGTACTGGCATATGGATAGACAAATGTGTCTATGTGAATAGACAGCCTAGAAGTAAACTTATGCATATACAGTCAACTATTACTTCACAAGGACACCAAGAACAATGAAGAAAGGATAGTCTCTTCAATAAATAGTGCTGGGAAAACTGGTTTCCCACATGTAAAAGAATGAAGTTGGAACCCTATTTTATGCCACTCACAAAAATTAACTTAAAATGGATTAAAAACTTAACTGTATGACCTGAAGCTATAGCACTCCTAGAAGAAAACAAAGGGGAAAAGCTCGCTGACATTGTCAATGATTTTTTGATACGACACCAAAAGCACAAGCAACAAAAGCAAAGACGTGCAAGTGGTGCTGTATCAAACTAAAAAGCTTTACCACAGCAAAGAACATAATCAACAAAATGAAAAGGCAACCTTTAGAGTGGAAAAAAAAATGTTTGCAAGGATATATCTGACAAAGGGTTAATATCCAAAGTACATAAGGAATTTATATAACTAAATAGCAAAAAACAAACAAACAAAAACCACACAAATAATCTAATTTTAAAATTGGTAAAGTATCTCTATAGACATTTTTTCTGAGAAGACATCAAAATGGCCAACAGGTACAGTGCTCAACATCACTAATAATTGCAGAATTGCAAATCAATACCACAATGGGATATCATCTTACACCTATTAGAATGGCTGTTATCAAAAGGACAGGAGACAAGTGCTGGTGAGGATGTGGAAGAAAGGAAACCCTGGTACACTGTGGGTGGACATGTACATTGGTACAGCAATTATGGAAGACAGTAATTTATATATATATATATACACACAGTATATATATATATACACACACACTAGAACATAAAGGATGAGTTCGTGTCCTTCGTAGGGACATGGATGCAGTATATATATATATACACACTGTATATTTATACACATATATACTGTATATATATACACACAGTATATACAGTATATATATATATACTGATATATATATATATCAGTAACTTGAAGAGATATCTGCACTCCTAGGTTCACTGCAGCATTCTTCATGTGAGCCAAGACATGGAAACAACCAAAGTGTCAATGACTGGATAAATGAAATGCGGTGTAGATACACAATGGAATGTTATTCAGTCATAAAAAAGAAAGAAACCCTGCCCTTTGCAACAACAAGGGCGAAACTGCGGACATTATG
Organism: Mandrillus leucophaeus; assembly: GCF_000951045.1. Classification (NCBI taxonomy): domain Eukaryota; kingdom Metazoa; phylum Chordata; class Mammalia; order Primates; family Cercopithecidae; genus Mandrillus; species Mandrillus leucophaeus. The sequence goes on from NW_012101476.1 coordinate 7,275,499, forward strand.
CTAATTGAAATAAGCTAGGCACAGAAAGGCAAACACTCAAATACCACATACTCTCAGTTACATGTGGAATCTAACAATGTTGAAGTCGGCTGGGTGTGGTGCTTTACAGCTGTAGTACCAGCTACTTGGGAGGCTGAGGCAGGAGAATCGCTTGACCCGGGAGGCAGTGGTTGCGGTGAACCGAGATGGCACCACTGCACTCCAGCCTGGGCAACAGAGAGAGACTCTGTCTCAAATAAATAATTAAATAATGTCGAACGCACAGAAGCAGAGTGGAGCGATGATTACCAGGAACTGGGAAGTGGGATGTGGAGGAAACAAGAAACTGTTGGTTAGAGGTACAAACTTTCCATTGTAAGATGAATAAGCTCTGGGGATCTGGATATGGTGGCTACAGTTATAATACTGTATTGTATACTTAAAATCTGCTAAGAAAGTAGACCTTAAATGTTCTCAACACATACACAAAAGTGGTAACTATGTGAAATGGTTGACGTGTTAACTAACTTGATTTTGGTAATCACATCAAGGTGCGTAAGCATCAAATTATCATATTGTGTACCTTAGATATATACAATTTATTTGCCAGTTATACCTCAATAAAGCTGGGGAAAACAAAAGAGCAATAATCACTTCAAGTGAAAGACTGGAGAAGGGAATAGAGGAAAAATTTTATTTTCAACTTCTCAACTTTCTGTATGACTCTTTTCAAAAAAATGATTCTGTGCATACTTTACCTGTATTGTATGTGTGTATATTATACACAATAACATACCAAAAAAAGAAATAAAAAGAAAACAGAAAATGCTATAGATTGGGATAAAGCCCAAACTAATGCCTATAGAAAATTTATAAATTCAAATTTAAAAATTAGAAACGAAGAAAGACCGAAAGTTCAATGCCTATTTAACGACCTCAAGAAGTTAGAAGAAGAAAAACAAATACAATTAAGATAACATAAAATAAAGATAAAAGAGGAGAATTATGAAATGGAAACAAGCGGATAACAGAAAGGATTAACAAAACCAAAAGTAAGTTCTTTCAAAAAACAACAATAAATTTAATACAATCTCGCAAAAGTGAACAAGAGAAAAAGAAGAAAAAAAAAATAGGGAATATCACTACAAATTCTGCAGACTGAAAGGATCAAAAGAGATCAGGAACAATTTTCTGCCAACAAATTTGAAAATGTACATAAAAGAGACAAATTCCTAGAGAAATAAAATTTACCTAAACAGACAAAAAGGAAACAGAAAATGTGAATGGTTCTGTTACAGAAACAGATCATAATTTAAGGTCTTCCTGCAAAGAAAACACCAGGCCCAGATAGCACCACGTGAAATAAAGAAATAACACCTATCTACTTGAACTCTGCAAGAAAACGGAAGAGGGAACATTTCCAAACTCATTTTGTGAGCTCAGTATAACACTGATACCAAAGCCCAGCAAGGATATTTCTTTATACCAATTAGGAAATTCTAATTTTTTAAGATACTATTTATAATAGCACAAAAAATGAAATACTTAAGAATAAATCTAATGCAAGAACATTCTTGGGGAAAAAAAGTGTAAAATTTTGTTTAATTTTTTGATTCACATAAAAAGCTCCAGTGGGATTTAAAAAAAAACTTATAAAGGCTTAAATAAATGATTATGACATATTCAAGAATCAGAAAACTATTGTAACAACGTCATTGCTCTTTAAATTTATGAATCCATGGATTCTAAATAATAGCAGTTTTTAAATTTCTATTTAAAAACATCCTATAGAATGTTTTGTGACCTTGATAACATGACTGAAACATTTAGATGAAAGTACTGTAAAGATGATCATGTTAAAATGTCCTTAAATGTTGCATTTCCTCTTTCCCTTCATTGATTCTTTTTTGATCACCTTAGAAACATTTCTAGAATTCCACATAAATAATAGAGGTTCTGCTTGATAGGAAAGAATCATCCCAACCAGTATCCTCAATTTAAATTTGGAGGATTTGGCCAGATGTGATGGCCCATACCTGTAATCCCAATGCTTTGGGAGGCCAAGATAGGAGGATTGCTTGAGCCCAGAAGTTTGAGATCAGCCTGGGCAACATAGCAATATCCCCATCTCTACAAAAAAAAAAAAAAAAAAAATTAAATTAGCCAGGTGTGGTGGCATGCACCTGTAATCTCAGCTATTCAGCAAGCTGAGGCAAGAGGATTGCTTGAGCCCAGGAGTTTGAGGATGCAGTGAGCTATGATTGCACCAATGCACCCCAGTTGTGTGACAGAACGAGACCCTGTCGCAAATAAATAAATAAATGTAAATAAATAAATTTGCAGGACTCAGAAATAAACACCAAGAAATTGATCCCCTGACCTAGAATTTCCAAATGAACAGCTCTCCAGTGGCAGGTCCCACACATACTTTCTGCTGCTGGTATGGTGCCATTTCGGGTTCTATGAAAGGCCCCCACCCTCCCCAAAGCAGTCTACCCTTTTCTACCTGTTCTTGGGCCTTTATGTTCTGGAGACATCAGGTCAGAGTCAGCCGAATTGCAATGCAGCAATAGAATAGGCATGACAAGGGTAATACTCTCACCCCACTCTCCAAGACGAAAGGACATGAAAAGACAAAATAGGCCGGGCGCAGTGGCTCATGCCTGTAATCCCAGCACTTTGGGAGGCCTAGGTGGGTGGATCACGAGGTCAGGAGTTCAAGACCAGCCTGGCCAAGATGGTGAAACCCCGTCTCTACTAAAAATACAAAAAAAAGTAGCCGGGTGTGGTGGCATGTGCCTGTAATCCCAGCTACTCCGGAGGCTGAGGCAGAGACTTTCTTAAACCTGGAGAGGTGGAGGTTGCAGTGAGCCGAGATTGCACCACTGCACTCCAGCCTGGGTGACAGAGGGAGACTCCGTCTCAAAAAAAAAAAGAAAAGAAAAGAAAAGACAAAATAGGGGACACTTGTGAAATTAAATGAGACACAAGATAGTATATGATACGGTTTGGTTATGTGTCCCCACCCAAATCTCATGTCAATTTTAATCCTCATGTGTTGAAGGGGGGCCCTGGAGAGAGGTGATTGAATCATGGGGGCAGATTTCCCCTATGCTGTTCTCTTGATAGTGAGTTCTCATGAGGTCTAATGGTTTAAAAGTGTGGCACTTTCCCCCTTGCCGTCTCTCCCTCCAGCTCTGCCATGTGAAACGTGCCTGCTTCCCTTTCGCTTTCTGTCATGATTGTAAGTTTCCTGAGGCCTCTCAGTCATGTTTCTTGTTAAGCCTGTGTAACTGTGAGTCAATTAAACCTCTTCTCTGTATAAATCACCCAGTCTCAGGTAGTTCTTTATAGCAGTGTGAGAATGGACTAATACAGTGTAGACCTTCACCCCAGCCTGTTCCTGAAACCTAAAATGAGAAGAGGAAAGAACTGGACTCGCTACTTCATGCTTTCACAATAGTTTCTTATAACTGAAAAATGAGTTGTATCTGAATGGTCCCAAAAAGCTCACAAGAGAAATGACTTTCCCCTTGGCCATTCAGATTGCAAGTATTTGTTACGCCTAGACACAGCACTTCTAATTATTTTGTTTCGGATCTGTTCATTTGAGGCTTTCAGTTGATTAATAACATTGTCACCCTCACTCCACAGGACGACAGGGTTAAAACAGTTGGCCCTAAACCCTGTCTGTCCTCACATACCCCCACACTGGCACCTGTAAGCCAACCCAAGTCAGCTAGCAAGGACCTGGGAGAAAATGTTTTTCAAAAAATTCTGTGGATGGAAAGGAATCTGGGTTAAACTTTCATGGCAACTTGTGGCTGGGTGTGGTGCTGCCTCTGCTGCTGGCCGACACATTTCTCTTCTGCTTGGTGATGTGAGAAGTGATCAAAGGTGCAATGTCGTCTTGAGAAAGGAAGAGGACAGGGTTGGTAGTTACCAGTGGAGAGGGGAGATACCTGGGGAAATTCTAATTCAGTTCAGTATTATTTTGACTCTGTAAGTCTTTTGTAGATTGCCAAACCTGAGAAACTCCTAAACTATCACAAACACCAATGCTTTGTCCCAACTACATGAACCCAGCATTTTAAGGGTGTGTGATTTAAAGCATGCACTATTCATATAGTTATTTGAAGAAGTCACATGGTCCAGTTTGAAAGACTCCATAACAGTCATTCAAACATTTCCCTGGTGACATTAAAAGGATTTCAACATTAAGTAAACTGCCTACTCCATAATTATGTCTAGGAAAGGGAGGCTCTTTTCCTTTCATTTACAACTCCACAGATGAATTTGGCATTTCTGATTACTGATTATATCATAATATCATATGTTGTTCCAAAAATGAAAACAACATTTTCCTGAAAAGAATTTTTTATGGTCATACATACTGTAGCCCAGTGTGAAAAATATTTAGCAATTTTTGCTTTAATTTTATGAATACAGACATTAAAATGCTTCTTTTTGCATTCTAATTGTTAATGGTCTTACCATCTTCATTGATTAATGTATCATTACTAAATCTCCACTTCAATTTGGGCAATGTAGACTCATTTTTAATGTCAATAGGGGGAGAATTAAATATACAGTACTTGAAACAAAAAAAGTGCCTGAAGCTGGAGTGATTAGCAAGCACAATCCATGACTCTCCTCGGTCTACAGTGGTTTACATTGACATTCTCTGACAAAAGAGGGCAATGGAAATCATGTTCTCATACAGTGATATGGCATTTATGAAGCAGCTTCATTGTCAAGGTCCTTCAACCAATCACTGCGTTCCCTACCAAAACGCCAGACTCCTCTTGGGTAGGAAGTTGACAAACATATTTTCAAGATGTGTGGAAGTTGCCCATTCTCTTCCTAAAGAGATAAGGCTAAGTCCCCATGCTATGTAACCCAGAAGTTCGACGGATCAGCATGTAATGCTATGAAATCTCCCAATACATGTAGGAAGAAGCTAAGATTAAATTCTGGCGTGGGGAGACCAAAAAACAGCCCAAGTCAACCATGGCTGGACATCTAAAGCCAGAGCAAGAGGGCCTTAGTTTTAAACGAGTGTTCTGAAAGTCTCCTAAATTGCTCGAAACTCCATTTTTTCTGCCTCAGAAGATTAACTGTTGTGTCAGTTCCTATCAGAAAGTAGAATCTCTGCTTCCAAGAAGTCAGGTTATTTCAAGCCTGCCGCCATTACCTTGTCATTTATCTAACTCGGAAAGCAAACTTTTTTCCAAGAATTGTCTTATAAGGACCCCTGGTACTCATGTAATTCCCAGCAGACTGTTTCATTATTTTATTTAACTCCTTACCTTACTGAGAAACCCAGCCTTGGCCCAACAGCACCGTGAGAAAGTCGCTGAACTCTTTATACATCACTCAAGATAAGAGCAGCACAAATTCCACTTTGGATTGAGTTATTGGCTAAATAAATGTAAATCCCTCCCTTTGCTCAATTTACACAAAATATTCTAAGTGTTTGTATACAAAATTGAGTAAAATTAACAAATTATACAAAGGTTGATTTGTCGGTGTCTAAATTAACCTGACCTTTTGTTTGGTTGTTGTTGCTGTTTGCTTTTTTAAAAAACAAACAATTATCATTTTGATTATTTTATAATTCCTTTAAAAATGAACAAAATCTCTAATTTGGAAGTATTTGATTTTCATTCAGAGTAGTTAATGTGAGGAGCCTCCCCAAAAGGAAATGACTGTAATTCAGGCTTTGACACAATGACACTGAAATGGCCACATTACATTTTATGTCTCAGAGAAACTCTGCCATACTGGCTGATTGGCATGACTAAACTCCATCAAGACGAGAACCATCCCCATCACGTCCACCCATAGGGTTTCAACATCTCACTTAGTTCAGTACTTGACACATAACAGGGCCTTCCATTGACGGAAGGACAAACGTCATAATTCCAGAGGTGAAGCTAATTAAGAGGGTTCCTAATATTTAATCAACAGAGGCTGGGGAGCAGCATAGGCAAAGGTAGCACCTGAACTGTTTTAAAACATAAATATTTGTTGCATTCAGTTGGCATCCAAAACCAATGTTCTCCTCACTTGTGTGTGAAGATACCTGCTCAACCTCTCCATTGGAAAGAAAACAATTATTTCTTGTTAAGTTGTTTTGAAATAAGGAAGTTAAGTAATCAAAAGGATGGGTACTCTTCAATCATCACGTTCAGTATCACATTTGGTTAAAACCCCTGAGAAGATGCAGTGGGCAATGATAGTCTATTCATGATGCTTGAATTCCACTGTCGATTTGCATAATTCCATCTGTGGGTGAGCATGCGGCTATATGAACACATACCCCTAAAGACAAAACTCAATTGGTAAAACTCACAAAACATCATCTTGCCAGGACCAATAGCACCTTTTCCTTTATGTTTTGAGACTCTGCATGTGTGTGTGCATGTGCACATGCGCCTCTGTGTGTGTGTGTGTACTATCTCCCTGCAAGGATTTAGAGCTTACTTACTGCCGTGTACCAGTAGATCGGACTGTTTCTGACTTGTGATAATAACAATTGGGGATGTTACACTATTTAACAAACAAACCATAATAAAACCATGTTAAATCCCAAGCACAGGGCCAGACACTGTGGTGTTCCTCTGACACTTAACTGAGATTTGCTCCATGGCAAAATACAAGGCATCTAAGCCAGTTAAGTGGCTTGCCGGGGCTGCTCTGCACAGATGACATCATCACTTGGCTTTCCAAATGCACCTCTTTGGCTCTAGCTCTTCTGGCTTTTTTCCATGTAAACAGGGCCTGATTAATGCTGCAGAAGGACTGTGAATCACGTATTCCACTCTCGCATGGGAAGTCAGAATGTCACTTTTTCCTTCTTTCAAGCACAGAGCATTGGGGTGCTTAATGCAGCATCCCTAGCAACAACATGGAAACACTCTTGGTGCTGGCTGCCAGTTTTCTGAGGCACTTTGTGTGAGAGCAGCTGATGGGGCACCCATGGGAAGCCCCGCACCTCCACACGAAGCTGCATGCACAAGTCCGCCCGTTATGGCCGGATCACAAGCACATTACAAGCCTGCCCTTTGATGCGGAGACAAGGGGAATAAAGAGAACTCCTCACTGTGCCTCCAGAAGAATAAATGGGATTTCACCCATTTGGTCACAGCTGTTCAGGACTGATCAGAGCCTGGGTGACCGCATTGTACTCCTGGGGTCCCTCTTACCACCACTATCTCCAGCTGGCAACCCCATTAAACGTAGCTGATCATTAAATCAAGCAAATCCAGGAAAGCTGAAAGTAGAATCTCTCCCAGCAGAAAGAAGAATGTCAAAGATGTCCATCTTTATAACCCTTCAACAAAAATAGTTGCACTCTTGTAAACAGTCAAGAGATGACTTGGAAGAATTTAGTTTGGAAGAGTGAGTGCTGGTGGCTGTCAAAACATCCTGAGGTCATGTCGGGCTTATCTGCAACAGGTGAAATGCTATACTCCCCTAGTCTTACATGGTTAACTGGAGGGTGGGGGTGGGTTATGCAGACTCAGTTGTTGGGTGATTAATGCTCCTGGTGCATGAATCGCTTCTCCTCAATGACTAACAATGCAGTTTCTGAAAGCAAGCTGCGATGAGGGTTAAAATAATATACTTTATTAACCCACTCTGAGGGTTGTTTAGCAGATTTAGTTTCCTCCCCCTGCTTTGAAAAATTAAGAGACTCTGAAGCATTCAAAAGAGCCTCCTCCATTCCTCCTGCAAGACATCCAAAAAAGATTTGAACATTGCAGGTAGGCATCACGTGTTCCATGAAATTTTTCCAGAAAACCACATTGTTTTCCATTTTGATAAGCCAGGAAAGGAAGTGGGGATTTTACCTTCACTGCTAAGGTCAATTAAACTAAAGCCACTCACATCAGTCCAAGGGAGGAAGCAAATTTCCACATCAGTTCCAAGGTTAATGTGTTTCTAATGAGGTCTCCAAAAAGTCAGACCTTGTAGATGAAATACTAAAAGGTAACAAGCAAATATTCAGATGTTAGCAAAATTCTTTCCATTCTTTTAAAGCTACTCAAGATCTTTTAGTTCCATCCAAGAGTACACACACACTCACACACATACACACACATACACACTCACACTACACAAAGAGTCTAGGAGTCGGTCATTCAGGGGAAACATTTAATCGGTCTGGTCAGAACATCAACTTAGAGTTCGTAGTCTTCTAAATACTTCATAGAAGAGACTTGGAAAATAAGTCACCAATCCAGCAAGATCTAATTTTGCTTAGACGTTAATGTTGAAAGCAAGCAACGATGATGGTAAATGCCACCATATGCACTTGAGAAGTGGTGTAGCACTTCATGGGGTCCTTGGTGCTTGAGGAAAATCCACATCACACCCTTAGTACCCTTAGGATTCTCTGTGCTCCCTTGATCTTTTCAGGACAGCTCATTGCTCCAGGCTCTGCCTTGCAGATAAAGAGTCTGCAGGACCCCCTAATCTTGCAAAAGACCATAGAAATACTACTATCCCCATTGCTTAAGCTCCACTTTCATTGCCTCAGTGCAACACAATTGAGGCAATTCATGGGTGCACCCAAAGTATTCTCCCCCACCAAATTCCAAAACTAGAAACTGACCTCACAGTGTAATGTGATTTTCAAGATTTGATGTTGGTGAGTCGAATTTCTATGGCTCAGAAGCTAAGTGAGGATCACCTGTTGCAGTGACGTTTTCATCTCCACTGGCAATGTTTAAGGAACTGCTAGCATAAAGAAGCAAAATGTGAAACTAGAAATAACGGAGATGGGGATATGGTTAGAATATTCAAATTTGAATATCCCTCTAACTAGTCATTATGTAGGCAGAATGTTAGATGTGTGGCTTGTTACTGTAACTGTATTAGTCGTAGATTCCATGACAAGGAAGTAAGAATGCCCTCTTTTACTCACAATATTTAAAGTTATAGTCTTAATTCAAATAATTAATTCAAATAATCCAAATAATGTATATATATATAATTAATAAATAATAATATGTAAATACATTAGTTATGATTTGGTGTCACTGTGGCATATCCTTATCCAATTATTGCAGCTAAGGATTTAAATCAAATAAAACTCTCCGCTCTGTACTGTTTTTCATTTTAAGAGTTTGAAATAATCAGAAGAGAATACAAATGTAAAATAAAATGGGAGGCCGACTTAGTAACCAGTGAAATAGGTTGAATAGAGAAAGGATTGTGGACTTGAGCCTGACCTGGGTTCTAGCCCTTGCCCTGTTGCTTACTTGCTCTGTGACTTTGGACAAGTCATTCAGCCTCTCTGATCCTGTTTCATTGTCCATGAAATGGGAATATGTATTGGACTAGGATGGCCCCTGAGTCCCTGATTACTAGGCTAGATAAAGTGTACCTGAGAGAGTACAAAACCCAGGCTATGGAACTGGGCAGAGGGAGAAGGCGGCAGAAAAAAGTCGCAGTGGCAAAATGAGAAGCTGCAAAACAAGGCAGAATGGAAAACACAAAAGGGGGTAGGGGAGAGTTCATCACATTGCCCAAGAGGCTTTAGGACATGATCTTGTTGAAAATATTTCTATGCTAATAATTTAAAAGTTTCTTTTAAAGCAGGAAGATGTTCAAACCAATGTCTTTTCCTTTATATCAAAGATCATGGATTTTAATTTATAATGTATAATCCAAGTAATGGCCTAGTGAAAATTCCAGTGACTACCTTTACCGTAATTTCAACTCAAATTAAAATAATCACAAGATCAGAGACTCCTCTACTTACTGTGTTGAAATTGAACACATGGTCCTATTGGTTTCTTTCTAAAAGTTGATGGCATGTTTAAGTCCCTAAATCGAAGATGCAGATAAATAGTCAAGAATTTGGAAATGTTAAGGCAGGATCTGATTATCAAAGACAAATGTATATGAAGCCCATCAACCAATCAACCCATCTGTGGAATGCCCGTAGTGGGCCAAAGAGTTCGTCCACAAAGCAAACACCAGGTACCAGGATGTTTGTTTCTTTTTAATATTTTAAAGATTTTCTCTGCTATCACTGTTCCTTGAGTTGGAAAGCTCAATTTCTGCCTTTTCATGATGATTTTGTCACATTCTCTACACTTATGCCAAACAAGAAGAGTGGAACACAAGCATCCCTTCATAAAAAGAAGAAGGTATAGCAATTTCAAATGGGAATCAGTAGCTAGTAGACCTCATCTTTTCTATCATTTTTTATTCATCTACTTATTAAATATTTATTAAGCACCTACATTATGCTGGAGGCTCAGGTAAGATTGAAGATATAAAAATGAATTACACACAACTTCCTTTTTATTTTTTTTTTGGAGACACAGTCTCCCTCTGTCACCCAGGCTGGAGTGCAGTAGTGTGATCTCAGCTCACTGCAGCCTCAACCTCCCAGGCTGAAGTGGATTCTCCTGCCCCAGTCTCCTGAATAGCTGGAATTACAGGCATGTGCCACCACACCTGGCTCATTTTTGTATTTTTAGTAGAGATGGGATTTCGTCAAGTTGGCCAGGCTGATCTCAAACTCCTGACCTCAAGTGATCTGTCCCTCTCGGCCTCCCAAAGTGCTGGGATTGCAGGCGTGAGCCACCGCGCCCAGCCTAGACACACTTCCTATTCTCAAGGTGCTCGTTCCAAACTAGGAGAGGTTCTATGTGAGTCCAAAACAGAATTGGACCTTCAATGTTCAGAGAACAATGATGAAAAATGTAAAAGACAGTGTAGTAATGATTAGGATGATGCTGAATGCTATCAAAAAGTTTAAGGCATTTGAGTCCCACTTTCACTTACTACCAAGTTGTATCATCTTTCTTTTTTTTTTTTTTTTTTTTTTTTTGAGACGGAATCTCGCTCTGTCGCCCAGGCTGGAGTGCAGAGGCGCAATCTCGGCTCACTGCAAGCTCCGCCTCCCGGGTTCACGCCATTCTCCTGCCTCAGCCTCCCGAGTAGCCACTGCGCCCGGCTAATTTTTTCTATTTTTAGTAGAGACGGGGTTTCACCGTGGTCTCGATCTCCTGACCTTGTGATCCGCCCGCCTCGGCCTCCCAAAGTACTGGGATTACAGGCGTGAGCCACCGCGCCCGGCCTGTATCATCTTTCTAAGCCTCATTTTTCTTATCTGTAAAATGGGGCAATAGTCTCTACTTTATAGGTTGCTTAACTGTCCGAGGTAGGACAAGGACCCAGCAACTGTGGGCCACCGTTACGATTATCGTTATCATTGATGATGTAATTCCAGCATGCCCAAAGGAAGAAAGTGCCATTGCTAATGAGAGGGAAGCATCTCTTGAACTGTGATTCTTTGATGATGGAGGAATGGCCAAAAGAAAAGTTGGACAGAACTGGGTTTGCAGAGATGGAGCCCCCCGCATTGACAGAAGAACACCATTATAAGCAAAAAATATAAGGTTTCAAAATTTATCTTAGATAAAGGTCTCACAGTTAGTTTTTTTTGTTTGTTTGTTTGTTTTTTTGTTTTTGTTTTTTGAGACGGAGTCTTGCTCTGTGCCCCAGGCTGGAGTGCAGTGGCGCGATCTCGGCTCACTGCAAGCTCCACCTCCCGGGTTCACGCCATTCTCCTGCCTCAGCCTCCCGAGTAGCTGGGACTACAGGCGCCCACCACCTCACCCGGCTAATTTTCTTGTATTTTTAGTAGAGACGGGGTTTCACCGTGTTAGCCAGGATGGTCTCGATCTCCTGACCTCGTGATTCGCCCGTCTCGGCCTCCCAAAGTGCTGGGATTACAGGCTTGAGCCACCGCGCCCGGCCTACAGTTAGTTTTGTGCTGGGGGCAAGAGGAGGAGGGAGTTGCTATGATATTCTCTTGTTCTTTTTTCATCTACACCCAAACCTCCTAACCATTTGAGTCTCTGGATTTCTAAATACAACTTTGAGAAAACTTGAATTACACATTTTCAATGCAGATGAATTACTTAGTTTCTGTGTTAATCACATCAAGCTAGTAAACATGTAAGCACACATCTTGACTGCAAATGGTAGTAAAAGCAATGCCATAGGAAATCGTTTTACTCTAAACCTGGTGGAGAATTTCTACCCAATGCCAAGAAAGAGGAATGGTCCATATCTACAGACAAGCCCATTCAGTCACTTGAGTTTTCATATATTGCTGTGTCCCTTCTTAGGAGGAAGTCAGTTGCTCTCACAGCTGCTCACATGGAATGGCTTTTGTGATGTTAAACCTATGAGTCAGTATTTTACCCACAATACCCACATTTCAAAACTAGCCTCAGCTTTCAAGGAGCAGCCAGAAATTGCATAGTCCAGCAGCCAAACGTTCAGGACTGACCACCTTTGTAAGCTTACAGCTGATTATTGCAAGAGCCTGAAGTAGGCATTTAAATATTTGAACATGTAAGAAGCTTCCGAAGTGTTTACTGGGTCTCTGGGTCACCTCTCTCTTTCCTTTCCACCCACCCCAAACTCCCACCAACCTCCTCCTCCAGCAAATTTCTACTCATCAATGTTCACAGAAAACTGAAATTGACAGGAATGCTTGACATGATGGGATGCTGAGTCATCACCAATCCTTGCTGGAGCCCGGAGCTTTGGAATGTATAGGGGTGTGTGTGCGTGCGTGTGTGTGCATGTGTGTATGCATGTGTGTGCATGTGTGTGTGCGTGCGTGTGTGCACGCATGTGTGTTTTATCCACCCCTCCAGCTGCTTATAGTGGGCAGTGACTCAGAGAGGCAGAGAGGAGAAACAGTGCTTACTAGCTTGCTCTAAAAACATCTGCATATTCTGTCCACACAATCAGCCCACAAACCACCATCGCCACTATTACCCACAATTGTTCCCATCTCCAAGAATGTCCATTGTCCTTTTCATTCACTGGTCTATTTCTGATTGATAGGGGATGGAAGTGGTTGTTCAGGCACGGTCCCTGCTGGAGGAGACAGATATTAATCAAATTATCACACAAATAAGTATAACACTGCAACTAGGGAGTGAAACAGAGGGAGATGTTGCTATGGAAACCTAACAGGAAGGCTGAGGAAGGTGGGTGGCAGCTCCCCTGAGGATGGGATGCTCACCTGAAAGATGAGTAGGAGTTAAATGAGGAAGAAGGGAAGATGATGTCAAGCACAGAGAAGACCACTTGAAAGACCCCCAAGCCTGGAGCATGCTGTGTGAATAGGGCACAGAGAAAAGGGGGAAAGAAATAGGAGAGGAACTTGGAGAGTCTGGTGCTGACCACGTTTGGCCAACGGGCATGTCAAGAAATGTGTCCTTTACATAAATGCAAAGGGAAACCCTTGAAAATTTTGAGCAAAGAGGCAACCTGATCCAAATTAGGTTTGGCAAAGATTGTTCTGGCTCCAAGATGAAAAAGAATAAGAAGGAGAGGGTGGAGGGAAGCACAGGTGGTGAAGCATTTGTTTTAGGAAGCTTTGGGGACTTCCTTTGCTTTGTGTGTGCCCTTGATGCATTTATTCACTCTATATATTTTATTGAGCACTTATTATGTACCAGACATTGTACTAGGTCTGTGAACAAAAGCAAACACAACCTCAGCATGATAGAGTTTAATTCAAAGATTGTTCCTTGTATCACAATTGTATAGATACAAAATTATTGGGAGAGAAGACAGAAGAGATAGGTGGGTTTCCCAGATCCAACATCTTTTTCTGAGGCCTAGGCTCAAGGTAAACAGGGATTTTATGTGACATAAATAGGAAAGGTAGAGGTAAAATTCCAGGCAAGTATCCTGAATATGGCACTGACGTCCTATGTTCCCCTCCAAGAGAAGAATCTCGAAATAAAATTGAGAGCAGTGGCCCTTAAATTTCTGAACTCTCCGAGGCACTCTTGCAACACTATCTCCATGTATTCACACTCTCCGAAACCAACTCATTTCCCTAGCGCACTCTCCTTACACCGAACAGGTATCAAAAATTTACATTTTATTGAAGTAGTATATACGCACTGTTTGAAAAGTTAGATATTACCATAAAACCTAGAAAAATAAACAGCAGTCCTTGACCCAACCCTTCAATGTCTGAATTCCACTCCTCAGAGTCACTTAAAGTTTTGCAATTCTTTTTGTGTTTTTTTCTAGTACTTATTGATCTTTATGTTTGTAATAACATATTATTTTGTTTTGTTTTTGTGGGGGGGGGTCTCACTATGTTGCCCAGGGTGGTCTCAAACTCCTGGACCCAAGAGATCCTCCCACCTCAGCTTCCCAAAATGCTGGGACTGCGCACATGAGCCACTGTGTCCAGCCAATTGCTATTTCTTGATTTTTCTTGTTTAGTCATCTGTTTTGATTTTGTGTTTTAAAGAGCTTTTCCCACTCCAGCCTGCTCCGCTTCATTCCCTATCCTTCCAGTGAAATCACACTATAATTTTGGTTAAATCAGAATTTAGTGTTTGTCATATTCTTACGCAAAAATTTCCAAAACTGAGCCATAAGATGCATTTCCTTTCACATTTAAGTTTGCATTGTTCCTGGGGTTAATGGTTGAATTTTTATTTTTTTCAAATGTTTTGCTTTCTATGAACTGTCACCACTTTAAGCCTAAACTTTCCCAGGGAATCCAAAAATTGTATCTCACAGTCTTCAAGTGCGAGTTCCATTTTCTCCTGGCCACTCCTCCTGGGGCCCTCAGCCTGCCTGATGCAATCTGGTGGGGGGTTCTCTTGGCCACTCCATGACTGGCCTTTCCCTCACCATCATCCTGGGGTATCCTGTCACCAATCTCTCTCTCTCTGGCCGGTCCCTGTTTCCTCATTCCCAGGCCTTCTTCTCTCCTGGTTTCATCTTCTCTCCTGGTTTCATCTTTGCTTGGCAAACTCCCCCAGTTGCACCATGGAGTGAAACAGTTTTGCGAACTTGCCTGTCTGAAAATATCTTTACACCATATGTATATCACAGTTTACAATGTAGAGTGTCCCCTCCTCTATTTGGGAGGCTGAGGCAGGAGGACGGCTTGAGGCCGGGAGTTTGAGACCAGCCTGGGTAACATGGTGAGACCCCATCTCTACAAAATAATTTTTTTAATGAACCAAACATGGTGGGACACACCTGTGGTCCCAGCTACTCAGGAGGCTGAGGTGGGAGGATCGCCTGAGCCCAGGAGTTCAAGATTGCGGTGAGGTATGATTGCACCACTACATGTCATGCCAATGTGGCTGACAGAGTGAGACCCTATCTAAGAAGAAGAAGAAGAGGAAGAAGAGGAAGAACAAGAAGAAGAAGAAGAGGAAGAGGAAGAGGAAGAAGAAGAAGAAGAAGAAGAAGGAGGAGGAGGAGGAGGAGGAGAAGAAGAAGGAAGAGGAGGAGAAGGAGGAAGAGGAGGAGGAGGAGGGGAGGAGGAGGAGGAAGAAAGAAAGTCCACTCCCATTCCATCCTCCCTAGAGCTTCATACAATTGTACCACCCAGTTCTACCTGCCATAAGAAGCGAAATGACTGGCCCAAGGCACAAGTCCCCATGGGATGTATGGACAAGCAGTCTCTGCCTCTACCTCTGTGAAGTGAACAGAGAAACACAAAGAGATTTGCAACCTGTGTGTGCTAATGGAGTGGTTGACTTTAATAAATTAATGAGGCATGCACCTGCTTATAAACATATTGCATATCTCTTTATAGGACCTTCAGAAACCTAAGGGTGTGTTATTAAGGACTGGATATTACAAGCTTAAAAGTTTTCATAGCCTAACAGCATTGAGTCAGAATTGTTTCAGAAAAGATAGTTTTGTGAGCAAATTATGAAATGATCAGTACACAGTCGCTGTCTATGCCAATCCTCTTCCCCCACGGCCCCCACTCCCACAGAGCCCCTCACTTTTGCCTCACTCCCTCTGGTTTTGCATCTCTGAATCAATGCTTTGGCTTAGAATGATTTCAAAGCAGGTGTCCTAAATGAAGGTACCAAGGGGAAGAAATGTCACGGAGTCCTGAATGGATGAACAGATGGCATCGAGTCTCCCTCCACTCCATGGCAAAGACCCTTGACAACGAAAAGCATGGTGACAAAACATGAGTCCATGTCGTCGCTCTCTCCTCTGACAACAAAGAAAACAAGATCTCCATTGTGTATTGTTTCTGCCTTGATTACAAGAATTTTAACAACTGCTTCCTTTGAAAAGTGGAAAATACCTTTCCTATCTTCGACTAATCACCATCAGCACCCTGCATGGTTACTCATCTAACCTTCTCGGGTTATGTAGATATTTAAAACGTAGCTGTAGCCGACAGTATAAGCCCTCTTTCTCCTATTTTCAATAACAATCACAGTCATTGCCTACTAGAGCCTGCAAGGACCTTAGCCATCACTGGGTATGCCTCCACCTCCTGCACACAAGAAAGCCAGGGACCTGAGAGATGTGAGACTCGCCCAGGGCCACACACCTGGAGAGGGGCAGGTCAGGACCAGAGCTCAGCTCAGAGTTCTTTCTTTGAGTCATTAGTTGATTTAATGGCTTCTTCTTATACAAAAGTTTTCACAATAGCAATCAAATAGCATTTTGGTAAAAATTAATGAATGCAATTTAGATGCACCATCAAAGGATCAAGGTTATAATTGAACAATTTGATGAGCTGCCTACTCTCGCAATGAATGCTTTCCACACTTTCTCTTTTGATTTCCTCTGTTCCTGAGAGCTCTATATGAGAGTCTCACCTGGGAAGTGGAACCTTCCATCGTTGCTTCATGTAGTCAACCTACACCTCTATGGCCATCCTTTCTCACTGGTATCTCCCCAGTCCCCCTCCAGAATATCCCCCAAGTCAGGGAGGGAACAAATATTAGCTTTTAATTTTTTCTTTGAAAGGCTCTTTGAGTTACCTAAATCACCTGTCTCTGCTCTTCCTTTCGCCTGTGCTGACCCTGCCCCTCTCTGTTTGTGGCTAGACTGCGATGCTCACTTTCTAATGCAAATCCAACACAGCCACTGCAAAAGCCATTTTGGAAAGTAAGGAAAGTGCCAGGTATTTTGTGGATGGGGTGTCAGGAGCACGCTGCAAGCCAAGCACCTGCTAAAGCAAGCTTCAGAAGCAATTTAACTTCTGTTGCAGCAGAGCCAGTCACAGAACAAGAGGAGGCATGTGCAACACGGCTGTTTCACAATTTCCCCAGGTCTGATACCAAATCTATGGCTCTTCTAGACAACAAGCCCAAGACCCCTTAAGGGATGTTGCCACAGCTACAGCTTCTGCAAATACCAAATAAATGCTGATTGAAGTGTATGTCAAGCTCTGTCACCAAAACAAAAGTGCCGGTGTGTATTTTGCCATGCGTGGCCCTATTACACTTTTTCGTCTGTTCAAATGTTGATTGCATGTTTTGCAATGAGTTTTCTTGAATATGATTTATTTAACCTCTGCAATGAAAAGAAACCGTAACTCAAGACAAGACACAAGCGATGCCTGCCAGGATGACTCTCCTTAAACTGGTTTATTTCTTTTTAAATCACAAAAGCACAAAGGATCCAGAGTTCCAGAGTCTCTGATAATGAACGTAATATATGATTGCCATAAAAAGTTCACTCTCCTTTCAATTTCAATTTACCTCACTATAAATCAGTGATCCACTTAATCAAATATTCTTCCACTTTAATTGTTTTATCTGGCTTTTATGTTAAATCTCACTGAGTTACTGCTGGCACCAGTCTTCACATTATAGAAAAAATGTCAGTGGTTGGCCCTTAATTAGTCTAAAACTCAAACATTGGTTTTGAACATTAACCAGATTGAAGGGAGCCCTTATGATTTCACTGGACTAGAGGACAAATTCAAGTCAGAAAGTAAACCAGGATCAGTCAAGCTAGCCATCCATCTGCTGTCAAAATATGGAGTGCGGGCCCTGGCTTTCAAACTAACTGGAATTTTTTTTTCATAAATGTCTCTCATTATTATCTTACAGGGCATTAAAACTCTATTTGGTTGTCTCTTAAATTCTCCAGCCTGAAACTGTCTGTTTAAGCATTGCAGATGCTTGCCTGAACTAGCCCAACAGTTCCCATGAGAAAATATGTCAGCACAATGTACTGTGTAAGGCTATAGTCAAACTTCAGCGTCTGTGATGAAGAGCACTTCCTGGGTATTGTAAAAGACAAGTAACTGTCCCTGGTGGGTAGTCTGGTTCTGCAAACAAGAAAGAAAAAAATGAATTCCATGTTATTGATTGATAAACACCTTTCTGACAAGGTCTGTGGGGACAGCCTGATAGAGTGCTGTAAAATTCAACACTTACAGCCAGGGCCCTGGTCAAATGCTATGTGGACACACGTTACTTGAATTGTAATCTTCGACCTTCAAACAAATACTCAGTAGAATGTATTACATGAAAATTCTAAATATCTTTCAAAATAAACTGGGAATGAGGGTATGTACAAACCGGTCGATTGGCTTCACTCAGTCCATTGGAATATAAATATTTCCAAAGCAAAGAAGCTTCCTCTGGAGTTTGAGATACCTGTTTTTGAATTTCATACACAGGCAGTGGAAAATTATCTTGGGCATTGGAAGGATAACAAAGCTACATGCCATTTACAAAGCTTCCTTGAAAAATATCTATATTTTAATATTTACTTATGTCTCTATCTGTTTCATAAAAAGCTGAAGCCAATTACAAACTTAAAACTTTTTTTCACTTGAACTATCCAGCTCAAAAACAAAATGTTTTTCCTATTAACCAAATGCTAAACAATTTTTCCTAAAATCTGAGAAAGAAAAATAGCTTAAACTCACTCAAGAAATGTGAACTTTATTTCAAGTGTAGCTACAAGTACTAATCAATATCCAAAGACATTTTTCAAGGCATTTCTTAAAAGGTGTTTTTAAAACCTATTGTTTAAATGAAATCTGAGTTCTAAGAAATCAGAAACATTTAGAAAGAACTTGAAAGAATCATGAAAAACTTATTTATCAATAGACCTCATTTATGCAAATGACTGTAAAGTATCATATGTTATTACGGTAATTATTTTTATTTTCATACTTATCACATCGGACAAGCATGGTGAAATAATATATGTTAAATATGTAGATAGAGTTATCATAATAGAGTGAATCTAGAAAAATAAAAAGACATGAAAAACATTCCATTAAAGAAAAAGCCTTTATGTGGGACATTATTCACATTTCTGCAAATGGAATTTTCTGATTAACTGCCATATATTATATTATTTGAATAACTTTAGGAAAGATTAATTTCAAAGCTCTTTCCCCAGTAGTATTTTTTCCTGGCTGAAATTGGGCTTTAAAACAAAACGTCAGCAATGCAAGCTGACTATTCCAGTTACAGGTTCAGAAACTTCGAGTGCAGGCAGTTAAAAGTGATTTAAGAAAGGCAAAATCATTCTTTCACAAATGTGTATGTTAAACTTGTAAATTGATATATCAAAACCACAACCGGAATATAGCAATTTGTCTCTCTTTGCCTGCTATGGTGTCTCCCACAGCTGCCTGCCAGATAATATACTGATTGTAACTTTCCTAATTTACAGAGCCTTTAAGTCTAATCTCCTGGGCCAGCCTAAAGGGCTTCTTCATCCATTGAAATGCCAGCATAATTGAAATTGTCTTCGGCAGACAGTCAGGCAATAATGAATATTTTCTCTGCTGATTGCATGCCAAGGTTGCACATAGCACTGCAAACAGAAATGATCCCAAACCGAGCCTCCCCAGGGAGGGGCAGCCGCTAACCTTTGGCATGAGGCACAATACCGACGGCTTCCCCTTCTCACGGGCTCCTGAAGTCACCGACGCCCACCAAGCTTCTGCACAACCAGGGGCAGCACAGTTGCCGCGTGAACAATGATGCCATTGGCTTCCCTGACTCTCCAGAGGCAGCTTAAAGGCTGGGAAAGGTTGTGGTTATGGATTTTCTGATGGGGGCAGCGGGAGAGATGAGCGGAGGAGGCTGCTGTTGGCATTAAGAGGAAATACACCAGTAGTTAATCAAAAGAAACCCGGCGTTGAAGGGGCATGAGAGGACGCTGGCTTGTCAGCTCTGCGCAGCATTTCCCATACCTTTGAATGGCTTTTGTGAATGCGGGGAGCTGTTTCCTGATTCAGGATCAGTGCTGCTTCAGTGGCGTCCTAATGATGTGCTGATTGAAATTAAAGTGTTTAGTAGCCGAAGTGAATCACTAATACCTTCGAAAAATCTAAAGACTAGTTTAACCTTCATCTACGGAAAAGTTGAAGAAGTTTTGAATGATTAATATGAGCAACTAATCTTAGATTATGGCTACTTCCATGATATGCGTTAGAGGAGGAAATTAGGGGATGAGAAAGGAACTACCCTAAAACAATATGGATTTAAGCCACATAGAAAGTATGCAGATTAAACACCCAGGCGTGGTGATGCACCTCGGTAATCCCAGCCCAGCTACTCATGAAGCTGAGGCGGGAGAATCGCTTGAACCCTGGAGACAGAGGTTTCAGTAAGCTGAGATTGCATCACTGCACTCCAGTCTCAAAAAAAAAAAAGCATAAGTTACACAGGGGAAAAGAATATAAAACCAGCTATTTATGAGATAACTGAACTGCATTATCTGACCTACTAAATAGTTATGCACCAAATCTACAGAGTATAGACAGCCATAGCTCTATGACTGTCCAAGATGTAGCAGCTTAATCCAGCCATGAACATTTATCATCTTGCACAAAATCTTAGTTCAGGAATCCAGGAGCATCTTAGCCGGGTAGTTCTGAGTCAGATTTTCTCACAAGGTTGCAGTTAAGCTGTTGCAAAGTTGGGGCTCAAAAAATGATACCCCAAAGCCTGGCACTTTGGCAGGCTGAGTGCTTTGAACTAAAGGAGATTGGCAGGCCTCAGAAGCAAAGACCCTCTCCGACTCTCCCTGCCCTCCTGTCTGCACCTGCTCCTCCTCCAAAGCAAGTCATAGAAACTAGAATTCCTCTTCTACAGGGTAGGTCATAGGAACTAGAACCCTTCTTTCCCAAAGCAACCCACAAAACCTGAAATATTGCGCTAACTTACACCCACCCACCTATCTGTGTAAGAGCTGGTTACAAAGAAATTTTCTGTCCAGGCATGGTGACTCACTCCTGTAATCCCCACAGTTTGGAAGGCTGAGGCGGGCGGATCGCTTGAAGCCAGCAGTTCAAGACTAGCCTGGGCAATGTGGCAAAATCCCATCTCTACAAAAAACACAAAATTTAGCCAGGCATGGGAGTGCACACTTGAAATCTCAGCTACTTCGGAAAACAAAGTCGGGGGATCACCTGAGCGCAGGAGGTTGAGGCTGCAGTGAGCCATGATCACACCACTGTGCTCCAGCCTGGGTGACAGAGTGAGACCCTGTCAAGAAAGAAAGAGATGTGTGTGTGGTGGGGGGGAAGAGACAGAGAGAGGAAGGAAGGAAGGGAGGGAAGGAGGGAGGGAGAGGAGGGGAAGGGAAGGAAAGGAAAGGAAGGAAGGAAAGGAAAGGAAGAGGAAGGACAGGAGGGAGGAAGCAAGGAAGGAATTCTCTAACATATTTGTCTGGTGGTGAGTCATGCGTCATAGGCCTTTATTCCGGAGGGTTCCTGCCCTATACGCTGTACCGGGGAGGAAGGAATGCTGCACAGAGAGGCTGGGAAGAATCTGAACAGACAGGCCCTGCTGGGTGCCCCCTCAGTCTATTACCATTGCGTCATGCCCTCTTGTCCCATCATATTTCTACACGGCTGAAAATCTAAGCATAAAAATGGACAGCTTTCCCTGGGTTTTGGGGTCTTCATTTCTGAAGTCTCTCGTGTCACGTAAAACTTTGATGAAAGAAATCTGTCATGCTTTTCTCTTGCTAACCTGTCTTTGTTACAGGAGTGCTGGCTGTGAGGGAAGGGATTGCACTGCTCCACCCCCACCGTGATCATCTGACCCCGCAGGCATCATCCATCCCCAGGTGGCTCCCTCACATGCCTGGCCAATTCGTGCTGGTTGTTTGTTAGCAAGAGGTCTCGGTTTCTGTCACAAGGATCTCTTTCTTTCTAGGGCTGCTTGAATGTCCTCGTGACACGCAACTGCCTTTACCCAGAACAAGCAATTCAGGGAGGGTGAGGCAGGAAGGAGTCACAGTAGCCTCCGTGCCTGGCCTCAGAAGGCACACACTGATATGTCCACACCATCTTCCAGACTACGCAGGAAAGCCCTGCCTGATGTGGGAGCAGGCCACAGAAGGACATGAATACCAGAAATAGCCACCACACACAAGTGTTATCTATCCAATTACATAGATCTGCTCATCTCCTGGGCTCAAACATCCCACACCACTACTCCCATTCCCATCACAGCCTCACACATCTTCTTCCCCAGGAGAGAAACAGGGGATATATGCCATTAAATGTGTTTCATTCTTCCCATGTCCAAAGCTCAGAAGGGTCTTCCCACTGCACCCACCACTCCCACACCCTGGTCTCCCTGTGTGCTCACTCTCTCACACTGCGGTCCCTCACCATGCCACTCTGTCCCCTAGGAAACCTTTCCCAAATGGCCCTGCCAGGCTCCAGACCACATGTAGACTTAACAGAGTCCAAATAAAAGAGAAAAAAAGAAGAAAGGAAGGAAGGAGGAGTAGAGGAGAGGGAGAGAGAGGAAGAAAGGAAGGAGGGAAGGAGGAGGAGAGGAACGGGAGAGAGAGGAAGTAAGGAAAAAGGAAGGAAGGAAGGAAGGAAGGAAGGAAGGAAGGAAGGAAGG
>NW_012101476.1:7298215-7309230 GCF_000951045.1 Mandrillus leucophaeus
GAGGAACGGGAGAGAGAGGAAGTAAGGAAAAAGGAAGGAAGGAAGGAAGGAAGGAAGGAAGGAAGGAAGGAAGGAAGGAAGGAAGGAAGGAAGGAAGGGAGGGAGGGAGGGAGGGAGGGAGGGGAAGGAGAGAGAGAAAAAAGAGAAAGAAAGAAGGGAATAAAAAAGGGAGGAGAAAGAAAGTAAAATAGAAAAGGAAAGAAGGAAGAAAGGGAGGAAGGAAGGGAGGGAGGGAGTGAGGAAGGGAGAAAGTCGCCCATACATGTTTAAAATGTAGTGAAAATAATACAGCGAATTGGCTACACCAATGACAGCAGCACTGAGAAGTCAGACAGATGAAGAAGAGATAACTGCTCCCACCCTTAGGTTGAAAGAACAAGGGAGGAGCACTGTGGCCACAGGAAAAGCCATGGTTACCTTGTAGAAGCTGGAGCCCAGTGCAACCATTGGGTGCTGTGGGTAGGAGCAGGAACCATGAAGACCAGAGCTGGAGAGAAAGGGAAAGAGAGAATCCCAGCTTCCCTTTTCTTCCCACTCCCCAGCCCAAGCCCCCATGGATGGAAGCCAGCTGGCAGGGACACCTGGTGGGTTAGCACCCCACGCCATTCAGAGTAGAGCAGGGAAAAGAAAAGGCACCCCTGTTTACGCTAAAGCATTGTGCTGAATTGCATTTTTTCCACTTACCATTTATGTAACTATTTTTGCGTTCTTTGTAGTTTCTGTAATCATTATCATAAGTCAGTATCATCATCCTATTATGCATATAAACCCTACTTGGCTTAATCATTTCCATCGATTTATATCTTTAGGTTCTTCCACTTCATCATCATCATTGTTTTTATTTTCAAGTGACAATTCAACTAATATATTTATTGTTTAGTTTTTTCTTCTTCTTAGACATGCTCTTAGGGCAAATTCTTAGAGGTGATCATTATTGGACTAAAGAATATCAACATTTTTATATCAACTGATACATATTTTGGGGCATCTTCTTTTAGACTAGCATTCTGACTATAGCTTGACTGCACATCTTCCCACTAACAAAACAAAATGAAGGCCAAAAGGTACAGGCATCTCAGGACCCAAGCCCATATTTCTAAACACAAATAAGAGAACTTCCAGCACTTTTATAAAATCTTCATTTTGAGGTTGCAGCAACAGCAGTAGCAAAATCTTTGCTGAGAACTGTGAGATCCCGGAGGAAAGCTGTGATTAACTTTGCAAAGGATGGCTGACTTCTCTTGGATACGACTAGAATAATTTTGAGTTTAGTGTTTGTCTTAAAGGAAAATGAAACCTCATCTTTGTTTCTGGGAAACAACAGAAAGCCTGAAGCAAATTTGAGATGAGGAGGGCCTTTCTAGCAGGAAATGTCCCCATTTTGACTGTGATATTAGGTAGGTCTCTGGGAATACCCAAATCTGAAAAAGGGTATATAATAACAAAGTTTCTGTCTTTCTCTTAGAAGACAATTTCAAGCAATAGCCAAAGACCCAGGTGTATAAATTAAAGAGACATTGAGAGATCTTCCAGCCAGGACCTTTCAAAGTGTGGGCCATCCATGAATTGTTTAAGTTTTAGAAACTGGTAGCAATCTGACCCTGCAGCAACCCTTTCATTGTACTTTAGAGAAGTATATGCCTACAATGGATTGGGGGGAAAAAATTCTTCAACAGGGATAGTTAGGAAAGTATTGTCAGTCTACCAAAGCCCAGATTGGACAAGGACCTTGAATTTGCCTATGGCTATTGACTGTAGTTATTTTACATATTAATATATTAAGAATTCAAAAAAATAGGTAACAATGAACAATGAACGTTATAACTCTATATACATTATTCATTCTTACCTATTTTTTGATTCTTGATGTATTAATATATTTATAGTAATATTTAAGAATATTTACAATAATCAATACCTTACTGCAAGTGAAGTCTCTTTCTGAGATATTTTTATACTCCAAGATGACCATAAAGATAAATATTGAATGATTCAGCTTAATGAATTAGGAAAAGTTATGCTCATTTGCTAAAATGTGTGTGTTGAGGAATTGGATGCTGTAAAAGGGACTAAAATCTCTTTGTTTAATACTATCAGCTGCTCAGTAACATGGGTTAAGCATCAATTCAGTCCTGTGTTTTCAAGACAGGGCACTAAAACTGGCCAACAGGACAGATGTAATTATTCAGAGATGAGAAATGTAAAGCTTAGTGCAGAGTGACCAGCTGTCACTCATAGATCTGCTCATCTATGAGCGACGACAGGGACCGCGGTCAGGGGTTTGTATTTGTAGGAGCTCATTTTGGTCAAGAATAGAAAGACAAGGCTCCACAGCAAGTTAACAGCAAGTAATAGACAAATACATGTCCCTCCAGATGAGACAGTAATCTTTGTTCTAAATGGATTTTGTTTTGTGTTGTCAGGGCTCAGAACACGATACCCCAAAGTCAGGTGGCTTTGCATGCTCAGTGCTTTGAACTGAAGGACAGGAACTCAGAAACAAGGTCTTTCTGACCTTCTCCCACTCCTCTTTCTCCTGCTCCCTTTTCTCTCCCAAGGCAGCCCATAAAAACTAGAACTCCTCTTCCCCAAGGTGGGTCGTAGTAACGAAGAACCCCTCTTTCCCAAAGCCAACCATAAAATCTAGAACCAGTACTCGAGCTTTCCCCAGCCTTTCTGTGTAAGCGCTGGCTGTAGAGAAAGTCTCTGACCTACCTTATCTGACTGTGGGTCATAAGACCCTCATTCCGGAGGGGTCCTGCCCCATACCCTGAAGGAAGAAATGCAGCACAGAGGCCAGGAAGAATCTGGATGGACAGGCCTTTCTGGGTGTCCCCTTCGGTCTGTGACATCAGGTCATTCCCTTTTTGTCCAATACCTTTCTACGTGCCTGTCCATTCTTCCCTGAACCTGAGCATAAAAATAGACAGTTTTCCCTGCGTCTTTGGGTCTTCATGTCCAAAGGCTCCTGTGTCACATAAAACTTGGATTAAATAAATCTGTTACGTTTTTCTCTTGTTCATCTGTCTTTATCAGTGTTATTTCAGACCTAGCCAGGAACCCTAGGAGGATTGAAAAAACCTTGTCATGCCAGGCGCAGTGGCTCTTGCCTGTAATCCCAGTACTTTGGGAGGCTGAGGTGGGCGGATCACAAGGTCAGGAGTTCGAGACCAGCCTGACCAATGTGGAGAAACCCCATCCCTACTTAAAATAAAATTTTTAAAAAATTAGCTGGGCGTGGTGGCACGCGCCTGCAACCCCAGCTACGCAGGAGGCTGAGGCAGGAGAA
This sequence comes from Mandrillus leucophaeus, assembly GCF_000951045.1. Lineage (NCBI taxonomy): Eukaryota > Metazoa > Chordata > Mammalia > Primates > Cercopithecidae > Mandrillus > Mandrillus leucophaeus. The sequence continues at coordinate 7,301,505 of NW_012101476.1, forward strand.
TCGCTTGAACCCAGGAGGTGGAGGTTGCAGTGAGCTGAGATCACACCACTGCACTCCAGCCTGGATGACAGAGTGAGACTCTGTCTCAAAGAAAAAGGAAAAAGAAAAACCCTTGTCTGCCCTGAAAGGTCAACACTGGATAGGAAAAATGGCAACTCAAGCACAACCGTGAGAGGTGAAGGCATTTTTCAGATCACACCTGAAAACCAGTCCTCACAAACGCCTCTAAACTGAAGCCGCCCATATCCCATATTTGGTGTAATGCAGATGGTAAAAAGCACAGCCTGATCGTAAGTCATACAGACCTGGGTTTAAATTCCAACTGCACCACTTACTAGCCGGGTGAACCCTGGACAAACTATTTAACTTTGTATGCCTCAGTTTCCTCATCCCATCAACGTGGGGCTCATAATATTACCTATAACCCCAATTGTAGGTGGGGTAGGAGGATGAAATGAAATACCACGTTGCCTGAACTGGAACAAGTGCTCCATAAACATTAAATTGTTTTAATATTTACAAATCTCTACCTTAGACTGTACGCTTCTCATCAGTCAAGGGTTGACTCTTCCCTACCAGGACTTTGCATCATTCTCTGAGAGTACGAGAATGTTTGGGGAATCGTTAAGAAATTAGGGGACACAATTCCAGTTTTTGAGGTATTTATAACATAATCGGGAAGTGATATAATGTAATAGTAAGCCAAACACATTAGCACATAGCAGAGTGTAGGAAATACTGATAGAGCTAAAAAACAAACAAACAAAAAAAACTTTTTAAAAAACTGACTAATGAAGAATTACAGCCTAGTAGAGCAAATGTATCAATGTGGAAGGTAAAAACAGTGAGACCATGCGAAGACAAGGAAGAGCAAAGCAATTTAATATGTAGGGGTATAAGGATTGTCCATAACGATGCCTTTTTAAGTTTCCATTAATGTTGATATAATGTCAATGCTAGTACAGTGTGGTGGATAAGAGCATTGACTCTGAAACCACCCTGCTTGAGCCTGAATCCTAGCTTCTTCATCAACAGGTGTATGATACTGGGCATGTTTCTTAAACTTTCAGTGCCTCAATATCCTTATCTGTAAAATGGGTATAATAACAGGACCATCTCCTGTAGCTGTTGGAAGGATGAAATGAATCCATACGAATAAAACATTGAAACAGTGCTCCACGTGTGATAGCTAAACACATGTGCATAAAATTTTAATTAAATCTAATACGTTAATATATGGACAAAACACTTAAAGAAAAATTATTTAATTCTTTTAAAAACCAAATAGCCACTTGGGGATTCTTTTAGTTCGTGTTTAGTAAATATGCTCTATCTAATAATGCCCTAAACTAAAGAAGTCCTTCAGAGCTACTCTTATTCTCTCAATTAATACTAAATGGTAATACATACATGTAAAATCTCAAACAGTCAAAAAAGCACTGTCTGTGGTTGTAGGGAAATTAGGATCATAAATCAGTTTCTTCTACTGCCTTGAAGTTGCTCTCATTCTATCCACCTGCAAAATTAAACCACACGCACACACACACATGCATGCTACCCCCAGAAGACTAAAAACATGTCCTACTGAGCATCTAGCCCCAGTCAGGTACATCTGCTTCTCTTCTGGAATGTTCTTTCCCAGGAAATGAAACGTAACTCCATAAACTCCATCCAGCCAGAAACGCCTGCATCTTCTTCAACCGCCCCCCTGGTAATTAACAACAAAGTTACCTAGACTCCCCCTTCTTAATGCCAGCTCTATCTTCTTCATCATCCAATACCCTAATCAAGGCCACCAATATCTGTCCTAAATTATCAGAATAGATCTGGAATCTGCCCCCAATCTTGCCCTCTCCAATCCATTTTCTACCAGAATAGCCTTTCTAAAACATGGACACATACATAATCACTGCCCTCACTTACGCCCATGGTTCCCCTTTCCCTCAGGAAGGCAGGAGGTCTCCTGCCGGTTAAACCCTCCCGATGTGGCTCCTGACCACTTCTCCCGCCCCCTGCTTCTCTCTTCCTCCACCTCTCCATTGTCAGATCCCGGAGCTCCAACCTCTCTCACCTTTGCTTTTGTCTTTGTTTTCCTCTTCTGGGAAGACCCCAGGTTCAGTCATTTCATTCTCTCCTTCAGGGTCCAGAGCCTTCCCTGACTCCCTAAAACAGGGTGCTCCTCCTAAATGCTCAGAGTAGCCTGAGTTTCTCTCTCTCCCCAAGGAAATGCTACGTCTCATTCCCAAGGATCTCCTAGAACCTAGGATTATAACACAGAGTTAGCCCTTAATGTTTATTTATTGGATGGATGGATGGATGGATGGATGGATGGATGGATGGATGGATGGATGGATGAATGAGAAAGGTAACTGTAACTCTTTTTGATGGCTTGGATGAACATAAGAGAGCACCAACAAGAGAAAGAATTGTAGACACCCAATCAGATGACCTTGTAGATTGCTATTTTACCATTTTTTAACCAATCAAGAAATGTATTACATTTTCATTCAAGTTTTACTGCAATGAATTCACATTAATGCTATCAATAGTTTTGTCTTGAAGATCTAATTTTGAATCATTTTTTCCCATAGATTCTAAATCTCTGACAAGCACATGGCAAAAGGACACTTATCACACAAATCTTCCTGATATGGAGACAGGACAGACTCTCGAGGAGAGCCTAAAGCTTTAGCAGAACCACTGCTTTGCATTTTTTCCTAATTGTGTGGTGCAGGCATCCTTATTCAGAGAGTTTGCAGATTAAAAGCTAATTTGCTTTAGACCAGCCTGTTGTAGAGCCTGTCTCTTGCTTGGGCTTTGTTGTTCACCAGGGTAAAGTGTAATTTTCTGACTCTTCCCAGCTACTTAGTTTGAGACAATAATCCACTCTGTCTCCTCTTAATTAAAGCAAATAGCTCCCACTCACAATAGTAGTTCAGAAGGCCCTGGTCTTCTCATTCCCTCTGTGCAAGGAGCTAATTGATTTCCAAATGATAATGGTGTTTACATTAGAAAGCCAAACCCCTTGTATTTAGTCCTTAGCTGCTCATCTTAAACCTTCCCGGTCTCATGAATATCAAATGGCCAAAATACCTCCATTGTGGTCAGTGCCTCTTCAGGGGTCAAGACTCAGTTGCCAAATATTTAACGAGCTCATTGGGTGATCTCTGATATACATGCTCAGCTCCTACATTCCTATTTCATCCGAATGAGGAGTCTCCATTGGAATTTTCAAGGAATTGCCTTTGCTATTTTATTAGCACATCATCCTATGGTAAAGACACCCCAAGTAACTCTGGGGCAATGGGTGAGTCTTGACTTTAAGGATCAATTTTAGGCCACAGGTATGACAGTTTAAGGGAGGAAGCTGTGAAGAAGGAAAAAGTAGATAAGCCTCAAGACAGATGAGCGAGGATTGCTAGCAGTGGGAGTTCAGGCAGTGTACACTACCACATGCTTAAAATAATTTGCCTGCATGGTACAGACACGTATCACTAAAGGGCTGATGTTCTCGACCTTGTTTGAAAGTCACAGGAACAGAGTTTCGCAGTACACATTCGGCATTTCCATGATCGCTGACAAGTTTTTCTAGCATCTTGGGTTTCAACTAAGTCAGTAGATGTCTCAAGTGTCCCTGCTTTTAGAAGTTCAAACCATAGCTGAAATAAATCATCGTCCTTATCGATCATTTTCTTGGCCTTCTGCAGAGCTTTACACAAATATTGAAATTCCCTTTTCATCACAACATTTAAGATGAGGTTCAGGCAACCCTCTCGTGGACTGAAATGGGTATTTGTCACGCAAGAGAGGAGCAGGAATTTCGCTTTCCTCAAGCTGCGTTTTGTTTTTAAAGAAACTATTCTCTGAATGTGTTCTTGATCACAGTAAATTGCTCAAGCAACCCAAAGAGGGAAGGGGGGCCATCGGGCAACGCTTCAATATAATCGCTTTCTAAGTAATTAAAACAGTAACTAATTTCTCTCATAATTAAAAAAAGTTTGCTCATTGGCACACACATCCATCCTAATGCCGTATTTAGCAAATACTTTCATTTTTTAAAAAATATCACTTCCAGTACAACAGACTGTCTCCTATCAAGAATGGTATTGCTACAATTTATGGAAGACTTTCCTCCCTTTGGGTTCTTAGCTCAACCTTCCAATCTCTCTTTGAGTCACTGCATTTCAGTGCATCCTCAAACGGTTCCCCTTTCATTCATTCCTTTGGACCTGCAGCATTATTGCACTTGTACCTAAATTATGTCACCTTGATAAATTTTAAATAGATTGTTTTGGGCACTAGAACAATAACTAGTACAACAGATATATTCATTAGCTCATTGGGGTGATATTTTATAGATTAGGGCAAATTACATTTTACCCAGATTACCTCACTTCCCCAAGGTCTCCCAGCTTATTCAAGGCAGAGTACTTACCACAATCCTTGAATCCTAAAATAGTTCATTTTTCTACTACACACCCTGTTATTTTAAAGCCTTCAGTAAAAGACAACTCTCATCTACCCCCTTAGAACACATTCAGCACCACAGTAAACCTTAAAACCAAACAAATGTTTAACAATTTAGCATTCTTGCTAACTTCCTATCTTTAGGGACAAACGTGTGTAATCCATGACACGACAGGTAAAACCCTACACTAAGAACTCCAAAGGTTTCTAAATTCCTTGTCATAGAATCCTGCATCGCCAATATCATTTTAATAAATGAGTCATTGGCTAGGGCTTCTGATGTTTTGTTTTGTTCTTTTCTATTAGAAAGATTGTTTATTTTAATTATATTCTCTCACAGGATTGGTCGTGTGGATATTAACATCATAGCACCTGTCCCAGTGTGTCCAGGGCTGAAAATAAACATGAGAGACATGATCCTTGTCCTCAAAGAGCATCCAGAAAAGAGAAGTGTTGAGGGTTTTGCGTAGCATCCCAGAAATTCAAAAGAATATAGAATCCCTTTTCTCTGGTGGGTGAAACTGACAGCCACCTCACGGAACAGAATCAGGGCTGGCGTTCAGTTCCTTCCTTTTTTTTTTCTTTGAAATGGAGTCTCACTCTGTTGCCCAGGCTGGAGTGCACTGGTGCAATCTTGGCTCACTGCAACCTCCGCCTCCGGGGTTAAAGCGATTCTCCTGCCTCAGCTTCCTGAGTAGCTGGGATTACAGGCGCGCACCACTAGGCCTGGCTAATTTTTACATTTTTAGTAGAGACAAGATTTCACCATGTTGGCCAGGCTGGTTTCGAACTCCTGATGACCTGAGGTGATTCCCCCCACCTCAGCCTCCCAAAGTGCTAGGATTACAGGCGTGAGCCACTGCACCCAGCCCAGTTCCTCCTTAAATGGAGAGGGAAGGTTGGTAGAGCCCTGAACGATGCAGCCAACCATCCTCGAATGCAGCAGGAACAGAAAGAAGGAAAGCAGTGATAGGGGAGTGTAAAATGTGAAGCTAAAACCCACAGCACGTCGCATCAGCAAGGAGATAAATTCGCAGGAAGTAAACATCAGTATCGGTGCTTTAAGAGTCTGGGAAACTCAAAAGCAATTTTCATAAACTCTCAAATATAGCTTTGAATAATGGAAAGCTTAAACAGTCCCTTACAAAGGAAAGTCTCCTTTGAAAGCATTCCAGAAAACCATGAAATGCTGTTGATAAGGCTATGCCAATGTGTGAAGCTCGCCACAATCTGCGCCTCACACTTTTCCCCATTTTCGTCTTTCTTGAAAAAAAAAAAATTCACTGAGCTTCATTATTCTGAGAACAACGACGACGACAACAACAACAACAACAAAAGAGTTTTCTAAAACTGCAACCTCTTTTGCCCCCACAACAAGGGGGCTAGGTGGTGGACATACTTGATTTCTTCTGTGAAAATAATGTCAAAAAACAGCATTTGCAACGCCAGAGAAAAGATGTTTGATGGAAAGTTCCAGTAGGGATGTGTAAGTGAACTCACAAAGTTTCTCGGCCTTATCAACCGTTGTATTTAGGATTAATTAGAGGTTGGCTTGAACCTCAGACTTCACCGGCATGTTTACCAAGACAAGGTGGGCTGATTGGCTTTTACCAACCAAAGTAAACTATTAACTTAGTGGAGTCTTAACTTTCTCAGTGTTTTTCCTGCTGACGATTTCAGGTATTTTTCCTCCTCCGTGCTGACCAATTATTTTCAATTAGACTGATAATTGCATTGTATAGTTGAAAGGCCCAATTAATATCTTTAAAGCAACAATGTTAAGTAGTGTTTAGTGGAAATTTTATATTTAGCTGTCGAGAAATAATCACGGCTTACGTTTATGAAGCACCTTTCATCCTGCTGAATACCAAGGTGCTATTATAAATTTCATATGCTCCATTACTAATTACGGGTCAGAATCTTGTCACTCCAGCACTCCGGCATCCTGTTGGAGGCGAAGAATGATCGACTAACTCCGTAGCATTTGTAAACCATTTTTAAAGCCTTTGATACAATGGGAACGGTGAAGGCAAGGGAGCGAACGGAAGGCAATTGGTCTGAGGATTCCTGGAAGATGGTCCCCCTGCCCGCCACCACCCCCCGAAGCGACTACTCATCAGGAGAGAGATACAGCAAGCTGCATAAAGGACTTACATGTGAACACTGAACCCCCTTTTCAGGGACAGAGAAGGGTGATCCCACGATACCACGGCAAGTCTGTGATTACTCGCTTCCCAACAACTAAAACAAATTCATCACAGCAAATCAGCGTCAGCCAGCCTCGGAAGGGCCATTCATCATCACAGGATATTCGCTCTCTCCTCATTCAGAGGTGCTCAGCCACTGGCTGCAGCATTCCCTGAGATACAAACCGTGTGCACAAGGAAGGGGTAATCGTGAGCACAGCCTCAGCAGATCTCAGGGCATGTTTGCACCGGGGCAGTGGAGCTGGGAATATGGGGGACAAACTGCTCCCAACCTGCCCATCGTGCCCTGTCTTCCAGTAGATCAAAAGCCTGAAATGTAAAGGTAGGTCTTACAGATGCTAAGGTTTCTAGTGAGAGGACAGAGACACACAAGACTTGTGAATGACCTGCAGGGGCCAGTCCCTGAGGTCTGAGGACCTGAGACAAGTTATTCATGTATTCATTCAATAAACACTTACCAAGTGCCTACTATTGACAGGTACTGATTCAGGCCCTGGGAATAGAGAATGAAACAAAGCAAGCAAAAGTCCTTGCTCTCAGATGTAAAAAGGAAAATGAAGTCAAGGAAGGATGGAATCAAATACGTGTCCTTCCACTCAGAAACTATAAATCAAGCCCTCATCTGGGCAGGACCTATGACAGAAGGGAGAAAGTGTGGAGACCCCGAGGAGAATTGGCCCCTTCCTTTATGGAGGCCTGGAGTGCAAGGTGATCAGAGATGCTCATAAGCTCATGCTCATAAGCTCATTCAGTCTGACTAAAAGCAATGAAGGAAAAGGATCAGCTATGAGGAGATCCTGAAAAAGCAAGATGGGACAGCCTATGACTCCATCGAGATAGACAGACTGATTACAGGATGGACAAAGGAATGCGAAACTGACTGAAAGCTAGACAGTTCAAAAAGAACAAGCAGTACATGAAGAGGAATTTTTTTCCAAACAACAACAAGAAAGAAAGAAAGAAAGAAAGAGAGAGGAAGAAGGAAAGAAAGAAAGAAAGAAAGAAAGAAAGAAAGAAAGAAAGAAAGAAAGAAAGAAAGAAAGAAAGAAAGA
>NW_012101476.1:7309666-7323985 GCF_000951045.1 Mandrillus leucophaeus
GAAGGTAGGAAGGAAAGAAAGAAAAAAAGAAAGAAAGAAAGAAAAGAAAAGCATTCTACATATGAAATATTTGATACAAGATGTTGGACAAGAACCCCAGGGAAGACACAACCACAAATTCCTGGCTCCAACGGCTGCTTCCATCTGGGGCCTGTGACTAAGAGGGCAGGGTCGAGGTCGATAAGAGAAGAATGGCTTGGAATCCCGGGACCAGGTCAAAGGGAGCCAGCCTTTCAACCGAGGGATGAGGCACAGCGTCTTTACTTGCTGCATGTCTGAATCATCGTGAAACTGCGATTAGGGTTGATACACGTGCATTTCTGTCAGTACATTCGAGTACCTTAAATAACGGCCTGAGTCTCAGCTGTTGTGGGGAAGAGACACCACAGTGAAGTAAGAGGGTGATTTTCAAGAAAGGACCATTTTTTTAAATCTTGGGTTTTGTAGAAAAAGGAGGGAAGAAAATTATGTTCCCTCCCAAATGCACCCAACGGTTGTAGGTGGGTTTGAAAGGAATGAGTTCATTCCATCTGTGCAGCAGAGAACAGAAACTGTGTCATGGAAAGGGAAAGGAATTCAAGGCAGAAACCCATCAACACCCCATGAAGCCCCACAGTATGTTTCTCCATCTGTATCACAGCACACGCCATCATTCACACCAACTCGTTCTGCGATCGTGATGGTGGCTACCTTGATATCAGGTTGCGACAAGTAACATCCATGCTCACTGCTAGATTCCAGCAGACGTCTCAAGCACAGAAACTCTCTCTACTCTTTCCTATTTGATGATAACTGAATTATTCCAATTAATGATAGCATTGCTCCTTTCTAACAACCTTTTTACTTTCCTTACTGTCTATTAATATAAACTTTTAGCAATGGTTACTTCTACGAGCTGAACACTTTTGTACCTGTTTCCACTAAGTGGATCCCTAAATTATTCATTTATCTTCCAAAGTACCTGGACCTGCAGGCACAGCCAGGCATGGAATGCCACAAAAGGGAAGCTCGGCCTGAGGCTCAGCTCCCCTCTGGATGCTACCTTTGGTCAAATGACTTAAGGGTTACATTTTAACCTTTTTTCTGATGCTGGTGGAAGGCACATTCTTCTTTATGTAAAAGTAGTTCAAACCCTAACGTATTAAGAAGAGATTCCAAAATCAATTACGTCATCCTTCCAAAGATTCAGAATCCTAATACATATGATAGCAGGGATTCTCACAATATTCTTGCAGAGCAGAGAAGAAATCGTTAGTTGTTATTATTATTATTATTATTATTATTATTATTATTAAGGTAGAACAATTAGATTAAAAAGTTCAGATGTTTGGCCATGGGTAGGCCTGGGACTGGAATACGCTTGTCATACTTCCAGCCCATGGCTTATGTAATGCAAAATAACAACAAAGCAGCAAGCACTGTGCTCAGTGCTTAATACTGGGCATCTCACATAAACATTCACAATTACCGCAGGAAGGAGACACTATTACTAGCATTGGCTAAAGCCAAAGAGGCTGGGGTCAGAAACTGGGAGAGCTGGCATTCATACCCACGTCTTCCTTCAGCATTCGATCTCCTCACTTCTGTGTTAGCCAAACCTTTATTTAAAACTGTAAGTGTGCTGACACATTTTAGTTTGAGTGATGGGTTTACAGCAAAAAACAAAACAGTTCCCCCATATTCTCCTTCTCTGGAGAAAAACGACCCCAAGAAACACGGCAATTTATAGAAGAGAAATAAGCAGGAAAGCTACAGTAGAGAAAGGGAAGACTGAGCTTGATTTTAAGCCAGGGGCAGAAGAAAACAACGTGAACTAAAGAGAAAGTAGAAGGTGAGGGTAGGCACTGACCTCAGCTGCCAAGCAGAGATGGGAACAGGAACTGGGAGGGGTTGGGGGTCAGACTGAGGACAGTTGATATCCACATGGGGCCAGGAGGGCAACAGCATGCTTCCTGGGGGTTTCCTCCAAGTTCACTTGCTCTGATCTTCTTAAGGCTTCCACCAACTGGATTCTCATCTAGACCAATGGATCCTCTGTGAATCTTCCTCAGGTCAAATGCTACTGCATCTGCCCGAATCTCACATGCCCCAATTTCAGACCTTGTCTCTGAATTAACAGTTGACTTTTAATTCGTGTAAAGCACGTAGACATCCTTCCTTCTGAAATGTTGAATGTCCTCGTCTCCTGACCACAATCCCTGCACTCTTCAGACGATCACGATCATTCCCACCCTCTGTCCTCCCTGTCTCCTTCCTTTCTTCTTTTTCTATGTGAAACTTTTTATCTCGAAATTCCTATTTCCTTGGTAAGTTATAACCTAAAATTGTCTTGCAATTGCAGTCTCTAAACAGATCGGTCACCCAGCAAATGCTAATTGTGACATCCCAGGTGTAGTGCTGAAGGCAATACAAGAGGGGTATAGTCAAGGCAGATATCCTTGGGGAATTTAGTTGGGGGATAAAACACAAAAAATAGTAACTCTGGATTTTAGGACAATAGCACATCTGAGCTATCTGGCCCCTGGAGGGCCACAATTCACATTCCACCTGCCCCTACTTACTGCTTCCAATACAGCCCTTCTAAGCACAGCATTAAACATCCAAGACATATTCTATAATCTGACATTCTCCAGTTGCCCTAACTTTAGCCCCCCAACTCCTACCCCCCTCTCCCCCCCAAAATCATAAAAGATTCTGCCTGATTCACTCTGATTCTCCCCTTCTTCCTGCACTAATGTATCTGAACTCTAAAGTAACCCTCATTTCAGGGCACATGCAGCTTACAAATCTTCTCTCTCACAGAGAAATTCACAGACTAATTAGGTAATGTTGTTAAAGCAGTTTTAAATCCTTAAATTACACAATCCCTGGGTTTTTTTTTAATCTCCCTAAATTGCTCTAATGTTATGTTTCTCCTCGGTGAATTGTATCACCCAGAACTTATAATGGTAAGTCTCCCAAACTGCCTACACAGTAATGGTCTTGCCTATTTACAGCTCACCATTGGCTTCCACTTACATGATTACTGAAGGACATTTTACCTCCCTATAAACAAGTTCTCAGAGAATGTCCTTTCCTATCTCCATGGAGTCTCAGGAACAGCCAGCACTGGTGACACACTGCCACATCAGGTCTCCAAAAAAATTACTGTTGTTATTTTTCCATGCTGTACAGAAGACTACAAAGAGCTGTTGCCACATCTCTGCATGTGGATTTTAGAAACTGTCATTTCACCCTAGAGATTGTATCGGAAAATCTCAACTTTCCTTTTTGGTCTTTGCTTATCAGAGCTCAGTGGAGTAATGGAGTACAGAGATGCAGCGAAAAGAACTTCAGCTATTTGGGAAGATTACCGCCGGAAGGACTTCCTGGTATGCTTCACCTGGGGATTGCCAGGTAATTATTATCAACAGTTGTTTCCAGAAGCCCAGCAAATGCTGGCCCAGGGCACCAGGAGACAGCGCCTGCCTCCACCATCTCAGGGCGAAACAACCTGCGGCAAGTCATGTGACCTGTCTGACCTCTACCTCCCTTCCTGTAAAAATATTGAAGCAGATGAGCAGTGAGATATTTTCCAGTTCAAAAATAGTCTAAGTTACTAATAAGATTTATATAGAACAAGAGATTCATAAATGGAACCCAGATAATCCATTTCAGAGGGCTTTTCATTCTCTCTGGGCACTTTAAAAATGATTGAGCAGCAATATCACATAATTTTTAAATGATCTTTTTAAGTCAGAGTCATCAGATCATAAACTGGGACAACGTTCTTTTTATTTTATTTTATTTACTTATTTATTTATTTATTTTTTATTGTTGAGACAGAGTCTTACTCTGTTGCCCAGGCTAGAGTGCAGGGGCGCGATCTCGTCTCACTGCAACCTCTACCTCCCGGATTCAAGCAATTCTCCTGCCTCAGCCTCTGGAGTAGCTGGGATTACAGGTGCATATCTCCACGCCCCGCTCATTTTTGTATTTTTAGTAGAGATGGGGTTTCACCTCGTTGGCCAGACTGGTCTTGAACTCCTGACCTCAGCGATCCACCCGCCTCAGCCTCCCACCATGCTGGGATTACAAGCGTGAGCCACTGTGCTCAGCCAGAGATGATGTCCTTTTTGATAAAATCCAAACTAGGCTGAGGAATTGTGTTTGATGGGTTTTCTGTGGACCAGAATATTTATAGTATAATGTCAATAAATACAACATTGGAGTAAAAATTTGAAAAGCCCCCCAAAAGAACCCAACTAGGCCTTCAGGCCAATAGCCCTGATAGGTCAGCATTCTCAGGTTCTATGTTCTATGAGACTAAAGATTCTCTTCTTCTCTCCCTCTCCTCTTCCCTTCCTTCCACCTTTTCTTCTTCCTTCCTTCCTCCTTCCTTCTCCTTCCTTCCATCTTTCCTTCCTTCCTTCTCTCCATTTCTCTCTGTTTCTTACTTTTTTCCTCTCTTTTCGCTTTTTTTTTTTTTTTTGCTCTAACTTTAGTGTTCTTCAAGTCACAAGCTCACGTAAGCAAATAATCAGAGATAAAAACCATCTGGAACCAACGTGAGATTTCACAGCCCGCAGCACTGTCCACATATGGTAGCCACTAGCCACATGTGGGCTTTACATTTCAATTTAAATTAATTCAAATTAAATAAAATTAAAAGTCTGGTTTTTCCATTGCACGAGCTACGTTTGGAGTGCTTGTATTCAACAGCCACCAGCGGCTACTGACTCATACATTGGAGAATGCAGACCTGGGCCACGTGCATTCCTGCACAGAGTTCCAATGGACACTGCTAGATGGCTGCTAGTTACAAGGTTTGAGACTTGTCTCAGAAAAAGCTTTTCTCTAAGCCTGAAGTCAGCCTGTCTGACTTCAAACCCCTCTACCACCACCCGCTAGCTATAGTGCCCTTGAACTATTCATTTTAGTGTTCTACGCCTGTTTCCCCTTTGGTAAATATAGAAATAACAATTGTGCATGGCTTACACTGTTGATGTGGGGATTAAGTGTTAGACTATCACACGTAAGGCTCAGTGCCTAGGCCCTAGTGAGCGCTCAGTGTGGATTGACTATTGTTTTTAATATTAATCCTTAAGATGGAAACGTGAGAGTAGAAAAAAATGGCTCTACCTGCTCTCAGTGCTGAGTAGAGGTCTACTATCTGTCAAATGCTGCTCCGTTTTGATGCCTAGGAGTATTTTCTCTATAGAGAGAAGTCTTCCTTATTATTTATCCCCCACCAAACCCTCCTACTTTCAGTTCAACTCCTTATGCAGAATCTTAAAATTCCTGATAGTGTTCTCATAATAATGTTTAATTTAAAGAAATAGGACTGAGGGCAGAGAATCAACACAGAATTATATGTTAATGCTCTATCTATCTGTGTACTGAAAACCTATGGCTAGCTTTTCACTCAGTCAAATTCAAATAGAGAATTAGCTTCAAAAGCATATGTGATACATGACAGAAATAAATATAAGAATTAAAGGACAATCCATTTTTGAAATGCTTTTTTCAAAACTACCCACTCCACGGGAATCAATTCAAGGTGATAGCTAACGCTTCCAGACAGTTTTGAGGTATGCACCTTCTTGCTGCACAGGGATACAAGCTCCTCTGCTTCTCCTTCCACGCTGAAACTGTGAAATTAAATAGTATCTTGGGGCTGAGTGTGGTGACTCACGCCTGTAATCCCAGCACTTTGGGAGGCCGAGGCAGGTGGATCACATGAGGTCAGGAGTTTGAGACCAACCTGGCCAATGTGGCGAAACCCCATCTCTACTAAAACTACAAGAATTAGCTGGGTGTGGTAGCGGGCGCCTGTAATCCCAGCTACTTGGGAGACTGAGGCAGGAGAATTGCTTGGACCCAGGAGGCGGAGGTTGCAGTGAGCCAAGATCATGCCATTGCACTCCAGCCTGGGAGACAAGAGTGAAACTTCATCTCTAAATAAATAAATGGTATCTTGTCTCGATGTCCACTGACTTTTCAGCCACATTCTTTGATTACCAACCAGTAGATCTATTAGGTTGCTGCAAAAGTGACTGCAGTTTTACCATTGAAAGTAGTGGCAAAAACTGCAACTACATTTATACCAACCTAACAGCCTCTCAGAGGAGAAGAGAAACCAGGGAGATGACTGGACAACCAGCAGCTCTTCTCCTCTCTTCCTGTGTTTTCTGGAGGATCTTGTACCTGACCAGTCATCTCGAAGCACTGGGCACAACCACACTGCCTTCACTCACAGCGATGTCAGGGCAGCCCACAGCTACAGCAGTGAGGCCCTACTGCAGACAGAAGTCGGGCTTGGGAAGCAGAAGAACGGCATTTTTCATTTAAGCTCAGCCACAAGCATTTTTATGTTGAGCACATCGTTTTCTTCTTTATAAAGTGAAGGAGTTAAAACTAGATGATCTCTCAGGTCCCTTCAAGAATCTATCACTTTCACGGCGAGATTTAGTACAAACAGAATTTCAAACAGGTGCTTTTTTTTTTTTTTTTTTTTTTTCCTGATAGAGAATGTTTGGTGAATAGAGACAGATAAAATAAAGCAGAGCATCCAAACACCAAATGGCATTAAAAAAAAAAACAGGAACAAGGTTCCAGTTCTCTTCTGTTTGGTTCTATGCCTTCCCATGGCATCCTCAATGGTAGGAACCTTCCCGTCTCTTGGTGGGGCCAGTGACTCCCGTGTGCACATTATAGAATTTCCAACTGGATCCTTTATTATGTATTAAGAAGTAAAGGATTTGTTTTCATTTCTGCATGGATTTCTTTCTGCATTTCAATAGGAGCCAAGCCAAATTCCTAAGCTGAAGAAATTATAAATACCATCCTAAATAATTAGAAAGGTACATTCTGGGAGCTGAGCGCCTTTCCCCAAACATTTTATCTACTCAGTAGATATTCTACTCTATCCAATATGGTTTTCCTTCACTTTATCTTCACAGGTAAATGAAAAACCAAAGAAATCATTGGCTTTTTTAATTTCAGTGCTTTTTTTCATAAAATATTATTCTTCTCATTATCCCACACTTTAAGAGGCAGCTTCTTTGCACATTAACGAATGCAGGATCTCAAGCAAAATATGATTGCGTTGGAGAGGCCACACTTTGGCAGAGGAATGGAAGGCCAGGTTCATGAACTAATTGCCACCTAGCCAATGTAAGTAATTCCTTTGATCACAGTCTTAATTTTCAGGTTCCTCTACCATCCACTCACTCGAGATAGTATAAAAGCAAGATAAGCAATTAATAAAAGAAACTTTTTAAAAGCCAGTGAAATGGTCCCAGGTTGACCAGTACATACTGAAGCAGGTTGTTATTTGCCTCTGTATTTGCCACAAGGTAGGGAGCCCCTCTTGGCTTATGAGAGAGAAAAACAACTGCCCAAAACTACAAGTTCCAGCATGCAATGGTCCACAGAGATCAAAGAAACATAATTGAAGATGATAGTATCTTCATTTTAATTTTAAAAATTCTCTTATCTTCAAAGAGCTTTTCAAATACTTACAGCATTTCCTAAGTCCCATACTATTATAACTTCTATCTAAAGATGGATAAGAAGAGGCTAGATCAAATTTGATTGAATTTAACCATAAAAGTTGCCCATCATAGGGAGCCTCTGGAGCTCACATTTTCTCACATTCCCATGAGATTTTAGTTGCTAAGTAAAACCCAAGAGCTCTTTTCAGATGGCTTTGTCATGTCATTGATTACTTTCTGGGAGAAACAATCTAAATGGCAGGGGACCGTGATCTTCCAATAGGATTCATCGGATGCCAGGATCTCACTGTTTCCCAGTAGAATGACAGTTTTGCTGCTAGAAACAGGCAAACAAATTTTGAGTTAAAGCTGTTGTGAAGGAACCCCAAACTAGGAAATCAGGAAATATCAACAAAGCTACTAACTAGAGAGATAAATAGCTAATCTCCAGAATGCATGATACAGGGCTGCCTGAAGCCATCCACACCTCGTCCGCACCAGTCATTATCAAAACAAAAGCACCCCGAACATGAAATGTTTCCTCTGGGACAAATGAGGACATGATGATATCGGAGTTAAGAAAAAATCATTTAGGCCGATAGTGAGGGTACAGGAGTCTTCTTTAAGGTTTTGCTTTTAATGAAAAGCAGCCCCCAAATTATTTTCTTTTCTAACAAAGATCAGCCTGTAAAATCAAGCTACAGACATAGACAAGCAAGCTGGAAGCTTGCACAAGTCAATGCCCCTGGTTGTGCCAACAGGAAAAGGCTACGTGGGACTAGGCATATTCAAAATGGCGGCTCCACCTTCCCTTCTCTTTGCCAGCCACGTGTGCAGTAAGGAGCAGACAAGATGGCACCAGCCAAGTGGAAAGGCCATTTGTATAATAAGATAAGGGTGGGGTGACCAGCCTTCCCTGTGCTACATAAATGTCACACCTGGTCCAATCAATCTGTGGGCCCTACCTAAATCAGACACCACCTCCTCAAGCCTGCCTATAAAACCTGGTGCTCTCCACCACAGGTCAGATTTCCCCTTCTGAAACCCCTCTCTTTTGTAAGGGGGAGAGCTGTTCTCCTTCCTCTTTCTTTTGCCTTTTAAACCTCTGCTCCTAAACTCACTCCTGGTGTGTGTCTGTGTCTTTAATCTTCTTGGCACATGACCCCAAACAACGATGCTGCTTCAATAACACCACGGCTGTCCTTCCACAGAACATTGACATTTCACACCCATACCAGGTTAATGACGGATGGCCACTCGGAAGAGATCCACCAGAAACAGAGGATCTGTACTGTGTGCAGCTGTGAATGGATTTGTTGGGTAATATATAGGGTGTTGATACAGATACTTTGTTTCATTCTCCCACATTCCTTCTTCTGTTCTCTTTGTATTTGTTTCTGATTCAGTTATCACCAAATTACACATTTTAATTGAATTATGCGAGATTCAAACTTTCGCTGCTTTGAACATTTCAGTAAACATTTCCACACACTTACCTACAGCTATGCCACAATTCCTTGCAGAAAATTGAGGGCAATTCTGACAGCTTCTCAGTAAGTAGAATTTTCTAAAACATATAAATGAATTTTTACTAAAATCTACTCAGCTGAAGCTTAGTACATTTCTTATTTTTGCTTTTCCATTTCAATTTCCTGAACCATGTTTTGTCCCTTTGTCTTTTCCTGGGTGTGTCCTGATCACACACAATCCAGGGGCAAGCTCTACTATTGCAACCTTGCTATGGGGTCCCCTCCTTTAGAAGAACAAGCGGAAAAGTTAATCCTGTCTACTTCCCTCCTACTATCAAAGACAGCAACCAGTTGCCCATTTCTTCCTCTCTTGTTCCCAATAAGTTGTTCATGTGTGTCTTCTCTTCATCATAAAGCCTTGGCCCATGCTCAAATTTCAGTCCAGGCCTTCACAGTTTCTCTTTTAAGAAATATAGTTGTCTTTTTCTCATGCCTTCCTTTGGCTTTGACCCTCTTAACTGCTCCCTTTTATTTCATCACTAATAAGCTCACCCTCTAAAGGATCAACTCCAATGCATCATCTCCAAATGCATCAACTCCAATGCATCATCTCCAGTGTATCAATTCCAATTCATCATCTCCAAAGTATCAACTACAATTTTTATCTCCAATGCATCAACTCAACTCCAGTTCACCATCTCCAAGCATTAACTCCAATCCAACTCTAATGCGTCATCTCCAGTGCATCAACTTCAATGTGTCATCTCCAATGCATCGACTCAAATGCTTTAACTCCAATGCATGGTCTCCAATGCCTCAACTTTTTATTCAAGTGTTGTTTTTAAACTTATTTATCTTCTCAGATTTTCTTATAGCAATTGTTAGATAAGAACAGTGTATAATATTTTTAAATTGAATGCAGAATTAAGTTTCCATGGGTCAAAAGTTAATCTATATTCAAAAGAATGTCTGACTGAGCCAGTGGACTCCACTAATAGCAGGAGCCAATGAGGTTGCAATCAGAAAGTAGTTACCTTTCTGTAGAGAAATGTTTTTGCTTCCCCATTCACAAACTGAACCAGTAATTCCAGAAAGCAATGTAAAACTGTGTGCCCTTTAGTTACAAGTAGAGAATGAATCAAAAGATCATCAGAGGTCTTGCAATCATTAAGAGAAATGAGCCACTTCAGGACATATATCCTTCTGTATACTGTATCTTTCCTAAGTGAAAGTTAACCCATGAAACTTATTTCAGACAACAAATTACCTCACAAAATGGTATCTCTAATTACAATGAGTTATCTAAAGCTCCACAGATTCAAAAACTGGAAAGATAGCAACTGAGAGGACTTTACAATTACTCACTGACTTGCAAGTCAATGCCTGCTGTCAGCTCTCATGATGAAACACAGACCAAGAAGAGAAAATATGATATAACCCTGATAACACTTATGGACCACCCCCTTTATGCTACGCACATGTATTACATCATTTAACCCTCACAATATGACTAGTCTTCTATAGAATGTTGACGAGTTAATAGAACCAGCGTAATTCATTCACATCCAGCAATACATCAAATGTCCATCCATCCCTATCCTAAGTTGCTCTGGGACCACACATTAATTTGCTTAGAGTTACTATGAAGTAAAAAGACTTTACACTCTGACAAAGTATAGTTAAAAGGAAATGAGGACGTCTGGCCTGACTCCAGGGAAGTCGGACAGTGCCTTAAAATGTCTGTCCGACTGTCATGCAGAGAAGGGATCGTGTTTGTTTTGTATGGCCAAAGTGGAGGGGGAGATTTCAGTCCAGCATAAAATTTTGTAGCTGTGAGGGGAATGAACTTCCTTGAGAAGAGAGCTCATGTCACCAAAGGAACTGAATTGTATTAAATAATACTTACCCAACAAGATAAATTAAGTGCTAAGTACTTTACCAAGCAATGGTAATAAGATGACCTAGATAAATGTCGGCATACAATAAGAATGCAGTGTGGTAAGTTGAGATAGTAAGGATCTAAACAGGTGTTGGAGGAACACAAAAGAGGGTCTGCCATCTCGGCTTGAAGGATGGGAGTAGGGGTGGAAAGTGAGGCTTCCAGTAGAGAGCTCACCTGAATGGAGTCTCAGAGAGGGAGGAGGGGTTAGGCAGATGAGGAAAGTGGGAAGGGCATTCCGGGTATTGGTGACAGGATGATCAAACCCTTAGAGATAGATACAGTACAGAGGTGATTCAGATAGCAGATGAGTGGTTGGACTCACTGACACTAACCATCCAATTCTGATTCAGTAGGTCCTGAAATTGACTAAGAAAACAATTGTCAGTGACAGAATTTATTCACACGGAGTCAGCTCTACTTTATGGCTGAATAAGGAAAGGAATAGCTTAAGGAAGCTGGGAAATAGCCCAAAACAAACGTCAAATTCCCTGTCCTTCTAGGAAGGAAGAGGAACAGAAGAACAGGAGGTGAGGCATAATGAAGAAAACACATGATGAGATCATTCGAGGCCCACACTCCAAAACTGAGCCTGGTGGAGGGACTGAGAAGCACTGTTTTGCAGAAGGAAAAAGTGGACACCTGAAAACAACAAAACAAAACAAAATCCTGCAAATGTAAAAGCATCAGGAAACCATCTGGTCTAACCCTGAGATTAAGCAAAGGAGACCCAGGGAAGGAAGGCACCTTGCCCAGTGTCTCCTGGCTATTTGGAAGAAGGGTACCTGATTCCAAACCCAGGGAGTTTCCATGGTGCCAGGAGGCTCAGTCTTTTGTTTTTTGGTTTTTTTGTTTGCTTGGTTGGGGTTTTTTTTTAACTGTAATACAAAAATTTGGGGCCAGGCACGGTGGCTCATGCCTGTAATCCCAGCATTTTGGAAGGCTGAGGCGGGCAGATCACTTGAGGTCGGGAGTTCAAGACTAGCCTGGCCAACATGGTGAAATCCTCTCTCTTCGATAAATACAAAAAATTAGCCAAGTGTGGTGGCATGTACCTGTAATCCCAGCTACTCAGGAGGCTGAGGCAAGAAAATCACTTGAACCCGGGAGGCAGAGGTTACAGTGAGCTAAGATTGTGCCACTGCACTCCAGCCTAGGTAGCAGAATAAGTGAGACTCTGTCTCAAAAAAAAAAAAAAATGCTGCTATGCTTTTTTGGCTTTTCTCCCTAGGGATCAGGATGGTAATTATTTGTTTTGATTTAGAGTACTTTCCTTTTACAGTTCCTGCTGGCCTTGGAGGCTCCACACAGGGAAGAGAGTAAATGGAGACGGTGGTAAGTGGTTCACAGCAGGGGATAACATCAACAAGACTTCCAAAACAGATTTTCACACAGCAAATCTCTGCTGAGAGTAACCCAGGACCCACCACATTAACACAATTTGTTGAACCCTTTTGCCTGAAGAGGGTCATGTCATAAGTTTAATAAGCATCGCTATTTTCTCAAAGTGCAAGTCTTTATTTTATTTTATTTTATTTTATTTTATTTTATTTTATTTTTGTGACAGGGTCTCACTCTGTCACCCAGGCTGAAGGGTAGTGGTATAACCACAGCTCACCGCAGCCTCCAACTTTGGGGCTTTAGCGATCCTCCCACCTCAGCCTCCTGATAGCTGGAACTACAGGCACACGTCACCTTGCCTGGCTAACTTTTGTTTTTTTTTAGTAGGGACAAGGGTTCCCCACGTTGCCCAGGCGGGGCTCAAACAATCCGCCTGCCTCAGCCTCCCAAAAGTGCTGGGATTACAGGCATGAGCCACTATGCCCAGCCATGAAACTCTATTTAAAAGGAGTAAATATTTTTCTTTCTTGGAGCCTCTCAGCAAAAACATGAATACTTACAATGGCCATTTTTTCTTGTTATTTTAATAGATTCAAAAAACATATTTGTTTGTTTTGCATAAACTCAGCAGTAAATAGAAACTTGTAGGTACCTGGAGAATACATTTGATTAAATTTTCACAGGTTTGAAAGCCAATGGGTATGGCTGAATAAATAAGGAAGTCAGTGGTTGTTGGCAGAAAACCACCTTGTGCAATTCAACGGGGAAGCACTCTACCTGATGGACAGACAAAACGAATGATATTTAAGCTTCCAAATCTCTACCTACTATCCCAGAAACAAGTGACAATGCAGAACCATAGTAAAGCGCCTCTTAATATCTTAAATCATAACTAAAATTAACATAGAAACTCATTACTCATATTCATTGAATATAGTATTTATCAAAGTGCCCTAAACCAAAAGACTCAGTGGGGCACAACATCTAAAATCTTTTTAGAACAAGACGTGAAACACATACACAAAACAAAGAAACATATGTAATAAATATAAATATACTGAATGTACCAAATTAATAAATATACCAAATAACACTATTACATTAACCTTTCAGTTGGCTTAATTTGCATTAAATATTAATATTAAATATTAATATTAAATTATTTTAATATCTGGCAAATCCATGTGAAAAGTTCGCTTTTTTCAATACAAGGGTGGCAACTTACATTTTCAAATTTTCTACATCCTTTAAAAACAATTCTACTTTAAAGCTATTTATTCAAGGTTGATAATTTCTCCCACATACTAAAAATCAAAACACGGGTTCCCGTGTTTTCTCAAGTGCATTATTTTCCAAATTACTTGAAGATAGAAAATAAAAGAGGCAACAAAACGTTCTGAAACAAGCTGTGCACATCCCAAGTCCAGCCCTGAAGGCTCTGAAGGTCCAAAATTTGTATTTCATTGCTGGTCTAAATTCATTCACATCACATTGTGAAGTTGCATGTTTTTGTCCAAAAATTAAGGAGTCAGTCACATTGAAATAGTCCTATCATTTGAACTTTTTGTTTTTATTCTTCCAAGGCAAATTTACTTCTGCTGTAATTTACCAGTGTCTGGCACTATGTCAGTATCACACAGATATTGGTGTTGATGGGTACATTCTACCTTTCCACTTACTCATAGTTCAAGAAAAAAAATTAACTGTTCTCAACATTTACACAGTGTCATAAATGAATTTGTTCATTTGTTCCCAAGAAACTGATTTTCATTTATTTTTTCAAAAAATATTTGAGAGGCTGGATATGGTGACTCACACCTGTAATCCTAGCACTTTGGGAAGCCAAGGCGGGTGGATTGCCTGAGCTCGGGAGATTGAGACCAGCCCAGGCAACATAATGAGACACTGTCTCTACAAGAAATACAAAAATTAGCGGGGGCGTGGTGGTGCATGCCTGTAATCCCAGCTACTCAGGAGGCTGAGGCGGGAGGCTCACTTGAGCCTGGAAGGAGGAGGTTGCAGTGAGCCCTGATCATGTCACTGTACTCCAGTCTGGGCAACAGATCCAGACCCTGTCTCAAAAAATATATAGATA
>NW_012101476.1:7324918-7327169 GCF_000951045.1 Mandrillus leucophaeus
TTTTTTTTTTTTTTTTTGAGACAATCTGGCTCTGTCTGTAGCCCCGGCTGAAATGCAGTGGCGCAGTCTCGGCTCACTGCAACCTCTGCCTCCCGGGTTCACGCGATTCTCATGCCTCAGCCTCCTGAGTAGCTGGGACTACCAGTGTGCGCCATCACACTCGGCTAATTTTTGTGTTTTTAGTAGAGGTGGGGTTTTGCCATATTGGCCAGGCTGGTCTTTTCTTCCTGGGCGCAAGTGATCCACCTGCCTTGGTCTCCCAAAGAGCTGGGATTACAGGCATGAGCCACTGCACACAGCCTTCAGTACATATGTTTGATGACAGAAATATGTCTCAGCTGGATTACCAAACTTTGCTTCTCAGACTATTGTTATTTGTTTACTCATTCATTTATTAAATACTTATAGAACACCACCATATACCAAATATTAATGACAGGCCACAGCTCAACCCTCAGCTGGGCACATATCAAACTACAAACGCTAAGACCTAGGTCGCTTCAAAATTTCCCCAGTACAGAGATTCTTTGACTTTCCATGGTTTGACTTCAGATTTTTCAACATTACAATGTTGCAAAATGATACACATTCAGTAGAACCCGTACTTTGAGTACCCAGCGACCATTCTGTTTTTCATTTTCAGTACAGTCTTCAATAAATTGCATGAGCTAGTCAACAATTTATTATAAATAGGCTTTGTGCTAGATTATATTGCCCAACTGTAGGCTAATGTAAGTGTTCTGAGTATGGTTAAGGTAAGCTAAACGATACTGTTTAGTAAGTTAGACATATTCAGTACATCTCCAACTTACAATGAGTTTATCCAGCTGTAATCCCATCCTAAGCTGAGAAGCATCTGTATATAGAAAACTTGGTAGAAGCCACCAGAACAATAACCTCAGGGTATTTGCCTCACATTTTCAGAACTAAGGTCATGCACCAAGGATAATTTAGTATTAGATATTTAGTAATTAGATACTATTATTAGATAAATATATAATAATGCAATTATTATTAATAATCTAGCTAATTACTCAATATCTAATGATGATGGAAGAGTCTGAGGGGACCACTAACATGCACATTTAGGATGCAATTTCTAAAGAATCGATTCCCTTTGCTATTTCTGAAATTTGGGTGAGTACAAACTCTTAAACAATGTTAATAAAATAAAAAATTCAGCATTGAAATCTGGGCAAGTGCAAACTCTTATAGCTTTAATAAAATAAAAAATTCGGCATTGACATAAACTTCGTTTTTGTCATTTCCAGAACTCAAGCCCCTTCATGACACTAAAGTAAGAAGATAATTCTGGTCATTTCATCTAAGCCCTTCAGAGTAGGTTTTATTTTTCAGTCTTTAAGTTCAGTGCTTGTAATAATGCAGCAAAGCCTTCTGAAGAGAAATCAACACATTTTCACTTAAATATATCTTCCAATGCTCTTTTCCTCTCTCTTTTTTTTTTTTTTCAATCTTTAAAGATCTCTCAGCTTGGGCATTTTATTTGTGCAATGTAGAAATCTTTTTAACCAAAGGGGAAAAAGATGTTTTGTCTTGTTTTGTTAAGAGATAATAATTGGCAACAGAGCGTAAGCATTTAAATCTACCTGTACTGACATCTAAATATGCTTTTTGCAGTTGGCAGGTGTTTGGTTCAAACATATATTCAGGAAATGACTTATTTTGATATTTGAGGAGCCCTCTTCTCTCCAACCCCTTCGGAAAAAAAAAGGTAGATACAGGGAAAAGGAACTTTTCCCTTAAGATGAACAATTTTTGTCTCCCTCATTAATTGTAAACCAGTGTCTTGGGTTCTAGAGTGAAAACAAGATTACTAAAATAGATAACATTTTATAATTCCTAAGATAGTAGAAGTAGGGGTGGGGAGAGTCCCCAGGGTAGACATTTAGAGGGAAGAGGGAGAAAAATCAGGAAATAATAGCTGAAAGGAAAATTTTCACTTTAATTAACTTGTAAAATGCTGTTTATTTGGTGTGATTTGAGGTGGATTTTACAATCAATTACATTGAGTGAGACACTTAATAAGCACACTGTGGGCCTAAGCTACACACAGACTTTATTACTTGGTTGGTAAACCTAAACAAATAGATTTATAATGGTTTGTGGACAATTCCCATGCAATAGTTATATTATTAAATCCAAAGCGTTATTAAACGTTAATTATATTTAAAATTATTGAGATTTAACAATGATATAATCTATGGGGAAGATATTTATCTTCTCCTGTTTG
>NW_012101476.1:7327219-7338682 GCF_000951045.1 Mandrillus leucophaeus
TATTTTTCAGTCTTTAAGTTCAGTGCTTGTAATAATGCAGCAAAGCCTTCTGAAGAGAAATCAACACATTTTCACTTAAATATATCTTCCAATGCTCTTTTCCTCTCTCTTTTTTTTTTTTTTCAATCTTTAAAGATCTCTCAGCTTGGGCATTTTATTTGTGCAATGTAGAAATCTTTTTAACCAAAGGGGAAAAAGATGTTTTGTCTTGTTTTGTTAAGAGATAATAATTGGCAACAGAGCGTAAGCATTTAAATCTACCTGTACTGACATCTAAATATGCTTTTTGCAGTTGGCAGGTGTTTGGTTCAAACATATATTCAGGAAATGACTTATTTTGATATTTGAGGAGCCCTCTTCTCTCCAACCCCTTCGGAAAAAAAAA
Source organism: Mandrillus leucophaeus (assembly GCF_000951045.1). Classification (NCBI taxonomy): domain Eukaryota; kingdom Metazoa; phylum Chordata; class Mammalia; order Primates; family Cercopithecidae; genus Mandrillus; species Mandrillus leucophaeus. The sequence continues at coordinate 7,327,605 of NW_012101476.1, forward strand.
GGTAGATACAGGGAAAAGGAACTTTTCCCTTAAGATGAACAATTTTTGTCTCCCTCATTAATTGTAAACCAGTGTCTTGGGTTCTAGAGTGAAAACAAGATTACTAAAATAGATAACATTTTATAATTCCTAAGATAGTAGAAGTAGGGGTGGGGAGAGTCCCCAGGGTAGACATTTAGAGGGAAGAGGGAGAAAAATCAGGAAATAATAGCTGAAAGGAAAATTTTCACTTTAATTAACTTGTAAAATGCTGTTTATTTGGTGTGATTTGAGGTGGATTTTACAATCAATTACATTGAGTGAGACACTTAATAAGCACACTGTGGGCCTAAGCTACACACAGACTTTATTACTTGGTTGGTAAACCTAAACAAATAGATTTATAATGGTTTGTGGACAATTCCCATGCAATAGTTATATTATTAAATCCAAAGCGTTATTAAACGTTAATTATATTTAAAATTATTGAGATTTAACAATGATATAATCTATGGGGAAGATATTTATCTTCTCCTGTTTGCACTATAATTACCAAACCTCAATGAATTTCTCTCTTTAATTCTGCCATTCTCTTTGCTAAATAGCCTGTTTGATTGAATTCTACGCCTACAACCGAGGATGACGCTTTCTGCGTTAGACCTGGAAAGTCCTTCTTATCCACATTGCTGCTTCTCCATCTTTACTCAAGATCTTGTCAATATCTTCAAAGAGAAGGTTGACACTTTATGGCGAGAGTTCTCACCCCTCCCTAGCTTCTCTCCTGACCGACCCATCGCCTTCGCTCCATTCCCTGTCGCTCCCTCAAAACATCTAAAGCACTAGCTGTATAATTTTATTTCCATTGAGTGCCTTCATTAGTGATCTCTGTTATCTTTTTTCTATGCCTCCTTCGTATTTTGCTTTTGGTATTATGCTGCCATTCCTAGCTTTCAGAAGCATTTTTTTTTAATACAATCCTAAATTTACCTTACCTTCCCTGGCTCCAACTCGTGTTTGCAATGTTTCATCTCTTTCTTTGGGTTGTATAGACAAACTCCAAAAATATATTGTGCCTTCATGATTTTCATTTTTCTTCCTTAAAATGGGACCTAGCCTCTACCCTCTGATGCTGAAATTAGTATTTCATAATCAAGTCCTTGAGTTACATCTTCTCTTACTATATTTTCCTGCCTTGCAGTGTTGGCTGATACGTTCAGAGATCTGTTTCTACATCTCTCTCAGCGCTTCATCTTTTTGTGCCTTCTCCCCATTCCCATATAACAATTTTTATTGAACATCCACTATGTGTCAGGCACCGTTCTAAATTCTGAGGCTAGAGGGAAGGATAACATAGTCAAGGTCCCTACCCTTACAGAGCTAGCAAGTTGGGAGAGAAAGACAACACAAAACACATAAGTAAAATGTTAATAACAGTAAGTAAAATAGCAATAACAGTAAGTAAAGGGTGTAACACATTCCAAGAAAGAAATCGAACTGGGTCTTGTACTAGAAAGTGACCAGAGAGGAGGGCAACTGCTCCAGATAGACTGTGCAGGGTGACTTATCTGAGGAAGTGGCCTTTAAAGGCAAGACCCCGATAATGGGAAGGAGTCACCCGTAGGAACTGAAAGCCATGGGAGGCCCTGGAGGAAGAGTATTCCCAAAGTAAGAACGGCAAATTCCAAGTTACTGTGGCAGGAACAAGCTTAGTGTATTCAAGGAACTAAAGCCAGTGTTGTCAGAGTTTGGTGAGCCCCTGGAGGAGGGTGGGCCGTGAAAGCCAAGAGGTAGGCAGTGCCAGGCACGTGCCATCTACAGAGTTCAATTGCACTGCAGCTCTGCCTCTTTGTGTTTATTGAGTTCAGCCTTCCCAAGCCTAAACAGGCTCCATCCCAGGTTCAAAGCTGAGTATTTCCAAACTTCAGTAAACACATCCCATGTGATATCCAGTTCCAGAAAATGAAAATCAAGGCATGTTCTTTTCCCTGACGTCAACCACTGGAGCAAAATGTCAGCGTCCTTCTCTAGCAGGCACTCATCTGTCTTAATGTCACAGATGAAAAGCATGACACAGAGAAGCTGGTCCTTCCATCTCCTCGACCTCAGGGCTTTCAACTGTGTCAGTTTAGTCACCCCCTCACTGTAGGCACAGCTTGGGTCTCTGTTGTCTGAAACCATCCCACTTCCATGAGACTTATCTCGGAGCACCCCGCGTGGAATCAAAACCTCCTTCTCTTCCATCCCTTCTTCTGTCTCATATTCATTGCACCTGCTGTCTGTTCCCTTGGGCTGGTCCCAACTCCTTTGTCTCCCTTTTTTTTTTTTTTTTTTTTTTTTTTTTTTTTAACCGAAATTTTGCTCTTGTTGTCCAGACTGGAGTGCAATGGCACGATCTCGGCTCACTGCAACTTCTGCCTCCTGGATTCAAGTGATTCTCCTGCCTCAGCCTCCCGAGCAGCTTGGATTACAGGCATGCGGCACCAGGCCTGGCTAATTTTTGTATTTTCAGTAGAGACAGCGTACCTCCATGTTGGCAAGGCTGGTCTCGAACTCCCAACCTGAGGTGATCCACCCACCTCGGCCTTCCAAAGTGCTGGGATTATAGACGTGAGCCTTTCTCCCTTTGCTATCATACACACCAGTTGTCTCTGCTGTACTTGTTTCCCTCCCTGGCCAGAACGCTGCTATCAGCCATAGCTAAGCCTGGAGTCCCTTACTCCATTGACTCAACCAAGGCCTCCGAGCCAACCTCCAATTCTTAGTTATCCCACTGCCAGTTTCTTCAGTCACAGGTGCATCTCAAAATTATACTAAAGAAATCATGAAGAAATCATGAAGCTCCCAAGCACTGGCTCTGTACGTTTTGTGTTTGATGAAGGTCTCACGGTTCTTTAGCAAGTCCCGTGCACCAATCTCTTCTAGACTTCCTATTCTATTCTAGCAGCCACTGTCCTAGCCTTTGCTACTCTCCCTAAATCCCATTTCCTAGCTCTGCTCCACCACATTTTAAAGAATGACTATGCCTCTAACTTGACCTTAGCCATTTCCCCTCAAAACATCCCGGACTTCATCTAGATCCTCTCCTCAGTCTAATTTCAGAGGGCTCAGAGTTGGTGGTGGTGTCGTTTCTAACTTTTTCTGGCACATTGTTATTTATTTAATTATTGCAAAGAACTTCAAGGAGACTATTCTGTCTTGGCAGTGCCATTATCTTGTTTTTATAATATATTCTCTTTTTTTACTGGTCTGAATTATATATATACATATACACACACACACACACACACACACACATATACATGTGTGTATAGATACATAATTTATATATTATATATTTATTTATATAAAAATTTATATATATTTATATATACATGTACATATGCATATATACATATATGTGTGTATATATGTACATACTTTCAATTTTTGTTTTAAATTCAGGGAGTACACATGCAGTTTTGTTACACGGGTTTATTGTGTGATGGTGAAGTTTGGGCTACAAATGATTCCATCACCCAGGCAGTGAGCATAGTACCTGGTAGGTAGCTTTTCAGCCCCTGCTGCCCTCCCTCCCTCTCTCCCTGCTCTAGTAGTCCCCAGCCTCTGTTGTTCCCATCTTTATGTCCATGAGTACCCAATGTTTAGCTCCCATTTGTAAGTGAGAACATGTGGTATTTGGTTTTCTGTTCCTGTGTTAATTTGCTTTGGATAATGGCTAAGCTGCATCCATGTTGCTGCAAAGGACATTTCATTCTTCTTTATGGCTGCATAGTATTCCATGGCGTATACGTACCACATTTGCTTTCTCCAATCCACTGCTGATGGGCACCTGGGTGGATTCCATGTCTCTGCTATTGTGAATAGTGTTGTGATGAACATATGAGTGTCTTTTTAGCAGAACGATTTGTTTCCCTTGGGGTGTGCACCCAGGAATGGGATTGCTGGGGTGAATGGTAGTTGTGTTTAAAGTTCTTTGGGAAATTTCCACACTGCTTTCCACTCTGGCTGAGCTAACGTCCATTCCCACCAGCACCGTGTAAGTGCTCCCTTTTCTCCGCAGCCTCAGGCTTAATGTTTTCCGGAAGGCGAGGACTGTGTGTATTTTCTGAATGAGTGAGTCATCTCATCCCTTCTCCACGCAGGCTTGCCTTCACATCCTCACCAGGACTTCATTCCATCCATACACCCTCTTCTCTCTCTTCTGTCTCATTCTCTCCTTCCCTACCCGCCTTTTCATCTATGAAAATGATAAGCTTATTAATATGCACACATTTCTTTCAAAACAGCTTTCTGCTGCAACAGTTATGAACCCCTGAACTCTTCTGTCACCCGCTGTTCTTTGATGCCTGTCTTCTTGACACGCTCCACTCTTGCTCCCATTGATTCCCTCTTTAACATCCCCACGCCGGCTTCTGCCTTCTAACCCGCCTAAATTTCCCACCCAGTGACCATCTAATGAATAAGCCCTAAAGTCCTTATTACTGCTCATCCTTCACAGCTTCCTCGGGAAGTGGGTAACTGTGGAAGGGCTCTGTGGAATTTCGGGGGAGTGGGAAAGAAAGCATGAGATTTAGAGGCGAAACCAGCCCAAGTTTGAATTCCAGCTTTGCTGCTTCATAGACGTGTAATCTTGGCAAAGGCAGCTTCACATCCCTGAGTGTCAACTTCCTCTCCCATCAACTGTAGGCATCAATACTCACTTAGGCAGGTTGTTATGAGGATAAATAATAGCATGTGGGAAGCTCCTGCTGAATTCACAGGTGCTACTAGGGTTGCTATGGAAGCCCTTCCTGCCTGATTTGCCGACTGCTGGTTTCTTCTGTGATTTCTAAGCAAGCATTTCTAGGTCATCTACTATCTGCCAGGCATTATGTGAGGCTTCTGACCCTTGTGGCCCTGTGCCCTCCCAGCACTCAGAGATTCTGCATGATTCTTTGTCTTTCCCTATTTCCTCACAGCTTTCTTTCCCTCTCTCATTTCCCAGTGTGCATGTCCCCATCTATTTACAAATATCAAAATTCATGCAGAACCCAAATTTTGTAATATAAACTTGAACACCGACCCCAAAAGTATCGAAAGAAATACACGAAAATGTTACCCTACCTAACTCTTAATACTTGTCTACGGGTGACTTTTATTTTTTTCTTCATACTTTCCAGTGTTTTCTGGATTTCCTATCATGCACACTGCTTGGATAAAAATAAAATACTGCACATTTTTAAAAACACCCAGAAGATACAAAACTATCTGTACACCCAACCCTTTGGCACTTCTCATCTGCGGATTTACTGTCTTCACTCTTAAATAATTGAGTGACCTTTCTCTGCAGTCAATTTTCCTTGTGATTATTCTGGAACTCCAAGGCAACCTGTTTTCCCAAGAACAGGGCACCGAGGTGTTGCACGAGTGCGGAGGGAGGGTTGCACCTGTGGGAGAGGCGCGCCGGCCTCTCACAGGGACCTGTAGCTACACGCAGAAGATGCTGCCAATTGCGCGGAGGTCTCTGACGCTTGGTGCTGAGGACACTGTTCTAATTTAAATGGTATCAGAGTAAACACGATGCTACATGTAGAATGAAACTTCCCAAGCCCTACCTGAAGAGATAAGGCTGAAGTCATAAACATCATACGTGGTTTGTAAATGTATGATTTTGCTTTTAAGCGAAACATGTGATCGGTTCCAGGAGCCTGGGTCTGGATCCGGCGCAGAATACCTAACCTTTCCAATAGGCAAGGGCAGAGAAGAAGGGATCGCCATGCACTGGAAATTACTTCCCATTCATGTCATCCAGACCCCCACACACCAAAAAATTCAGTACTTATTCAGTAAGCTAGAGTGAGCAAGGAAGCAGAAAAAAAAGAGAGATGTGAACTCCTGCCAAAAGTCCCGGGTCCCTGTAAAACATAAAATCCCCAAGGTACACCAGTGCAGCCACAGCGCATCTGGGAATTGTTTGTAGGATAATGACAGTGATAATTATGATGACTTACACTTAATTCACCCTCACAGGGGCGTTGTGAAGATTAATGAGTCAATGTTCATAATGTGTTTTTGGTTCCTCGATGAAAGCTCCCGTGGAAGCCCAGATTATTATTATGGTTATTATTGTTTATATTAGACTGTTCCTGTGGAAGGGCCCCCTTCCCAACCTGTCTACTACACTCCCATCACGAAGTTTAGCCACTTCTCTAATGAACAGACCACTGGCTCCAGGAACCGTCACGCGGGCAGGACTCCCCCACTTTAAGAAAGCAAAAATACAGAAAGAACCGGCAGAATCACTGCCCGCAGCGGCCCATGTCCCCGCTGTGTCCATAAAATTTGGTTCCCTCCTCCAGCTGAACCATAAGCATGCAAGGAAGAAGGTAGGCTTGTCAAATGGGAAATATATTGACAGTGTAAATATCTTTCAAAATAGAGTGTCTGCCCACAAATCCGCAGATACAATCAGAAAATAGGTAGAGAAAGCGCTCAGCTGATTCAAAAACAAGGCTTATAGAAGAGCTTTGAATAGTTCAAAATCAAAGACACATAAAGATAATAGATCCATGGATTACTATTTAACATTCATCTATTTGTGGTTTTTTTTTTTTTTTTTTTTTAAAGAAAAGTATTGCAAACCTGCTTTTCTTCTGTGCTAGGGCCTGTACCAGTGTTTATTGAACCAAACAAGGTCCCTATCTTACAGAAGATGCTTCTTGAAGGATGGCGTGTTAATCTTCTGAGTATTTTCTGGTTGGGAGGGTAGAGCACTGTGACAGCCACAGCTGTACCTCTGCAAATCCAGGAATAACACGTTCCCTAGGAGAGTCTCTAGCCTCAATCTGTAGCTGCAGATAGAAATGACAACTCCTTTTCTCAATAATGAAAGCTTTTTGGATAGGGCTAAAAGCAGAATGAACCACCAAAAAGGCCTTTTTGACATGGTGCCTGTGTAAAGACAAACATGTGTAAAGCATCTAAGCATCTGCTTCTTTTAAGGTGCTCAGTAAGACCAGGCGTGGTGGCTCACGCCTGTAATCCCAGAGCTTTGGGAGGCCAAGGTGGGAGGATCACTTGAGCCCAGAACTTCAAGACCAGCCTGGACAACATAGTGAGATGCTGTCTCTACGAGAAATTTAAAAATTAGCCAGGTGTATGCCTGTAGTCCCAGCTACTTGGGAGGCTAGTGTGGGAGGATCACTTGAGTCCAGGAATTGAGGCTGCAGTTAGCGGTGATCATGGCACATGCACATCAGCCTAGGTGACAGAGCAATACCCTGTCTCAAAAAAACGGAAAAAAAAAGATGTTCGATAATACATAAATGAACCCAATCACCCCACAAGAAAAAAAGAAAGTGGAAAACAAAGACTTCCTTCTTCCCTCTGTCCTAGTTATTCATTTATCTCAAATTAAAACTCCCATTCAGTTCTACACCTTAGTTCTAGAGAGTCATGGGATCATTGGGAATTAAGAGTTTCAGAGAACATCAAGACCCTCTCTGTGCCTGGCTGTGGCAGAGGCTGCTGGCTGCCTATCCAAGACCCATTCTCCCTTCTTCCACAGGAGCAGAACCTTAATCTTAGCTGAGCGCTTTACCACCAGGAAGTGAGGTGCACACTTCTCAGACTCCTTTGCAGCTAGGTGTGGTCAAGTGACTCGGTCCCGGCCCAGGAGAGGCTGGCAGGAAAGTGCTGTGGGCGCTAACTTAGCTGGCAGGTGCACCCTCATCCTCCGCACTTCCACTTGTATGCCGCCTGGCGAATGGACACGACAGCAGGAACTGCAGGCACTAGGAAGGACTGTGAGTTAGCCTTGAGGATGGGAGGCAGGAGAACGCCCTCCGATTCCTTGCAAAGATGCCCACATCCAAATCCCTGCAACCTGTGAGTAAGTCACACTATGTAGTAAAGAGAAGTCAAGTTTGCAGATGGAATAAATGTTACTAATCAGCCGTCCTGAAGATAGGGAGATGACCATGGATGATCCAGGTGGGCCCAAATTAATCACAAGAGTCCTTAAAAGGGGAAGAGTGAGACAGAAAAAAACCAGAGAGATGGCAGAGGGAGAAGGACTCCACCCCACACGACTGGCTATGAAGATGGAGAAATGGATTCACAAGCCAAGGAGTGCAGGCAGCCCTAAAAGCTGCAAAAGGCAAGGAAATGGAAAAGGAAGGCAGAGCCCTCAATTGCAGCCCCGCAAGAACCATTTCAGGGTCTTGACTTCCAGAACTGGACCATCAATAAACTTCTGTTGTCTTACTCCAGAAATGCGTGGCCCTTTGCTATAGCAGTGATCGGAAGCTGCTATACCAGTGCTGAGGCTGGCAGAGCAGAAAGACAAAAGGAGCGTGGGTCCCTGATACCGCAGGAGCTGCCAGGCTAGCCCTGGATCACCCTACTCTAGGCTTCTTCTGTGTGAGACAGTAATGCCTGCAGTGTTTAAGATACTGTTATTGGGGGTTTTGTTTCATATGCAGCAAAAACACAACTCCTAATTGATGCACAATAGTTTAGAGCCATATATGAGAGACAGATAAGAAACTGAGACCCCTGACTGTTGAGTAAGACTGGGCACAGTGGCTCATGCCTGTAATCCCAGCACTTTGGGAGGCCAAGGCAAATGGATCGCTTGAGCTGAGGAATTTGAGAACAGCCTGGGCAACATGGTGAAACCCCATCTCTACCAAAAATACAAAAATTAGCTGGGTGTGGTGGTGTGTGCCTTTCAGTCTCAGCTACTCTGGAGGCTACAGTGAGAGGATCTCTTGAGCCCAGGAGGTCAAGGATGCAGGAAGCCAAGATTGTGCCACTGCACCGCAGCCTGGGGGACAGAGAAAAAAAGGTTAAGTGACATCTTTCATTCCATTCAACTATTTATTTGGAATGTGAAGTAGAATCCAAGTCTCTGCACCTCTGTTGATGATCTGCCCAGTGGTATACAACAGGGGTTCTCAAGCTTTAGCCTGCGCTAGAATCGTCAGGAGGGCTTATGAAAACAGACTGCTGGGCTCTAGAGCTTCTGAGTCAGCAGGTCTGGATGGGATTAAGGGATGACACTCTGAAAACACCAGGCTACCCTATCATTGGCCCAACCTCTGATAACGACTTGTCTTCCATTTCCAGGTCTGTAACCAAAGTCCAGCCTTCATGACCACATAATCTGGAATATCACAGCAGCATCCTAGCCAGCCGTCTTGTCTCCAGTCCTGGTTACTGATTTCCCCTGGCCACCCTCTCACCTAATCAGTTTGGCTTTCATGGTGTCGTATGTCTGCCCCAAAGCCATGAGAGCTTCCTACTGTTTGTTAAATTAACTCCGAGTCCCTCTGCAGAACTTTCAGGCTCCCCACATGCAGGCTTTTCTTTTTCCCTTCTTACTGCAAGCCTCCACTCCTCCAGTCATCCCTATAAAGAGGAACCAAAGATGTTTTCCTTTTATAACCAAGAAGACTAAGAGCACCCAGAGAGGCTTGGCCAGGTCAAAGCCTTTGGCGGATCCAGGCTGAGAACCAATGGCCTCTCCAGTCCTCCGTATGCTTGCCAGGACAGTCAAACTCCCTCCCTCGGGGAGCCAGGAACCAGGTCCCTTGCAAGCAGCTCATGGCAGGTCCTGGTTAAGGGAGACAGTGGCGACTCCATGGAAACTCAGAATGAGGTGAGAACATCATGTGCATTTCAACTAATTACTCCAGAAAGGGACAGCAGCCAGGAGGGCCTGGGATTGCTTGTGTGCTGTTATTTAGAATGTTGAAAGCCAGGGCAAACTTAGAGGAAACTGGCAGCAGTTTCACCCACGTCCAGACAGAATGGCATTCTGTCCCTCCCGAAGCAGCCTGGCAGTTGTGTGGCTGCTGGGCAGCTGTGCTTGTCTTTGTGTGCGAAGAAGAACCGGAGCCTAGGAGACGCTACCTCTTGCTACGGGAGGCAGTTTTAAACTCCCAGAAGGAAGCAAGATTCCACACAGGGCAAAAGGAGCATTAAATGATCTACCACATCTGAGCCTCATATATTTTAGGGTCATTGTTGGCTCCTCTCATTGAAATGAGCCTACAAATAAACACACAATTAGGCCCTTGCCAGATACCTGCACCACTGGGAGCTGTTCCTTAAGAAGGAAAGCTTTTCGTGTGCTTATAGTGTCTCTTTCTCTTGCTCTATTACAACAACAAAAAAATAATTCTCTTATGTCTTTGTCCTCGATCTGGTCTGCTTTCTTCCATTTTTCCTTCCCGTTGTTCATGCATGTAAACGCTTCCTCATTCTAAAAATGATCCGCTGCAGCTTGGCATTTCATCCAACCGCTGTCTCTTACAGCATCCTAGAGGGAATTGTGTGAGGCTCTGGGTGCTTCCACACATGCAAAACCATAGCACTTCCTTCGCGCCCGTGATGAATGTCTTCCAACCATTGCTTATTGAGTCTCCTATCATTTGTGGATAGCCCTGCCCCTCTGTCTCAGAGATCAGTCCATGTTTCTCACCAATACCTGCAAGAGCATCCTTTGAACAGTTCTTCGTGAAGGGGAAAACAAAATCCTCCCAGAAGGAGCAGTAAGAAATGGCCAGGCTGACATGGGGAGATTTTCTTCCCACGTTCCTCCTTTAATGACCTGATCAGAATGGTATGGAGAAAAGAGACATGACTGAGAAGTTCAATAGAAATTCAAGCATAGGAAACACTGTATTTCTAACGAGTTGTCTGTCCCTCATGCTCACTGGGGTTTCTTGACCCTAAACCGTCCATCTCTCCCTTTCTTCATCCAGATACTACTATTTTTACTTTCTCAGAGTGACTAAGCTTTTTACAGTTTGAGTGGGTGGGAGCTGCAACCCTTGCCTTAAGTCATTTTAGTGAACTGTATATTTTCCTACCTGGATTTAATTGTGGGAAGATTAGTGGTAGATCTCAATTCAGTGAGAAAGAAAGAAAGAAGGAAAGAAGGAAAGAAGGAAAGAAGGAAAGAAGGAAAGAAGGAAAGAAGGAAAGAAGGAAAGAAGGAAAGAAGGAAAGAAGGAAAGAAGGAAAGAAAGAAAGAAAGAAAGAAAGAAAGAAAGAAAGAAAGAAAGAAAGAAAGAAAGAAAGAAAGAAAGGAAGAAAGGAAGGAAGGAAGGAGG
>NW_012101476.1:7339042-7354030 GCF_000951045.1 Mandrillus leucophaeus
AGAAAGAAAGAAAGAAAGAAAAGAAAGAAAGAGAGGGAGGGAGGAAAGAAAGAAAAGAAAGAGAGAGAGAAAGGAAGGAAGGAAGGAGAAAGAAACAGTTCTAAACAAGGAAATATACTCTCACCAAGAACTGAAAGGCAGGTGCACCCATTACAGAAGTTCTCAGAGGATGCTTCAGCTCTGTAGGCTGCAGGGTAGCAAACCCTGAGAGTGACGGTAATTATGACATGGTGATTTAGATTTTCTTTGTGTAGGGTGCTGCAGCAAAGAGGGGAGAGGGAAGATGGTTTGTAAATGAAACGGGGTTCAGGGGGTGGAAATTCCAGGTGAATTTCAAGCACCTGGCAAACAGGCATCTCTTCTCAGTGTTTCCTTGTTTTGGCCTCAGATCGGGAAGCCGTCATCTCCCTGGCTCTTTCATGGAATTCTGTGTGGTCCTGATTTTACTCAATTAGCCTCTCCTCTTCTGCATTTCATCATGTGTATATGGGTAGAGGCTCAACTTCAAAGAGGTCCAGGGTCTAATTAATGTTCCTAAGGTGCCTCAAGATTCTTGGATGGAAAAAAGTAAAACCACCACCTGTATGCATAATCTGAGACTCCATGACAGCAGGTGGAAATTATTACTATTAAATGTGACTCCATCTCAGCCTATGTGGCAAACTCCTCCTCTGGGGCATGAGAAATGTCAAGCTGCTAAGATTTAGTTTCCTCTGTGACTAGTCATTATTGCTCTGTCTGTCGCTCACTCACTTGCTCACTTTCTTTTTCTCTCTCCATATACATATATATACACACACACACATATATATATACACACTCGCACACACACACACACATATATATATACACACACTCACATATATATGTATTTACTTGTGAGCAAATGATCAGGCTACATTAGAAGACAATATAGTCAACAAATAATGAAAACTGAGAGTGAAATAATAAAGTGTCATGAAGCTAATGGTTTTAGGACATAAAAAGCCATCTCTGCAAACATCCAACTCCCGTCCCTCCTGAGAGCCACAGCCCTGGCCTGCCTTCTCTAGCCGCTGTATCAGTGGATCTAACCAGGGCTAGAATGATCCTGAAACTCAGGGAGAGTACTGATGTAATGTGCTTCAGAGATCAGGGAAGTAACCCTTTATAGTAAGTCCTTAAAATAATCACTCAAAACCTTTTCTCCATCATCTTTCCTGTAATCAGTTCACAAAGAATCAACTACATGCAACCCGAAAGCTCTTTTCAGCCTCCCAAATATCATTCATCTTGGATAAATGGACAGCAGCACCGTGTTTACAAAATTCTTTTGATGTGATCGCAAGAAAGATTTTGCAGAATTCCTTCATAACATTCTCAAGCTGGAAAACAGCTTGGTGAGGCCAAAACCTACTTGCATTTATTCGTTGATTTAACACATATTTATGGAGTCCCCTATAAGTGACAAGCAATGTGCTTATCCCTGGCTTCAAGGAACTTGAGACATGAGGATGAGCCCAATAGGTAACCACCATATTGTAAGCGCTGAGGACGGCCGCATAAACTATTTGCACAGTACAAGGGATAGGAATGCCTTTAGGTCTTATTTTATAGAGATTTTTTTGGTCAGGGATTTATAAACAACAAAGCGGCATGAGGAAGAAAATAGTTCAATGAAATTAAGTTGGGTTGATGCTATCTGTTCTTTATAAGGTGCATTCCTTTGCTGGATGTCTTAGGATCTTTTCTTTTTTTTTCAACCCTGTCCATAAACTCCAATCCACCTTATAGACAAAATCTCCTTAATCTCTGTTATTCCTTGTATTTTTGCTGCCCTTCTATTTTCCACACAAGGGGTGTTGGAACTCACAGAAATAATCTCCTGAGTGTTGAAGACAGAGACACATTAAGTTAATCGGGTTCTCCAGAAAACCAAAACCAATAGTATGTGTATAATACACTATAATTCATATAGGAACATAAAAAGATTTTTTATAAGGCATTTGCTCCCATGATTACAGAGACTGGCAAGTCTGAAATCCGCAGAGTACAGCACAGGCTGGAGACCCGGGAGAGTCAAAGCTCCAATTCCAGTCCAAAGGCTGGCAGGCTGCAGACCCAAGAAAACCAAGGTTCCAGTTCAAGTTAAAAGGCCATCTGCAGGAGAACCCTCTCTGGCTTGGGAATCGGTCAGTTTGTTGTTCTGTTCAGGCCTTCGACTGATTGGATAGTGCCTCCCCACACTAGGGACGGCAGTCTGCTTCACTCAAAGTCCACCAATTTAAATATTAATCCCATCCAAAAATACCCTCACAAAAAACACCCAGAATAATGTTTGACCAAATATCTGGGCATCTCGTGGTCCAGCCAAGTTAACATAAAATTAGCAACCACAGACATAAAGCTCCTACCCTAACACAATGTTTACATTCCTTGTAACATCTTTTTTCATAAGTGTATTTGTAAATATCCCTCTCCATTTCATCTCTCTTCCATAAAGTTAGGGAGAAAACATCAGATACATGATGAGTGAACAACTTAAATCACTTGATATCAGCCTTATTCTACCTGCTACCATCTTCAATGTATTGTCATACCACTTAAATGTATTTTGTAAATGCCAAAGATGTTAGATCCAAAACTGTTTCCAAAATCTATAATCTTACTTTGATGCTGCAATTTTTTAAAAAATAGTGAAATCTTTTAAATATATAAAAGCAATAGATTCCCCCAAATTCCACCCAATTTTCTATTCTGAAGTCAAGAAAATGCCAGTGGCTGAAAATGCCAATGGCCTATTCATAACTTGGCGCTCCCTGTGGACCAGGGAAGGAAACAGAACACAGGTCAGGGACATTCCCTGCTTTGCAGACAGCGAGCTGGCTTTGGGAAAAAACAGGACACCTCTCCCAGAAAGCTGCATCCCATACACTCAATCCGCAAGTGCATTTGACCCTTTTAATATGAGAGATTAAACCGTCGTGATTTTTACTGACTTTCCTGCCGTGAATGATACTGTGATACGGACTTCAGGTGAAATTCCACATCAAGATCATTAACTGCAGAGTACAGACTTCCAGCAATGGGTCAATACGGTAGGTATTCAACAAATATTTGTCAAATCAGTTACACTTCGTATTTCAACAGATAGTTTAAAAATGAATAACTATAACGCAGTTGTTTGTTAATTTATATAAATAGATTTAATTTAATTTAATTAATTTCGTTTAATTTATATAAATAAACACAGAGCTGTATGTGTATATATGTATATATCATTATATATCTCAATGGAGTTTGGCATATAATAATTACTCCTATGTAATATATGCTAGCACTATGTTTAGATTCCCTGTAACATCTTTTTTTGTAAGTGTACTTGTAAATATCCTTCTCTATTTCATAAAGTTGTAGAGAAAATATCAGATACCTGATGAGTGAACAATTTAAATTACCTGGTATCAGCCTTATTCTAGCTGAAACCATATTCAATGTATTGTCATATCATTTAAATGTATTTTTAAATGCCAAAGATGTTAGATCAAAAACTGTTGCCAAAATCTATAACGACACTTAGATGCTGCAATTTTTTCACTCAGTTGTATATATATTATTATGTACTAAGTTCTATTGAGATACATTATTATATATATGTATATATGTACACAGCTGTATATGTATATATGTATACATTTATATATGTAATGTATTATATTACATATATAATAAGTAGTACATACATATATGTAATATCTGTATTATGTAACTATTTTTCCTCTCAACAAAACTTTGACCTGAGAATGATTTAATATCAGAGGTGGCCATCATACACACACATTCACCAGCACACTTACGTAGAGCTACCTGTTGTCTCTCCCTGACTAATAACTTCATATTCTGCAGTCAATAAGAAGCCCCTTCCCAGCCACATGAAGAGCCAACTTTCACAGGATCCCAGTCTCTACAGTCAGAGAGTAAGGCCCAGCAGGAAGCCGTTCTCACATGGTACAGAAGGTGACATCCCAAATGATTCGAAGACATTCTCATAGCAGGTTGATGTTTGTAATGGGAGGTGTTGCATACACACCTACTCATGTACTTCTAGTACTGTGAATTTTTTTTTAGATATCAGACATAAAAACATAAAATCTTGAGCTGGAAGTGTTACTTACAAACAGCCTTATTACACAGATGAGGAATCAGAGACCAAAGTAACCTGTCCAAAATGGCACAGTGAGGAACCGGTGAAGCCAGAACTATACTCTGGATTTCCTTATTCCTTCAAGTCTATCATACTCCTAAGTGGAACACGAGATAGGGATGCCAGCACCCTAATGGTGAGCATTAGTAAATACCACTTGAATTGTCTAAAGCCGATTTACAGTGGAATTGCTTTTATATCAACAGACACACTGCTCATGAAAAACCACAGTCTCCTAAAAGAAATTGGGAATGTTGGAGCTGGTTGGTGAAAATCATGCAATGAACTGTCAGATGGTAGGAAATACACAAGAACATGGGAGAAACATAATCCCCTAAAAAGCTTTAACTCCTTGAAGACAGGAATTATGTGTGATTCATTTTTATCCAGGGTTTAGCAATGCCTGACAGTAGGCACTCAAAAAAGCTCTGTTTGCTGAATGAGTGAACCTTTCACTCTATGTCAGTCTTCAAACCAACACTGAACAGGAGTAATAATCATATGAATATGTCATAGACGCTCAACAAAGCTCTTCCCTGAAGGTTTCAGTCTTTACAAAAATGAAGGGAGTTGCTGGCATTTACTCTTTGAATGATAACACCAGACCACACCTTGTTGATTTGAAAGTTGATGGCCTTATTAAGAAAGAAACAGAGTATCTTAAACTAGGCAAAGTGATTTCTCTCTCTCTTTCAGATTGGCTTTAAAATTCACATTTGCCTACCACTGACATAACCATTTCTCTTGTCATGAGTTTCATGAGTGCATGACTTTTCATTTTCTTGCTCAAAATTTGTCTTTTCTTAAATGACAGAAAGAAAGGGAAGGTGAGAGAGAGAGAGAGTCAAATTAATCAACTTCAAATGAAACATCGAGGTCGATTTACATTTCTGGGAATTAAGGATCACCGTTCAGAGAATCTTGGGAGTTTGGCCAAAATTAACATAAAAAAAGTAGAAGAAGTCAGCTAGCTCATGGAGCCAAGCTACCCAATGTGCAGTGCAAGGTTCAAGGGAGCTGTCTGAAGCTTCAAGGGAGCTCTTAAAGAAAATGTGCTACTGTTATAAATTATGTTAGGACTCTGGGTTGTCCACGACATGACCGCTTAAGACCTATTAGATATTTGGCAACATGAGCTGATGTAAACGAAAAATGAAGGTGACATTGTGATTAAAAATCAACATTTGAGCCAGGCGCGGTGGCTCACACCTGTAATCCCAGTACTTTGGGAGGCCGAGATGGGCGGATCACGGGGTCAGGAGATCGAGACCATCCTGGCTAACACAGTGAAACCCCATCTCTACTAAAAATACAAAAAATAAGCCAGGCGTGGTGGCGGGCGCCTGTAGTCCCAGCTACTCGCAGAGGCTGAGGCAGGACAATATCGTGAACCTGGGAGGTGGAGCTTGCAGTGAGCCGAGATCGTGCCACTGCACTCCAGCCTGGGCGACAGAGCGAGACTCTGACTCAAAAGAAAAAAAAAAAAATCAAGATTTGAGAGACATTTAATGTTATGGAAGAACTTCATGATCACAATTATGTAAAAACGAAGTGTGTATATATTGTATTCTAGTTATCTAATACCACATAGCAAACTTCTCCAAAATGTGGTGGGTCAACACAACAAATTTATTTGGCTCATGAAACCATAATTTGGTCAGGGCTCGGAGGAAACAACCAACCTCTTCTCCACTCAATGCCAGCTGGGGCAGCTCAAAGACTGGGCCTGGAATCATCTGAAGTCTCACCCAATCAGAAGTTGGGTGGTGGATGCTGGTGGTTGACTAGGAGTCTCGGTTCCTGTCCACGTGGGTCTCTCCATGCAGTTGTTTTGTAAAGGTTAGCTTGGGGTTCCTCACAACATGGTGGCCATATTGAAAGACATGCATTCAAGAGAGAGAAAGCCAGGATGGAGCTGATGTATTTTCTAATCTAACCTCATAAGTCACACAGCATCACTTCTACCAGAGTCCCAGGCATGCCCAGATTCAAGGGGAGGAAGCAGAAATTTGTCATTGGATGAGTGTTAACGTCACCTTGTAAAAAGAGCATGTAGGGTGGGATATATATTGATAGGCCATCTTTGGATCATATGCTATCACACATAGAAAAAGATACTGATGTAAACATAACATAATGTTAACAGTGATTTTCCTTGAGTACTGTGATGATGGGTTGCCTTTATTTTCTTCCCAATTATTATCCAAATTTCAATGATCCGCATATTTTACTCTCATAATCATTTCTCTACAGCATACCTGGTGGGAGTGGGGAATGGGATGGAAATGCAATAACTTTTCCTATCATACAAGTGCATTTCAGTTCCCCAAGATTCGCTCACTCAGGAATGTATGTCATTTGTTGTGTCCACTCCAAGCTAGCATTCTCAAAGGAATGCCTCATATTAAGAATATGTGGTGCCCAAAAACCCCCAGAAGAAAGGCTCCATGATTCAACGTGTTTGAGAGTCTTTAATACTAGATCTTATCTCTGAGGGAGACAATATGCATATGAGCATTTTAAAGGCTCTGAAATAGGCTGCTATTAAGGCACTATTATCCCATTTGACATTTGAGCCCCAATCTTGTAGCAACTATCAACCAAAAACACTTTGGGAGTGTACTCCTCTAACCAGGGTTTCTCAATCTCAGCACCGTTGACATTTTGGTCTGGGTAATCTTTCGTTGTAGAGAACTGCCCCGTGTATCCCTGGCTTCTACCCACTAGACACCAGTAGCAGTCTCCCTCCCACCCCAGGTGTGAAAAACAAAATGTCTTCAGACATTACCAAATAGTCCCCAGGGGACAAAATCTCCCCTAGTTGAGAACCACTACTATAAACTAATAAAAAGCAAAACCTCTATAATTATTAGCTTTTCAATTATATTTTAAAAGTAAAAAAGAAAAACAAACAAAAAAAACCTGTCCTTTTCAAATAATTTAGGAGATGGATTAAAGTCTGTTATGCACATGGTGACTAGATAGATGGCTTCAGGCATGATCTCCAGAACCAAGCACATTCACTAACTCTACAGATCTCTTCTATCAGGAAGCTAGCAAGAACTAAGCCAAAAACACTTTCTTCTGTAGTTCTACTTCCAAAAAAAAAACCTACAGTCACACCATGCAAATCTAGCCAAACTGGCAGAGTTTAATCCAAATAAGCAGAAAGCTTGATTAATAGAATCTTTAAAGAAATAAAGACTTTCAACTTAAAAAAAATACTGAAATTGCTGCAAGATTAAGGAGGTTTTGCCAACTAGATATAAAGAAATATGCTTTAATAAGATCATACGTGATCAGCAAATGCGTGTTTACATGTAAATAAGGCCTGCTCTTAAAAATAGTTGATCTAGCTACTAATCTTACTTTCAGAGAAATGTGTTTAAGTTCATTCAAATTTATATCCAAATTGGTGAAAGCCATGAATCTATGATTGCCAAATATTCAATCCACTTGATTTAAGGGATACAAGTGCAGTTTTGTTATACTAACACATTGTGTAGCAGTAAAGCCTGAGCTTTCAGTGTAACCATCACCCAAATAATATACATTATACCTGACATGTTTTCCATGTTTCACAGACCCTTCAGATGTTATGAAAACACCAAAGTTCTCTAAATTTAAACAAAATAGCCAAAAAAAAAAAAAAAACCAATAAAGAAAAAAGCAAGATATCAAAAGACTAAAAAGAAGCTGAGAAAGGAATCACATCAAAGAATTTTAACATGGGGAGCATTGGGTCATGTGGCTAGCTTACCCCCTTGGCCAGCCTCTCAGTGGCCCCCAGGGACCCCTGCTGCTTAGTATTCATACCCTTGGGTGTTCCCCTCCCATGGTGTGCACACTGGACCTGTGGCTTGCTTGTATGTGGCACAGAGGGTGGAACATCACTTCTGAGGTTAGGTTACAGAATGACATGCTCCTCCTATGTCACTCGCTTGCTCTCTCTAAGGGAACAGGTGACCCAGTGAGCAGCCCTAGGGAGAGGCCCCATCATCAACCAACAGGGACCAGAGACCTACAGTCCAGCACCCCACAAGGAACAGAAGCCTCCCAGGAGCCATGAGAATAAACCTGGACCCTTCTCCACTTGAGCCTTTGGATGATACCACAGCCCTGATTGACAGTTTTACTGCAAGCACATGGGAGCATTGGAGCCAGAGCTTCTCCTGGACTTGTCACCCACAGAAACTGTTACATAATAAATTTTTCTTGTTTAAAGCCACTAAATTTTGGAGTAATTTGTTATATAACAACAGATAATGTTATGGGCTGAATGGTGTGTCATCTCCCTCCTTAAGAATTCATATGTTGAAGGCCTAACACCCCAGATACCTTGGAATGGGTCTGTATTTGGAGATAGAGCCTTTAAAGAGGCTGTTCAGTTAAAATGAGACCATTATGGTGGGCCCTAATCCAATCTCACTGATGTCCTTATAAGAGGAAGAGACACCAGGAATGTATATGCAGAGATAAGGCCATGTGAGGACACAGCAAGAGGGCTGTCATCTGCAAGCCAGGGAGGGAGGCCTCAGGGGAGCAACCAACCCTGCTGAGACCTTGATTGTGAACTTTCAGCCTCCAGCACTGCGAGACAATACATTTCTATTGCTTAAGCCACCCAGTCTGTGGTATCTTGTTATGGCAGCCCTAGCAAACTAACCCAGATAACTAACACATCTTCTTATTTTATAGGTGGTATGGCAAAGCATCTTACCTCAAGTCAACCAGCTGGTTAGTAGTCAAGTGGCATGCATTCAGCCACCTGTGTGATTGTCATTGTCAACTAACCTCTCTGAAAATCAATCTCCTAGTCTGTAAAATGAAAGCTTAGACTAGACCAGAGCCGGCAAACAACATGGGCCATGTCTGGCTTGCTGCCTGTCTATGGGAACATAAAGTTTTATTGGAACACAGCCATGCTCATTTGTTTGCATGTGTCTATCTATGGTTGGTTTTATACTACAGCAGTGGAGTTGAGTAGTTGCAACAGAGACCAGATGGCCAGGAAAGCCTATAATATTTATTATCTGGCTGTTGGCAGAAAAAATTAGCCTGCCAACCCCTGGACTTGGCAGTCTCCAAGGAATCATCAAGTTTTAAAATCTCACAGTCCTAGGACTCTAGAACCTAGGATCCTGACATCCAGTATGACAGCTTTTACGTTAGACCTTGATTCTCGAAAGGTGATCCCTGGACCAAGAGCAGCATATTACCTGGGAACTTCCTGAAAATACAGATAATCAGGCACCACCCCAGATGTACTAAATCAGAAACTCTGGTGGTAGAGCCCAGCAATTTGTGTTTTCACAGGGCTTCCATGCACTGATGGGAACCATGGTCCCGACTCACACTGCTACACACAAAACTAAGTGAGAACTATTTTACTCTTAGAGAAAAAAAAAAAAAAAGACGACAAGACCAGAGCAGAATAGTGCTTCCCTCCCCCTAACTCACCCAAGATAAGAGCATTTTAAGGGATATAATCCAGTGCTTCTTGGGAAAATTATATTAAATCATCATCAGCATCATCATCATATGATTGTTTGATTTCTATCATTCATCTCTTTTTGTGGAATTAGTTAAAAAAAAAAAAAAAACACACACAGCTGTCAAACTGTGTGTTGATTCTAGCAGCCAGTTAGAACTGTCCTCTAAGTTGAACAGCCTGACAATGTTAATCTCCTCCAAGAAAAAAAAGGCATTTTGCATTGTATACTTGACATGCTAAACAAAAAGCAGATTCAAAATGATCTAAGATCCAGAAAATAAAGTCGAATTTTGAGTTGTACATTGGAAATTTACCGCCACAAAATTAGGGCATTCAATATATTTTCTAAATGTAAAAGCTTAAAGAAAGAAAGAAAGAAAAAAGAAACAGGAAATCATGACACCCACACACTCAGAAGAGGAATCCCAGGACCAGAAAACCATTTCCTGCCTTGCAAGGTAACAGAAACGTCTCTTCTTTATCTAAAATCCGGTTCCTGTGCCACTCAGAATCAAGAGCTAAGCCAAAATGTTGGTTCAGGGTTGGCAGAATTCACTCTTTCTTCTTTTCCTTGAAAGGCACAGAACTACAGCTGAGTTTCCCTTTTTCTCTTCTTTATACCTGAGAAAGGAGGAGGCATAAATGTTCCACAATGTTCCATTAATGGAAGGGTAGGGCCCCTACGCCCTCCCTAGCGTGGCTCACTCTTCCAGGATGACCTTGCTGGGCCCGTGTGACACCTGGAATCTCCACCAAAAATGCTGGCTCGTGAGTAGTGACTTCATGTCCTGCATTCATACCCAATCTTGGAGCCCTTCCTCAACCTTCTGGGACACTTAGTTTTACTACAACATAGTCATAAACCAACAAGACGTGCTGGTCGTGGTGGCTCACACCTGTAATCCCAGCACTGTGGGAGGCCAAGGCAGGTGGATCACTTGAGGTCAGAAGTTCAAGACCAGCCTGGGCAACATGGTGAAACGCCGTCTCTACTAAAAATACAAAAATTAGCTGGGCGTGGTGGCGCATGCCTGTGGTCCCAGCTACTCTGGAGGCTGAGGCAGGAGAATTGCTTGAGCCCAAGAAGCAGAGGTTGCAGTGAGCCAAGATCGCGCCACTGAACTCCAGCCTGGGCGACGGAGCAATACTCTGTCTCAAAAAAAAAAAGAAAAAAGAAAAAGAAAAAGAAAAAAGAAACCAATAAGATGTAACCAATAGCATGGTAGCATTTTACTTTTAGCCCTGACTTAGACGATACAAAAACAAATCAAGATTTTGCAATTATCTGCTCACGAAGAGACCCACGCCATGCCATTTGGGAAAATACACTCTATTTTAGTTTCTATTTGCCTATTTTTTTAGAGTGTCAAAATTCTAATGCTCTATATGGAGCTGAGGGGATTAACCAATTTACTGACCTGACCTGATGGGTCAATCAGGTCCACTTCTCCATCTCAAGGAACTAATTGTCATTTTTCTTTTCTCGAATCTGCCTCTCCAGGAGAAATTGTTCGCTGTAGAGAGGTTTTAGGAGTATTCACTAATTATCAGGACCACGTCTTCTGGCAGAAATGAGAAACAAGCATGAAGCCTGATAAACGATGTAGTTGCTACAAACAGATGCTCTGCAGGAGCTCCTAGATAGATGGTGATGTGGGCACGTGCGCCGATTCAGCCAGCATTTTTGGTTACCTGGTATGTAGTCAACAGTCTTAGGTTCCCTGATGCTTTCATCTCAGAAAAGATTCAGAAGCCATTCCTGAATATAAAATGGTACACTTACCTTGGAAAGCAGTTTGGCAATTCGTGCAAAGTTAAATTACACCTACCTTCTGATCCACCTAGTCCGTGCTTAGACATTCATCTAAATAAAAATATTTACCCAAAGGCAAGCTTATGTCCATATAAAGACCTGTACGTGAATGTTCCTAGCTACTTTATTGATAATAGCCAAAAACCGGAAATAACTCAAATGTCCATCAGCAGGTGAATAGATTAAAAACTAGTAGTATATCTACACAATGAAACACCATTAGCGACCAAAAGGAATAAACTATCGGTGCACACCGTGCTGATGTATCCCCAAACCATCACACTGAGTACAAATAGCCAGACAAAAAAATACAATACCATGCCGCTCTATTGACACGAAGCTCCCGAAACTGGTCTCTAGTGACAGAAAATCATCGCTGGCTATGATGGGTGGAAAGGCGAGGAAGGAAAGTGTGGGAGATTACAAAGCAGCAAGAGGAAATTTGGGGGGATGAGTATGTTCACTATCTTGATTGCGGGTGCACACGTTTGTCAAAACTCATCAGATTGTACATGTAAATATGTACAATTTATTGCATGTCAATTAAATCTTAATTGACACTTTGTTAAAAGGTGTTATTCTTGCCTTATTACTGAAGAGTCAAAATCTGCCAACTGGAAATGTGTGATATATTCACTAAGCTGACTTTGGAAAGTCAGGTTAGATGTCACTTTTAGGCCGGGTGCAGTGACTCCTGCCTGTAATCCCAGCACTTTAGGAGGCTGAGGCAGGAGGATCACTTTGTGGCCAGGAGTTTGAGATCAGCCTGGGCAACATAACAAGACCTAGTCTCTACTATATATATATAATATGTGTGCATATATATATACACACACACACATATATATACACATACACACACACGTATATATATTTTAAAACATATATATTTAAAAACATAGACATATGTTTCTAAAATACATATACATATGTATTTTAATATATGTATATATACACATATATTTTAAATAAACATGTATTTTAAAACATATGTAAAAGCATACATGTTTTTTAAACATACATGTATATTTTTTAAATACACATATTTTTTCAAAGATACTACTTTTAGCACTCCAAATTGTTCTGTGATGAGAAATCTGATCTCTCTCATTCTGCATTCCCTATCCTCACCCCACACCCAGTTGAACACCAAGGCTTCAGACTCCTGTGGCACCACCAGAGGAAGAGAAGCGCATGAGAGCAAATCTTCCTCTCCTTTCTGTGAAGTCAACAAAAGGGACAAACCCAACGTAAAGGTCAGGAGTCAGAAATGCCCACAACTCACTCCCCCATGCACGTCACAGCAACCAGTCTTCGGCAGGAATTTACCTTGAACTGAGTAACGGGGCCTTTGGAGTGGGTTTAGGCTAGACTGCAGACTCATCACAGGAGCCCACAGCATGAGAGAAGAGGGAGACACCCTGGGACCCCGTCCTGGGGGAGATTCTTGTCTTTCTGACCTCACCAGAAAGCCTCCTGCTTTGCAAAACTGCCTGTTACCCACAGACAGGCTCACCAGGAAGAGGCAACTGTATGCCAAGCAGCATGTGAGTTACTCCACGCACGCTCCCAGCTTTAGGGTTTGCCAGCGACACCAAGCAGCAGGCCATCTCACCTGTGTCTGTGCTAACTCTCCCACCCGGAAGTCACACAGTCCTTCCTACCCACTATGGTTCCAGCAGTAGCCTCCTTCCACCGCTGAATCATCTATGGCTCCCATCCCAGGCTAGCCCCAGACAAGCCCTGGTTGCTCACATCCGAATAGGCTCTCATGAGGTGATTAGGCTTTCTGATGCGGTCCTATCCCAGATGAAGGAGGCAGCCTTAGTGTCTAGGATGTTCTGCCTTCTCAGAACCCAGGTCCAAAGCAAGGTCCAATGTCAACATCATGGACTCATGCTGAAACAACGAAGATGTGTGATGCCTCTCACATAGACTCAGGTCTCCAAAATCATGGGGCTACCTTCTAATGGAGAGCCAGACAGTGCGTGGTTCTCTGTCCTAAGTCTAAGCGCCACCACTGGAGATGCCATCAACTCTTCTGTTTGAAATATTCTCCTGGCTATCATGTCTGTGCTTCAGCATCTCACAGAGAAAGAACTTCGTCTGGGGATTGTTGGGGTTTTTTGAGACAGTGGTCTCCCTGTGTCGCCCAGACTGGTCTCGAACTCCTGGGCTCAAATGATCCTCCCCCTTCAGCCTTCCACATAGCTAGGGATTGCAGGCTTGCACCACCAAGCCCAGATGTCCAGAAAAGTGATGCTGCTATTTGTTCAGTGAATGTCGGTGCTTAGTAAACTGGAGGGACCATAAGCAGCTTACTACACAGAATGTTAATTTCACATTTTCAGTATAAGAGAATGGTTCACAACCTGAACCAATTTGCCTCTCAGGAGACATTTGATAATATCCGGAGATGTTTGGGGTTGTCACAACCGGGAGTGGGGGAGTGCTCCTGGCATACAGTGGGTCAAGGCCAGGGATACAGCTAAACATGCTACAGTGCGTCGTACAGCATGCACACGCGTGTACACACACACACACACACACACGAAAAATTATCTGGTCCAGAGTGTCAGTGGTACGAAGGTTGAGAAACGTGGATACGCAATGAAAAGTTGTGTCTTTCCGGAGACCTCCAAAATTGACGGGAAAGTTAGCCACCTCTGTTTTCAGTTCAGTCTTCAGAATGTAGTTTTAGGCAAGGCATCTGATTTTTCCTGCCTCGGTTTCCCATGTCTGCAAAATGGGAAGGATTCTCAGTCATTTGTTCCTCTTCTCTCTCTCCTGCCCCGAGAGCTGCTAATGAATAGTTGCCAACTACGTTGAAGATTCTAATTACTGTTACCCCCAGGATATCAGCTGGAGATTGTAGGGCACCTGGGAGTCCCGCGGATGGGAGATACTGAGCTTAAAGGGAGCCAGTCCTGTCCTTGCTGTACCATTTATCATTCTCAAAGGGCAGTATCAAGCCCTTAGGCCTGAATTACTCAAAGTTGAATTACTCAAATCAACTCTGGCATCTGCTGAAGGCAACCCAGTGTTCTCACAATTAAATCCCAGCCTTTTCCAAGGTCAGGGACAGAGGACTTCGGCTAAGGGTTTCCCTTAACCAGCAAGTGAGATTCAGAAGACTCTCAGCATGTGGGGAACATTTCGCAAATCTTTGTTGATTGACTGCTTGATGCATGATTCCAATACGATGTATGAGTATGATAAAACTGGGGGTATCTAAGATTCAAAGTTGCCATTAGGATTCAATATACCAAGAAACTTTTCCTGTGCCTCCCAATAGCATAAGTGCTGCAATTTGGAGAAGAAAAAAAAAAAAAAGTTTGTAATTCAAAGTCTGCTAGATGATTGCAAAGTTGTGCCTTCACAAAGTTCTCACCAAGAAGGGGGATAGCCTGATGTTCAACGCCAAATACTTACCTGATGCAAGGATGAACCTCACAACTACCTTCCCTGCTCATGACCCCATCGGAATCCTGGACACCT
>NW_012101476.1:7354480-7395615 GCF_000951045.1 Mandrillus leucophaeus
ATATATATATATATATATGAAGACATGGTATCTGTCCTCATAGAGTATCCAACTGACCCAAGAAGTAAATGCTGGCATCAAATTACAGAAACCTCGTATGCCAGACATGTGTAAGTGTTCATTTGAGTGGCACTGCTGATGACGAATTCAGAGAAAAGGACTTGGAACGGGTTGGGCAGGCTTCCTAGGGTTGGGAAGTAAAGGTAGGAGTTCTGGGACAGCTAAAAGAGTCACCCAAGCCTTCCTCCTCAGCTCTCTGCCAATTGCAAGATCATTCAGGTTTTCCAGGCAAGACATTCCCGGGGGAAAGGCCCTGATTTATTTCTGGCATGAGTTGTTTTGTTTCCTTATTCAGCCAAGCGGCTACTGACGGCAGCCCATAGCCCAGGCCCCCCGCCGGAATTCGTTATTGATCAAGCGAGGACTGAACTGGACTCATGGTTCTCAAACCGGAAGTCTGAGATTCTGCATTTGTAACCCGTTCCCTGGTGTCAGCCTGGAGACTTCACTTTGAGAATCACTAAATGAGAGTCTGGGTAGATAAAAGCAAAGTACGATGCTCCTCTTGGGAAAATTATGCAAAATGCACATCTAAACAAAGGCCTGTGAGGAGCATCGGTCCTTGCTGAAGCTGCACCTCCCAGCTTAGGCAGTTATTACATCATTTTACTAGGTACTCAGCATCAGGAACTCAGGAAGTCTCAAAGACCTGGCTCCACTAAACAAATATTTCTTGAACCTCTGCCATGGAACAAGAGCTTTGCTGTGATATCATCCCACTGCAATGTTCATCTCATGTTGACGGGTCTGAGCTGAACTGTGCAAAAATGCTGCTTTGAGTTGACACAAAGGGAAGCGGAGGATAGACATGGATCTCGCATGAGATTTGAGACACACACACACCACGCACCCTGAAGTGACCTAGCACAGGAAGGGGTGGAGGCCAGAAAAAAGGACCAAAGATTAAAAAACAACTCGCAGCAGACAACAGATAAACCACTTTGCGGTTAGGTCCAGAGTATAGGAATTGAATCAGTTCTGGAAAGTGGTTTCCTCCCAGATCTGCTTGATTCTCACCTTGCACGTTTGTGACGAGCATTTTCTTCCTTTTCAAAAAAAGCTACTTAGCCATAAAGGCAACCTTGCATCCCATTTGACATTTTACAGAGCCTCTGACTGAATTCCTATGGAGCGGATACACACTCACGCATGGCAAATCTGAGCTCATCCTTGCAATGAAGACCAGAGCCATTCTCGGCCAGCAGTGCTGCTTTTTATTTCTTCTTAATGAGTGAAGTTGAAAAATAAGTTCACCAGCTGAAACTGCCAGGGAAATTTGAGACAGCAAATGCAATTATTAACTCAGTTGAAATGTATTATTAAGAATAATGCCCAGCTCTGTTGTAGCATTTTCTGGCTTCAAAGCCATTTACAAACATCAACTAATTAATCCTTACCTCAGCATGGTGAAGCAATTAAGTATGATTATCCCCATGTTACAGAGGGGGAAACTGAGGCACCCAGCGGTTAAGCACGTTGCCCAAGGCCACAGAAAGGATAAGGGTCTAGAATCTCAGGCATTCTCTGGCTTCCATTACACACTGAAAAGCTCTCATGGCCAAGGAAAAGTGAAGTCCATTAGCAGAGAGCGTCCCTGAAAAAAAAAGGAGGGAAGACTGATGGAGAAATCTTTGGCCCCTGCTTTCCATAGCACCTTTTTACCAATAATCAGAATTTTATTTTTCTTTAGTGTTTTCCTTCCTCATTAACTTTTTAAAAACACGCTGACTTGGTGAAAATGCCAAAGCATTTTAATGATGTATGAAATAAAATAATAATAATAAAACCTTCTGCCCACACAAAGAGAATCCGAGCCTGGTGCTTGGAATGGTGCTTTTCTTCCCCGGTCGCATGTTCGTAGCACCCCATTTCTGTGCCATGTCACTCAGCTGCAGCCACAGACTTTTTTTTAATTATTTAAGGAAAATACAATGAACACTGAAACTCAGCGGGCTTGGCCAGAGAGCAGAACTTTGCCTTCTCTACCTTTTACAGATCCTATGTTCTCTTCCATTCCCGTGCCCCTGAACTTCTCTCAAAGCTGCCAGCCCCACCAGAAAAACCTATGTGGGTTTTTTGTTTGTTCCTTGCATTTTGCCTAATTTTCTCTCATTTTCCCTCCTGCTTTCAAATCTTCAATGGGAAAGGTGAGTGCTGGCACTAAGTCTCCCCTTGTTCAGGTTAAAGGCCCCATGGTTGGTAGTAAAGGGGCTGAGATAGGCTGGAAGTACCGGTGTCACATCACGATGTCCCGGGGCCCACAGCTGCTTTTGAGCCCATCGCCAATGTCTTCCTGGGCTCTAGGGGACTTCTCATGCACCTGTCCTTGCAGTGGTGAGCACCGTCTCCTCTTCCTTCAATTGTCCACTGATGGCAGATAGGGAAGGCAGAGGGGATGGGGTGAAGGCACTGGGTCAGCTCCCCTACACCCTGCTTCTACCAGGTAGCAGCCCCCCGACAAATCCTCTCTCAATCCTGCACCCCAGCTTAAGCTTTTCTGCTGTGCGAACTCATCAGCACCATTCCCGAACCTGTCTGTTCACCAGCGGTACTCTCTTCTCCTTGGGTTCATGTAAAGTTGTCTCGCTGAGCTTTTAAAATACCATACAATTTAAAAGACATATGTAAAAACTCTTTTAAAACAGGCAAAGTTAAACTTTAGGTTGGTGATGAGGGACACCCATTTGGGTGCTAACACTAGAAAGAAAAGAATAGCACAGAAATAATTACCACAGGGATCAGGCACCACTCCTGTGACCTGGGGACCAGGAAGCTTGGATCAGGTGCTGCTGCCACTCCTGATGCAGGTGCCACTCGGAATCCACAAAGCCAGCTAATGGATACCAAAATATGGCAGTGGAAAAACTCCATGTCTTCACCGCCATATCTGTGGTGGAAAAAAAATCACCAAATGTCATGTGAAATCATCTGAGTGGTGAAATGTAACTTGCATCCAGAACCCTGGCTGCAAGGGAGTCAAATAACGTGTTCTTCAGCTTCCTAATCTCTGCAGTTCAGGAAAACACACCAGAAAGGGATGGAAATGGATTCTGAGAGCCAAAGGCCCATATTCACCCCAAGCAGCGTATAAACATATGCAACTAATAAAGGCTGTGAGAATCTGTCCTTTAGAGGTGCTTGTGCCTCATGAAGCAGCAAAGGCGAGCACCAAACAATATGACAGAGCTATCTTATAGGAAAACAATAGCATAGAGGGGGACAGGCCAGAAGTCAGAATCTACAGCTGTGGGCCTGACACAGTGGCTTATACCTGTAATCCCAGTGCTTTGAGAGTCTGAGACAGGAAGATCACTTGAGCCCAGGAGTTTGAGACCAGCCTGGGCAACATGATAAGACTCTGTCTCCAAAAAAAAAAATTAGCCAGGCATTGTAGTGCATGCCTGTAGTCCCAGCTACTGGGGAGGCTAAGGTGGAAGGATAGCTTGAACACAGGAGTTTCAGGCTGCAGTGAGCCAAGATTGCACCACTGTACTCCAGCCTAGGTGACAGAGAAAAAACCCATCTCTGAAAAAAAAAAAGAACTACAGCGACCCAACTTTTGATGGATAGTTTTGTCTACTCTATCATAATGGTTTCCTCATAAGAACGTTGCAATGATTCAACAAATTGACACATGTAAAGTATATAGGATAGTGCCTGGCACTTAAAAAGTATTATTAAATATTAGCTATTATTAACATTATAAACATTAATAGTACATATGAATATAATACTATTAATATTAATTATTTGTGACTGATTTTTTTATATGCCAGACTTTGACTAAAATTGGACTTAGAGTAATCACCTCGTGCCAGACTTACCTTCTGCCCTTATAGATCCCCAGTCATGCCCAGGAAATAATCACAGCCTTGATTCTAAAGGCTAGTGGGAGATACTTGCTTCAATATAAAAATAAGTGCCCTATGCTTACTAATTCCCCTCTAATGCAGCACACTCTTTCTTTTCCGCTCCTACATTGGAGCTGTCTATTGCTTGGTCTCTGGGAATGTGGGGCTGGGGAGAGTGCCATTCCACCATGAGAAATATCAAGATCAGCCTTGATTCTGTATGGTAAACTGAAAACAAAGATCCCTTGTCCCCTGGCCTTGCCCTTCCCACTTAGACCCGCCCCACTCCGCTCAGCCCCGCCCATCCCCTCCCACCCTGCATAGCCCCGCCCATCTCATCTAACCCCGCCCTGCCCCATCTAGCCCCGCCCCACCCAGCTCCGCCTCCCGGCTCCCGCGCCGCCCTCCTGGTTGACCACACTTGTGTGAACTGTTCCTGCAGCCTCCTCCACACAGCGGCCATCGCTGCCTGTCAAGGTTCACCTTAGGCTTTCTTCAGGAGCCTTCCTTCAACCCCAGAGCTCAGCTAAGAGTCCTCCTCAAACTGTGTCTTGGCGCAACCGCGTTCAAAGGGATGTGTCTGTTCCACGTCAGTCCCTCCCGCTAGACTGGAGGAACATCAGGGTTGCAGCTGGCTCTTGTTCATTTCAACATTCTCGTGCCTGGCATGCTGCCAGCACATAGTGGGTATTCAATAAATGTTTGTTTAATGCAAACATAAGCGAACGATTGATTGGAGCCTGCCTTCTACCGAGGGGCCAACGCCGAGGCCCCTTTTTCCATTGCTGTCTGCCTTCTTGCACACACACCTTTCCATCGGGGCCTCCCACGCTCGTCCATCACCAGGGGCATCTGGGGAGAGTTTCAGAGACAGATTTCTAGGCCCCCAAGTAGAGATTTTAAAAATCTTTCCCCACATAATTCCGATACAGAGACAGGTTTTGGAATCATTGCTAAAGTTCGGTGAGATAAATCTGAAATGACGTAAAAATGATGTTTCTGGATAAATGGAAATGAAACAATAACATTCACATAAAACGCTTGACAAGCCATGGCCAGAGGGGAGGGGAAAGGGGCAAAAAATCTTGTTGTGAGTGCTGGAATTTTACATTTGCAGCGCAAATAACCTCAAGCAAAATAAATTTAGTCGAAGATGCTGCACAACTCCAGGACACCTGTCAAGTGCACCATTTCTTCTCTTTCAAGAAAGCAAGAGAGAGAAAGAGAGAAAGGTAGCAGTTCGCCTTAGTGAAAACCTACAAATTCGCATCTTTGGTAAATGCCAGAATATCTTCGATAACACATTTACACACCTATGAAAACAAGAAGTTCGGTCAGAAATGCAATAAATGATTCTGAGCCTGTCTTAAAGCCATACAGCTGCAAAAACATAAAACATCGCTCAGATTTTTAGAGCAACGGCTTCAGAAGAAAAAAAAAGCCTATATACAGAGTCTAAAGTAGAAAAACTTTTTGAAGTTTTTATACTAAAAAAAAAAGACGGTCTTTGCCTTTTTATTTTGTGTATTTTATTTCTTTTTGCAAAATTGACTAAACAGATACACAAAGACTAGACGTTTACATAGAAGGAGAGAAGAGTTTGTGATCAGGGCCGGAGAAGAGGAAGCGAATGGGTTGAAATTGAGTGGAACTTTTTCTTGCTTAGTATCCAGCCTGATACCAGGCTGAAACTTTGCCATTGGCACAGATGAAAATAAGGGAGAATGTTAAGAGGAAACTGTGACTACTCAAAGCCAGGTACAAGAAGAATGTCCCACGTTGTCTTGACATTGAACCAAGTCCATGATGGGTAGAGAAGAGATCTGTTAAGCCCTCACGATAACACTTCAACACCCGCCATCCTAGCCACTAGCCACCCTTGGCTCTGGGTTTCCATGAAGCCACTTTCAGCTGTCTCAGATGTCGTTCTAGCCATTTCTGATCCAGCTGGAAGTGCCTGTTTGCTCAGCTTTCCCCCTTCGGCACAGCAAGGTTACTCTGTTGTAATTCCAGTTCTAGCGAGCTTGGTACATCTTTAACAGTTCTTGTGTTGCTATTAACTTAGTGACTAACTGAGAGGTGTTTAGCTTTTGAAACAGTGCCACAAACACTTCGCCCTCATCTCTGGGTGATGTCAGCCCCATAAACGGGAGCGCTGGAGGGAACAATAGAGATTGCAGTGGTAAAATTTAATGAGGTGGACCCTTCTTTGCCCCAAATCTGAAATTGCCCCAGGTTTTGCACCAGGCAGTGAAATGTATCTCTGAAAGAATTTAGGATGTAAATTCTGATTTAAGAGTAATTTTGGTGATTTGGCTTTTAAATTCCATCAGAGGGAAAAAAAAATCATCAAGTCTTTTTACATTCTCCGCTACCAGATGATTTCAAGAGACTCATAAAGACTTTATGAGAAGAAGCTGCTGATTTCTCAATGGAGTTGGCATAAATGGTCCAAACAAGCCTTAAAGCAGCCCTTAAAGGTAGGAGACAGTAAATTTAGCACCAGAAACTAAAAGACACGAGCCTGGAAAAGCCTCGGTAAAACACCCAGCAAGCAGACAGTTCAAGGAGAGACCAAAACTCAGGACTCTTCTTTATAGCGACCTAGATTCGTTCAGAGTTAGAGAAATAGTCTAGACATCAATGTACCCTAGAGGGCTGTGTGTGCCCAGGAGACAGACACAGTCATGATCTTAAATCCAGAGTTTAACTTCACAGTCATAATTTTAGATCTCTGGTTTAACTTTACAGAGGAATCATGAAATTTAGCACCCATGTTGACCTGCTGACAACTAAACCATAATATTAATTAATGGCTCGTGGGACCCTGGCCAAGGCCTACATTAAAACAGACAATGCTTATGCTGACGTGGCACAATCTCTTCCATAAGTACAATTAACTTTTCACTTTTTTAATGATTTCCTCCAGCCAATGCCATAGAGAGGCATTTTCATCTATCTTCAATAGCCTCCCAGTCAGTCTTAGGCCTTTAGATCCAGCAAAAAAAAAAAAAAAAACAAGCTACACGATGCTAAGTGTTGCAACGTTTAGCTCAAAATAAAGAGTTTAGGAGCTCGGTCAAATGCATGAGTTGGTATTTCTAAATTCTGAGTTTGGTTTTTGTTGTTGTTGTCGTTTGTTTGTTTGTTTTGTTTTTTGTTTTTTGAGACAGAGTCTTACTCTGTTGCCCAAGCTGGAGGCGGTGGCTCAATCTCGGCTCACTGCAACCCTCCACCTCCTGGGTTCAAGCAGTTCTCCACCTCAGCCTCCTGAATAGCTGGGATTACAGGCACCTGCCATCACGCCCGACTAATTTTTGTATTTTTAGTACAGATGGGGTTTCACTATCTTGGCCAGACTGGTCTTGAACTCCTGACCTCGTGATCCATCCACCTCAGCCTCCCAAAGTGCTGGGATTACAGGTGTGAGCCACTGCACGCAGCCGTTTTGTGTTTTTGAATTCTACTTCTTATGCTGCAATCACTTTCTCTGGTAGTTATTAGGCTCCTAAGAGAATTAGATTTAAAACCCAATTCCAAATAGCTAATGTAAATGATGAGCATCTCAAGAAAGCTTTCTCTATTTATTATGTATATGAAGTCCCTTTTGCCACTGTTGACTAAATGACCCCATGATAGAATGGACCACTATCCCAAAATTACAGCACAGACTGAGAATTTCTAACATAAAGAGGCAAAGTAGCTGTGCTTTGCCGGGGAAAGTACCTCATGCTATCACCCTCATTTTTTCTTAGCACTCTTTCCTTTTTTATTTGTTTTTGTCCCAGTTTGTACTTTAGAAGCTAGGACTCCTTGAAATAGTTGGCCTGTTTCCAAGTAGCAACTGAGACCTGAATTTTGGAGCCATGCAAGGTATTTTAAACACATGGTTTTATATCTGCACATCAAATAACAGAATCTGCATTACCATAGAATGACCATAAACTTGCGTGTTTTTTTTAATTCTTCACTTAAACAAATGCATGTCTGTCATTGAAAATAGCCACTCCCCAAAATACAAATGATGCCTCCACTTTGATGCAGAGCTGATTTAGTCCTACAAGCCCCTTTGGCATTGAAGAAATCTTCTTGCAGCAACATCTGGAAAGTGCATCCGTAGATAACTCTCAGTCCACAGAGGATATCTTCACAAGCAGGACTGGTGCAAGTAAACTGGCTGAAATATCAAGATGCATTTTTCGAAATAATGAGAATCTACAAGAGCTAGTCATTCTTTTTTTTCCAGTTCTGCTTCTTCTAATGTGAGTTTTGGGGAATGGATATTGATAGGTAATAAACAGCAGCTGCAATAATGCTATTCAATGAACATAGCCGTTTTTCTTCTATAGTGTTCTATCCATGGGCTCAAGATCCTATAAACTAAAAGGCAGCAGAGGCAGCATTACCAGCTTACTAAGGATCGCAAGCATGACTAGTCCAAAAGTTTAACAATATTCGTTTCACTTATTCCTAAAGCAGGGTTTTCTTAATCCCACTGTATCGTATCTGCAAAGTACTTAAAAATTAGTCTTGTGAATTATGCCCTAAGGCAGGCTAGCTTTACAGATATAAAAAGAAAAATCATGCAGAAAGATGTGAAATGATTTATTCAGCACAGGCCAGAATAAAAGACTGACAGCTGCATCTTTCCTCATCCATTGCTAAATAAATCCCATTAACTTTCTCAATCTGATAAATTACTGATAAAATCAAAGGGAACATGAATCCCAATGTTCTTGCCTCCCAAACGAGGCCTAAAATCTGTGCTTGTTTGCATATGCATTTCCAAAATGAGTAATCTAAGATTGCATTGTTTATATCGTTTGGTACAAGCTGCCTTTGGGCATGAAGAACATCAGCGTTTTAGTGGCAAATGCCGCCCCTGTCACCTGCACCAGCCAAATCTTTCAAAGAGAAGCCAGAGGAAGTCTCGGTGAAGAAGCTGGAAATGTTAGCACAAGACAGGATCTCCTGCTTCCTTCCTGTGCTGCTGATTCAAGATAGATGGTGGGCACGGGACTGGTTGAACAAGCCTGTCGGTGTAAGGAAATCACAGGCTGTGTGGATGGCATAAATCATTAGAGAAGGGTACATCGGCCTGACATGGATGGTTAACACCCAGCGTGGCTCATTCTAAATAGAAAAGAAAACGACGCCAGGCACTGGTGGCTCACACCTGTAATCCCAGCACTCTGAGAGGCTGAGGTGGGAGAATCCTTTGAGCCCAGGAGTTTGAGACCAGCCTGGGCAACACAGCAAGACCCCATCTCTATTTTTTTTTTATTATAAATGAAAAAAAAATTTTAAAGAAAAAAATGACATCACCTAACACTGTGATATTATTGGCCTTAATCAATGCAGGAAACTCAACAGAAACTGGTTATTATGAGCATAGTGGTTGACAATTACTACAAATTATACCTCACAGTGATTGAGTATTTACTAAGTATCAGACACTATGGTGTTAAGATGAGTGATCTAATTTCATCCTCCCCACAAGCTTTGCAAGCGAAGTCATAAAAAGAATCAGTATGGAATGAACTGGGAATCCAGTTAAAGTTCTTTCTCTTAGCAGGCCTGTGATGTTGGGCAACTAACCTTTCTAGGCCTCAGTTTCCTTATCTGAAAAATGAAAGAGTATTGTCGCATGCCTCACAGGGCTCATGTAAGGATGAGCCAGCTGATGTACATAGAGCACTAAGCATATCATAAGCACCACTTGTTTTTAATTTCATTTATTATTATTATTTCTTTAAAAAAAAAAGTTTCACTGTCACACAGGCTAGAGTGCAGTGGTACGATCTTGGCTCACTGTAACCTCTGCTTCCCGGGTTCAAGTGATTCCCCTGTCTCAGCCTCCCAAATAGTTGGGATTACAGGTGCCTGCCACCACATCTGGTTAATTTTTTAGTAATTTTAGTAGAGACAAGGTTTTACCTTGTTGGCCAGGCTGGTCTCGAACTCCTGACTTCAAGTGATCTGCCTGCCTTGGCCTCCCAAAGTGCTGTGATTACAGGCGTGTAACCTCGTGCCTGGTCAATTATTTTATTTTTAGGTTTTGGGATTTTTGTTTTTTGTTCTTATTGTTTGTTTGTTTTTTGAGACAGGGTCTTGCTCTGCTGCCCTGGCTGGAGTGCTGTGGCTAGATCACAGCTCACTGCAACTTCTGCCTACTAGGTTCAAGTGGTCCTCCCACCTCAGCCTCCCAAGTAGCTGGGACTACAGGTGCATGCCACCATGCCCAGCTAATTTTTTAATTTTTTTGTAGAGACAGGGTCTCACTACGTTACCCAGGCTGGTCTTGAACTCCCGGACTCAAGCAATCTTCCCACCTCTACCTCCCATAGTGCTGGGATTACAGGCATCAGCCACTGCACCCTGCCCCTTTAGTTATGTTTGATTTATGCTTAGAAAGTAAATTGACACTGAGAGTGCAATATCTTTTGAAAATATCAAACATAATATTTTTCATGGAAAAAAAAAAAAGCACATTAGCGAGTATAAGCATCCTGCCATTGATTGCCAGAGAAAGCTCAGTTTCTGTGCCTGGCTGCAAAGGTACTGCTTTCCTCCTTCAAGACCACTGTGTGTGTGCCTCCCAGGGTCTTGCTCTCTATGCAACAACCTGTCCAGGTTGAACAAAACCACGCTTCTGTCAAAGGTAAACAAGCCCCTGCAATTTCCAGAGAAGCGAAAGAGAAGGTTAAGGATGGCACGTCTCTCACAAGCTCAAGTTCAGTTCAGGTGCGTCCTGCAGTAGCTGCCTTGACTGTGCAGCCACAGCTCACACTGCTCTGTGTCATCATCCCACTCCCTAGATCTGCTGAGATATGGATGTTTATCCCCGTAGCCTTATAACAGAGTGAAGGGGCAAGAACCGCTCTCCCTGTCTTCATGAGGTGATTGTATTACAACCTTATTGCCAGCATGACTCCTAATTATTCCAGAGTGCCAAGATCTGGCCTTCCACAGCGCCTTTCCACACAATTACCATTGAGCCTGACCCTGTTCTTTTCCTATTTTCAATTTCGCTTTTAAAACTATCAGGTTCTCTAAATCCAATGAAGGACTACCTCCACTATAAGAAAAGAGCATATAAGGCACTGCCTTTTCCATTTATAAATATTAAAATAAAAAGGGGACTTCAGCCCCTGTCAGTACAAACAACAGCCTTGGACTCCAACCTCTGATTCCTCTTAAGATTTTGGTGGCCCCATCCTCCAGGGGAGAGATACAACTAATTGCACCAAGCAAGGTTGGAATCGTCATGCTGGCAACTTGGTTCTCTCTAGAATTGTGCCTGCACCTAAAACCATTTCCTAGAAGCAAAGGAAAGTGAGACTATTGACCTGTGGAACAGTGAGTTTTCTATCATTTAATGCTCCCACCTGGTACCCATACACAGAGGAGCAAGCATAGGAAAATGTGGCTTCTATGAAAGTTCATTCTTGATCTCTTTTGAGCACTGGAATCACAGGATGAACTACTTTCTGGATATGTTGTGTTTAAAAAGAGAATAAAGCCAGGCATGGAGGTGCACACCTGTAATCCCAGCTACTTGAGAGGTTGAGGCAGGAAGATCACTTGAGCCAAGGAGTTCAAGACCAGCCTGGGCAACATAGAAAGACCTCATCTCTAAAAAAAAACAAAAAGTGAAAGAGACAGAAAATAAAACTAGTACACCCAGTAGCTCCAATATTTGAAGATCAGTGGGTGATGGTGAATAGAATGTATTTTTGAGGAATATTTCTTCATTCTTCCTGGCAAAGGAAGAATCATGGAGAGGGCTGGGATTGTCTTTGCTTTTTTTTTTGAGGCAGTCTCGTTTGTCGCCCAAGATGGAATGCAGTGGCTTGATCTTGGCTTACTGCAGTCTCTGCCTCCCAGGTTCAAGCAATCCTCCTGTCTCAGCCTCCTGAGTAGCTAGGATTGCAGGCGTGCGCCACCACGCCCAGCTAATTTTTGTATTTTGTAGTAGAGACGGGGTTTCATCATGTTGGCCAGGCTGGTCTTGAACTCCTGACCTCAAGTGATCCACCTGCCTCGGCCTCCCAAAGTGCTGGGATTACAGATGTGAGCTACCGTGCTCAGCCTATCTTTGCATTCTGAAAGCCTTCATGATGGTGATCTGCAGGGTGCTGAAATGTGAATGCACACGCTCTGAAAAAGTCAAAGAAGTAAATGCTGGGTTCTTTTTGGTGCTATCTTTAGACACCATTTTACCAGCTTCATGGCCCTCAGAGGTCTGATAGTGGAAGCATGGCTGTCAGAAGGTCAGGGTTTGTGGATGGTGCTTCTGATACCCACGTATTTAGGATCTGTCACTGATTCGCTGGCCTGTTGGGCTGCCACTCTGGGTTTCTCGTTACTCACCTGTGAAGGACAAGTAATAATACCTACTTTATCTTCCTCCAAGGCATATGGCTGCCCAATATAATTAAGAACTTTTAAGGTTCTTGTATTAAAGTATTAACAAGAATCCCCCCAAAATGGAAAAAAAACAAGAAAACAAAAAACAAACAAGCAAACAAGATAAGAGTTCATGGCTACACTTGTCTGCTACTCCTGAGTACCTTACAATTATTAATGGTTAAAGGCAAGAAGAGGCCAGGACTGGTGCCGCCGGCTCTGTAGTTCAACCGTCTTCTCCCCTAGTATGCTGGGAACCCTTAGGCAATTGACTTAAGCACCCCATGGCTCAGCTTGCTTACCTGTAAAATGGGTATAATCATACTCGCTACCTCATTCATAGTTAATTAACGATGTATAAAACTTTTGAAACTATAAAGTCCAATGTATGTGCTAATTATTATAAATCCAAAAGAGCACCACAGTTCAATTTTTAATTACCTATATATTTTATTGAAAATACATAAAGCACATAATAAAATTAACCTAAGTGTCAAAAATTACTGCTTGCCTGTGCTGTCTTGCCCATCTCTCTGCCAGAATTACAGGAGCAATTTTCTACACTAAATTAATAATTTCATTTTAGTGGTAGAAGTTGAACCAATATGACCAGGCCTAACCTGTGATTTAATGTGTTATAAAATAGCATCTCCCATTCTTGCCTCAATTTCCCTTAGTTATTATAACTCAATTAATATAATACTAGAGCCTATTACCAAAATGTTGTAATAAAATTAAATAGAGGTTTATGTCAATTTCATGTTAAGGGGTTTAAACACTGAAGAATGATCACATTTTTAGTTTAGATCTTTGAAGAGTAACTTAAAATATTCCATGCAAGGGAAAAATATTTTAAAATTATTTTAAGGTATAATTTAGAAGGAGAAAATCTACAGTGGAAGGAGAAAATCTACAGGTACCTATTGGGGGCTTCTAACACTCAGTTACCAAAAAATACGTCATTTTCTACATTCTTCACTTTCTCAAAACAGGACAGATTCTAGACCATAACAGCGAACATGCCCTCTTCCTCAGCAAACTCTGGGCTTATTCTTGTTTAATAATCAATGGCCCATGGACATTGGACATTCAGAATTTCAAGTCCAAGAAGAGAACAAGAGATACAAAATGAAATTTTGGATGTCGTCGGCCTTTAGAAAATGAGAGTAAAAATATTATCAGCCACATTTCTGAAGCCTGTTAGAATAAAATATTATGATAAAGCCAGAAAGACCAAGACCTTGTGGCCCCCTCTTTCAAATTAGTTATCAGGTAGCTGGGAGATAAGACCAAAGATTTCATGAAACAACCTGAGACTCATCTGAAAGCCATACGTAGCAAAGGCATATGGTAGCTGAAGGAATGAAAGAACGGGAAATGGAGGAATAAGTCCATGCTGCTGCTAAGGGAATTCAGTGCAAGGAAAAGAGCTCTATGAAAATTTCTTGGGGGCAGGCATCGTGGCTCACACCTGTAATCCCAGCACTTTGGAAGGCTAAGCTGGAAGATCGCTTGAAGCCAGGAGTTTGAGGCCAGCCTGGGCAACATAGCGAGACCCTGTCTGTAACAAAAATTAAAAATTACCCAGGCCTGGTAGCATGTGTCTACAGTCCCAGCTATTTGGGAAGCTGAGGCAAGAGGATCCATTGAACCCGAGAGTTCAAGGCTACAATGGGCTGTGATCGTGCAACTGCACTCTAGCCTGGGCAACAGAGAGAGACCTCGGCTCTGAAAAATAAAAATAAATAAAAAGAGAAAAAAGAAAAATTCTGGGTGAGTGTGTGTTCTCATTGTTGCCATAAAGAAAGGATGAGATTGGGAAGGGTACAGAGTTAGGGGAAAATAAAGCTCTGCAAGAGGGTATGTGATCCAGGTGTGGACGAGGGACCTTGGGAAGGAGGAAGACACGTGAGGCTGCCCTTCCTGGGAAACCAGCAGCGTTGCTCTGCACCCTATCTGATTGTATTTTAAGCTACAGACAACTCTGCAGCTATTATGGAACCACTTCTTCTAAGTGCCACCTTCAGTTGGCAATTCTTGATGGTACTGCCTCATTTGATGGTAAATGTGTCCCCCAGAGGGTTTAGCATAGGTGACAATGAGTGAAATTAATTCGTATGCTTTCAGTGGCAAACATGCTGGGTCCTGCTTGGAAAAGTTGGCCCTCGCCTTTGTGTTTGTCTTATCCCAGACTCCCCCTCACTCCCGCTGTCTCCTCTGCTGGCCACAAGCTGCAGAAGACACAAAGATACATAATGTGTGCAGTTGGATTGGCCCCAGGGCCATATTGGTTGCAACTGCATCATTGCTATGGTTTAAAATCACATGATGGGTCTACTCGGCACACATCCAAGGTTTGCGGGGGGAAAAGCACGAATTGCTAAGTGGGGCAGTGCTAGGTATAGTACATATACCGTTAGAGGAGGAATCTAATGTTCCCAGAGTGAGTAGCTCCCCTACTTCAAATATAGGTAGGCTGAGGAAGAGAGAGGAGAGATTTAATCAGCTTCCTCCAGAGTTGTTTTTTTTTAAGAGCTTGATTACGATGCATATGAAACATTTTAAAGTTTCAGTGCTACCTATAAACCTGTTCCCTTTTTGCTAATTGCTCTCCATAAAACTAGATCAAGAAGTAGGACTCCCAGCCCAGTTCAAGTTCTAGCATGCCTGCTGGGTACACGTTCAGAGTGCCTAGGTGCTATCTGACAGGCCCTCTGGAAACAGATAGCCTGATGGATGGTGATAAACAGGCAGATGCATTATATTAATAGGTAAATGGCCTTGCAAGGAACTCAAGGTGATGGAAAATAGGATACAATAAACAGTTTGTCATCACAGATATTTCCTAAGAGAAAATGCTTGGAAGGGAGGAGACACCACGTTGCACCTGCATGATTCATCGGCACTGCGGGCCGCTCCAGCAGGGACCCACGCTAGCCTTCCAACACCTTTGAACTGGAATCCCAACAGCCATGTCAATGGCTGACACACAAGAGCAGGAATCCAAGTGAACCGGCTTGCAGTCAATTTCCCCTGCGTTAGTGGCAATCCGTAAACAAGGTGACTGTGGGACAGACTCGCCCTGAGTCTTTTGCCAAGGATCTCATGAGAACAGCCACCAGCTCTGATCTTTGATTCTGCGACACTTTAGGAAACCAGCAGATCCAAGGGCTGGCCAGACCCCAGCAGGACCTTGGAGCTCTTCCCCTGGATCTGACAGTTCCGATGAGTTGGCCTCAAAAACATATGCTTCTTCAGGGCATCTTTCATGCAGAGTGAGGGGCTCAGATCCTTGGTTCTTCCTCATCACAGCATCTAACAAGCCTGAGAAAGTGCTGTGTACTTTGTGTGAATCCCGCCTGCTCCACTGGAAGCCTGTGGCTTCTGGTAAATCTTAACGTGCACACTCCTTCATAGAGAAACCCCTTCGTGGACCCACAGTGGAATATCTGCTAGCTCGTTTGTAATCCGTCCCAGTTTTCTATGAGAATGGCAATCAGTGCGGATGATAAAAAACCAATTCCTTTGGCTTACACCACCAAGCCCTTGTGAGCCGGCATGATTTGTGATGAGATACCATTGATTCTGTCCAGGTCATTCACACACCATCACAACAAGCAGAATCAAAGCTCTTACGCAGGCCTTTAAGGAATGTGTCCCTAAAACATTGATTTATTAAAGAGTCTCTCTGTGCAGTATTTGGAAGGTAAGAAGAAAGGAGGGCGTGTGTGTTGTGTGTGTGTGTGTGTGTGTGTGTGTGTGTGTGGTTTTAAAGTGTTAGCGCTAACCTGCTGACAACAACTTTGGATCAGACGTAGCTTTCCCAGTGGTTCTCATGCCAGGATCCATGATTTCATACACAGAAGAAATGGGGTAATGGGCCTACAAACATTAAAGTAACCGATCACATGAATTTTAGTGTCATGAGAGACAGGTAACTGACTGGATCTCTCAGCAATTCCATCGGAGTTTCGCAAACATTTAAAAGATGGCCTTTTCATACAAAAAACTAGCCGGGCGAGGTGGCGGGCGCCTGTAGTCCCAGCTACTCGGGAGGCTGAGGCAGGAGAATGGCGTGAACCCGGGAGGCGGAGCTTGCAGTGAGCTGAGATCCGGCCACTGCACTCCAGCCTGGGTGACAGAACGAGACTCCGTCTAAAAAAAAAAAGATGGCCTTTTCACATCCTTGAAGATGAATTCTGCAAGAATTACAGTACCAGAAAAAGAGCTCCTCAAGTCCCAGCTCCCAGACCACTGGAAGGTGACCTAATGTACAAAGATTGAGCACGTCTCTGAAGTGGTTTATCGCTAAGGATTAAAATAGCACGAAAAGTCATTTCTTCCCTTGTTCATTTGGAGAAGCAAAATGTATGCCAGCTTTTTAAAAATAGTAATGATTATTTTCTGAATTTTACTACCTGGTTAATACTTCTAGGCAGGCCACAGCACAACTAGTTGGGACTAGACATTATATAAGCTACTTTCTGGATTTTGTCAGGTGCATTTCTCTAACTTAAATAATATTGCGTTTGTAAAGAAAAAACCTAAATTTCTCACTTTTACCAATTAAATAGGTTAAAGTTTTTTAAAAAAAAAAAGGCACAACTTAAAGGGAACATTGGGGAATAGCAGGATTTCATCGGGGCTATTGAAAGGCAGGAAATAGACTGAGTGCAGTGACTCGCCTGGAATCCCAGCACTCTGGGAGGCCGAGGTGGACAGATCACTTGAGGTTAGGAGTTCGAGACCAGCATGGCCAACATGGTGAAACCCTGTCTCTACTTAAAATACAAAAAAGTTTAGCCAGGCCTGGTGGCTCAAGCTTGTAGTCTCAGCTACTTGGGAGGCTAAGACATGAGAATAGCTTGAACCTGGGAGGCAGAGGTTGCAGTGAGCCAAGATCACGCCACTGCACTCCAGCCTGGGCAACAGAGCGAGACTCTGTCTCAAAGGAAAAGAAGAAAAAGAAAGAAAGGCAGGTAATGAGTTCTTGGATAGAAAAGAGTCAGATGCCTTACCAGCATCCCCCTTGGCATGGCACTGCAGTTTCCCTCCCCATCTCAGCCTCCCACGAAAGCAAATCATGAATTTGATTCCTAAAAAACTGTAGCTTGACTGATAACAGCATTACAGAACATTGAATGTATTCTGACTTCAAATGGATTCGCTTTCTTTGATTAAGGAAAGGAAGTGACTCAGATGACTAAGTACAATGTAATCGCATTCTGGAAGAGCTAATATTCCCAAACTAGTTCTATCATAGGAATGGATCCCGATCCTGTATAATGTGGAAAATAGGTACACCATCAGTACTAATCAGCAGAGAGTTGACGGTGTCATACCCAACAAATATACTCAGCATAAAAACTGTGTCCAGAAAATAGTTGTATGAGAGGCCAAGGCAGGAGGATGGCTTGAGGTCAGGAGTTCGAGACCAGCCTAGAAAAACAAGACCCAGTCTCTACAAAAAAATTAAAAAATTAGTCAGGTGTGATGGCATGCACCTGAAGTCCTAGCTACTTTGGAGGCTAAGGAGGGAGGATCACTTGAGCCCAGGAGTTGGAGGCTGCAGTGAGCCATGATTGCACCACTGCACTCCAGCCTGGGCAACAGAGCAAGACTCTGTCTCAAAAAAAAGAGAAAAGTTATAATAAAACAGTCCCTTCTTAATGTTTTTCTCTATTAATTTGGTACAATTCTCACCCCTAAAATGAACTATTTTAC
The DNA here is from genome assembly GCF_000951045.1 of Mandrillus leucophaeus. Lineage (NCBI taxonomy): Eukaryota > Metazoa > Chordata > Mammalia > Primates > Cercopithecidae > Mandrillus > Mandrillus leucophaeus. Next base: position 7,372,525 of record NW_012101476.1, read on the forward strand.
CTTCATTTTCTCCACAGATGAATCTGGAGAATCAGGAATATGAAAGGAAACATTTGCCTACTTTCAACAGAAGGATAGTCTCAGAATTGTGCATTCTTTTGCTGTCCTATATGCTCAAAGCCAATGAGCACTGTAGGGAAATAAACATGTTTTCAGAATAACCATTTAAGACCAACTGAACCTAAACTAACAGGACTAAGAATAATATTGTCATAGCTATTCAAACTGATTCTGAATCCCACGGGAAGTTGTAGATAATTCCTATCACATATCACAGCAATCTCAGCTTCTCAGAGATGGGAGATGATTACTATTTATCCAGAATCTTCTGTGTGCTGCACACCGTACAAGGCATTTTTACTTGTATTTAATCCCGAAACCAGGGCTGACGTTCAGCTGGTCTGCTCCAATACAAAGTCCTGGCTGATGTCCAGCACAATTGGCCAGACATCGGTTCTGATTGGTCTGTGTCCTGAATGACCCTTCAAGAGTACGGTTATTATTATCTCAATATTTACAAGTAAGGAAACTGGAGTTCAGTGAATAAGTAATTTCCTGAGGGTCACACGGATTTTAAGGGAAAACACAACCGACTTCTTCCTACGCTTCATTTGTCTCTTTATGGACTCTATTTCATGTTTTTACTCTGCCAGGAAAGTTGAAGCTGGATTTTGGTTTCGTTTTTCCCCAATATATGCTCAGGGAGGCAAACAGTGTCACTCGAGTACACTCATAAGTATTCACTGAGGACCCTGTTTATAAGGCAATTGAGTATGGCCTGTCATGTATATATGAAAGGGATTCTTATTTTTTTAAATATGTTTAACAGCATTTTTTTGAGATGGAGTTTATATTGTTTCTTTCTTTTTTTTTTTTTTGACAGAGTCTTGTTCTTGTCGCCCAGGCTAGAGTGCAGTGGCGTGACCTCGGCCCTCTGCAACCTCTGCCTCCCGGGTTCAAGCAATTCTCCTGACTCAGCCTCCTGAGTAGCTGGGACTACAGACACCCGCCACCATGCCCGGCTAATTTTTGTATTTTTAGTAGAGATGGGAGTTTTTCCATGTTGGCCAGACTAGTCTCAAACTCCTAGCCTCAAGCGATCTGCCCACCTGGGCCTCCCAAAGTGCTGAGATTACAGGTGGGAGCCACCACACCCAACCATTATGAGTATATCTTAATTTAGACTGAACAAAAATAAGAAAAAATAGTGTGCGGACAAAAATGCTGACCTGTGTGTTTGGTTTCCCAAGGGTTAAGAGGTCATTCTTTTTAGGATCCATAACCCAATTCTTGTGTATCTCAAATTCATATTTTCCCTCCTTGGAGAAATAGCCCTGAAACAAGAAGACTTAGAAACTTTGTCTGCTGGGATTGAAATTATAACTGTGCCTCTGTTGTGTCTCTTCCTAATTTCTTTCTTTTTTTTTTTTTTTTTTTTTTTTTGAGACAGGATCTCACTGTCTTGCCCAGGCTGAGTGCAGTGGTACAATCACAGCTCACTGCAGCCTCTATGTCCTGGACTTAAGTGATCCTCCCACCTTAGGTTCCCAAGTAGCTGGGACTACAGACGCACCACCACATCCAGCTAACTTTTTTATATTTTGTAGAGATAGGGTCTCACTGTGTTGTCCAGCCTGATTGCAAACTCCTGGCCTCAAGCAATCCTCCCATCTCGGCTCCCAAAGCACTGGGATTGCAGGTGTGAACCATGGCATCTGGCCAGTCTCCTCCTAATTTTAAAATGGGCCTGAGGACGAGTGAGGTGGCAGGTCACCATGATGAGCTCCCCTTCGAGTGCTGCTCCTTGGGTCTTCCTGTTCTTTAGTCCTTTAGGTAGAAATCAGTCCTAAGAAATTTTGCAAAAGCCCAAAACTCTCAAAAGCTCCCTTGTCCCAGGTTATTCCTACAGACATGACAAGAATTAAAGATGCTCACTGGGCTTCTGTCATTTCCTTTTCTCTTCTTCATTTTCTTCTTCTTTTTTTTTTCCCAATGTTTTGCATCAAAAGTGTGTGTGTGTTTTTTTCATGGATGCTTAGCAGGTTTTAATTTTATAAAACATTGTGCATCCAGGTACCTTAGGGAACAGTAATTAACTGGGATTATGTTTTCGTTTCAGTGAATTTTAAATGAGAAGACTAAATACTGATTTTTGTCTATCACCAAATGGGAAAACACACAGCCGTGCTCATTTCTTAAGTATATGCCTTTGCTTATGATAAACATTTTCCTAGTGCTATTTGCAATTTGCCCCCTTTGCTTAAACAGGCCATGCCATGGATTATTTAAAATAATGAAAAATGTTGACTTTTAATTTTAATGCACGTTCTTGGCTGTTTCCAATCTGCCTTCTTCCCACCAGGGACTGACAACTACCCCAAAACAAGCTAGGATATCTAATTCTTTACTTTTTTATTTACTTATTTATTTATTGAGACCGGGCCTTACTCTGTTGCCCAGTGCAGTGTCATGATCATGGTTCACTGCAGCCTTGACCTCCTACATTCAAGCAACCCTCCTCCCTCAGCCTCTCAAGTAGCTGGGACTACAGGCATACATCATCATGCCCAGTTAATTTTTTTTATGTTTTGTAGAGGAAGGTCTCACTATGTTGCCTAGCCTGGTCTCGAACTCCTGGCCTCAAGCAATCCGCTCACCTTGGCTTCCCAAAGTGCTGAGATTGCAAGCACGAATCACCTCTAGAATATTTATTTAACAAGAACTTTTTTGCGCATCTGCTGTAGGCCAGGCATTGTTTCAGGTGCTCTGTATTGTAGGAAATAGAGCGTCAGTTTCAAGTTGAACTCAAGATCGCTTCAAAGTGAGGATCAGAAGATGAAGAACAGTGGTTACATCTAAATTATATACTAATTATAAGTTCAGAGAAAGAATAAACCTGACTGGTGTGACATCCCTGCAAGGTAGCAGCAAGCCTTGGAGTTAACCTTGATTCAAAATCCAGTTCTACTATTTACTAGATATTGATCTTGGACAGTGAATTATTTCCCAAGCCTCTTTCTTCATCTGTAAAATGGGGAAAATAGTTTGCTATCCTACGTGGCTATTGAAGCATTTAGTGAGATACTGATACTCAATATGTGGCAACTATCATCCTCATCATCATCAATCACATGAAACTCCAAGGAAACTTTCCAACGGGCAGAAAATAGCCACTAACTTGTAGCTATTGCTATTCTGCCTACACAATGAGACGTCTCTGATGGTAACGTCTGTAGAGCAGATCTTTATGCACACATAGGTTAAGACAGTTTTTTATCTCTGGCTTATGCCTCTCGCATCTCATAACCAAAAGATCACAATAAAGTTTTAATTTGAATAAATTCTATATTATGTCAAGAAATAGTCATTAATAATGAACATCTCCTATGAACGATTTTTTTGAAGAGTGATTTTATTAATTTCAAGTTTATAAGGTAATCAAACTAAGCTGGGGTGATTTCTGCTAGCAGTCCTTAGGCAACCTGCTTTAACCAACAAATGGAAGAGAGTTATAGTGAGTCTGCCAATTGCTTCTCTCTGTGGGTTCACTTTCACAAGGCTTTACGTACAGAAAACAAGCTTGTCTTCTCATTCATAGTGTTGACATCTGTGATCTGTACAGAGTTTACTGTACAAAGACACAGTTCATCTTGATGCCTGTCTGAATTTTAACACAGCTTTAAATTTTTTTCAGCTCTATTGAGGTATGATTGCAAATAAAAATTGTATATATTTAAGGTGTACAATATTATGATTTGATACACATATATATCATGAAATGTGAGTAACACAATCAAGCTAATTAACACATCCAACACCTCACAATAGTTATCCCCTTTTTAAAAAACACTGGATAAAGAAAATGTGGCACAAATACACCATGGAATACTATGCCGCTGTCAAAATAATGAGTTCATGTCCTTTGCGGGGACATGGATGAAACTGGAAACCATCATTCTCAGCAAACTAACACAGGAACAGAAAACCAAGCACCACATAAGTGGGAGCTGAACAATGAGAGCACATGGACACAGGTGGAACATCACACGCCAGGACCCGTAGTGGGGTGGGAGGCAAGGGGAGGGAGAGCACTAGGACAAATGCCTAATGCATGCGGGGCTTAAAACCTAGATGACAGGTTGACAGGTGCAGCAAACCACCATGGCACATGTATACCTATGTAACAAACCTGCAAATTCTGCACATGTATCCCAGAATTTGAAGTAAAATAAAAAATAAAATAAATAAAATAAATAAATAAATAAAAACACATTTTTCTTTTTAACGTTTTTTGTAGCTTATTCTCTATTTTTTATTTTTCATTTTTGTGGGTACATAGTAGGTGTATACATTTATGGGGTACATGCGATGTTTTTATATAGGCATGCAATGTGAAAGAAGCACATCGTGGAGAATGGCGTATCAAAATCACATTTTTCTTAATAAAGCTCCACTCCGGTCTCTGTACTAATAAGAAGACGAGCAAATTCTGAAGTGATTTTAACCAATTAGGATCATTATCTCAGAATGGCATGAAATGTTTTTGTCTGTGGCCTCTTGAAAGGAAGTCCATGTGTCCATCTTGGTTTGGGAAGACCCTTGCACCGAGGCAGGGAATTAAATGAATGCCCTTCGGTTGCACAGCCTTGACTCTCCTAATGGAGTTTGGTGGCTAGACTTTCAGGGAGTTCATAGGTTCAGACAATTCAAGTGGGTCTTTGAAAAACGGGCCAAATGACTGATGTCCAGTGTAGGATGAAAACAATGAAGGTGTTAACAAGTCACTCTCATCTGCCCACTAGTGCAAGTCCCCCAAGGACTTCTAGCGGGCCATATTGCCAACTTGAGTTGGATTACTAGCTTGGTTGTTAAGAGGATGTAATTAAAAAAAAGGCATTTCTTCCAATAAGTTTGTTTCTCATGTAGTTTTTAAATAAAAGCACACCTACAAAAAAAGAAAAAAAAAGAAAACACTTCTGCCCCACTTTTTGAAATGTGACCACAAACTATATTCTTCACCCCAGATCACTCTCCATACCATGACTATCAAAGGCTTAGGTAACAAAATAACCTCAACTTCAAAACCGTGTTATTTTTCTCTATGCTTCTCCCTTGAAGGTTAGTTCTTAGAAGCAAAAACTCTCTATTTGAAGTTTTAAACTTGCAGCATAGAAGTATAACCTTAGCAAGAAACAGAATTTTAAAAAATTGTTACACTAGTATAACATTAGGAGGCTTACACGTAATGTTACATCAATCATTTTGTTTGATACATTATTCAATAAAGATCTACCCAGTCACTGCTATTCAAGTACTAGTGGGAGGCACCAGACCTGCAAAGCAAAGGGGATCCCAGTCCCCAAAAGGTTCACAGTCCACCCTTGAGACAGATAGGATATTATTTTCTATCCATTTTGGGTGAAGGAGGTTAAGGGACGTGCCTAAAGTCACATAACTAGAAAAAGCCCAAGCTGGGTAGGGCATGGTGGCTCATGCTTGTAATCCCAGCACTTTGGGAGGCCGAGGCGGTGGATCGCCTAAGGTCAGGAGTTCGAGACCAGCTTGGCCAACACGGCAAAACCCCTACTAAAAATACAAAAAGTTAGCCAGATGTGGTGGCAGATGTCTGTAATCCCAGCTACTTAGGAGGCTGAGGCAGGAGAACTGCTTGAAACTAGGAGGTGAAGGCTGCAGTGAGCCAAGATCATGCCACTGCACTCCAGCCTGAGCAACAAGAGCAAAACGTCATCTCAAAAAAAAAAAAGAAAGAAAGAAAAAGAAAAGAAAAGAAAGACAGAAAGAAAGAAAAAATAAAGAAAGGGCCCAAGCTGGAGTTAAAATTGAAGTCTTTCTTCACTAAGTACTTTGTTCATTTCTTTCTACGAGGCTGCCTGTGCGTGCTCTCCCAATGGACGGACTTTCCCTGACTCTCACTGATAGAAATCTTCCTCATGTGGTCAGCACTAGAAATTGGTTGGAAATTAACGAGGATTCAGCATAACTAGAGTTCCTTCTGAAAAAGACGTTTGTCCCATGTATGCCCTGAGTTTATCTCAGGCCTACTGCAATATAAGCTATAACCCATGTGTAAAGTGCCAGGAGTTTCTTAAAGGTTTTTGTGTGGTGCAAACTGGAGGAAAATGTTTTAAAATGGTAAGTGGAGTTTTTTGTGCCTCATCAATGTAGATTTTAATACACCGTGGATATTATCTGATTTTCAAACATCTCTCTCATGGGACTTCCAAATATTTACTCTTCAAGAGTAAATATGATAGACATTATCATATGCTCCAAAATAATTTCATTTATTTTTAAAAGGTTTTGTAAAAAAGCTTTCTGTTTTATCAGCGTTAAAAAAATGTGATTTGCCAAAGAAAGATTCTTGCCTAATCAAGGGCATAAAGGAAGCATCTCATTAATTTGACGAAGATATTATGCCTATTAAGGCAACATCTTAATTGTACTGCAAGAAAACTAAAGATAGCGTTACATGAACAGGAAAGAAACCTCTGTGTTCTATAAGCCGGTCAGTCACAGGAGCACACTAAGTAAGAAGGACTTCTAAGATATAATAATTGTTTTCATAAGTCAGGAACTCCCAAGCACACTCAGCCCAGGCTATTGCATTGGTCTCAGAGCCTGATGATTACGCGCAATTCCTTCTTGAAAAAACCATGCTCATCAGTTTTGCGCATGCTTTTTGTGCCATTCTTGCTGCCTTTATTTTCTCTTACGCTTGCAAGGGTGGAACTCTGAGTACCTTTGTGCCCTCTTCCGATTCTTGCCACTGGGACCTTTTCAGCATCTGGTTCCTAACATTTCTCGTTTCCGTTGTAATTTCTCTGATACAGATAAAAAACAAAAGAATGGAGTCAATGCAGTAAAATGTCATCTAAAGAGACCTTCAGAACCTCTTGATATTGTGTTGATATATCTCCTGCCACTGGAGCCAAGTCTAGACCGACACAGAAGAGACAGTTACTAAGGGCACTGTTCTTTAGAAGACAACTACAAGGTTGGGATGGGCGAGGACAGCAAAAATAACCAGACTGCAGTGGAATGGTGACTGCCAGGAGAAGAGGTAGAGGGAAAGTTAAGCACTGTCCAATATGGCAGCCACTTGCCACATGTAGCTATGTGGAGCATTTGAAATGTGGTTAATCCGGCCGGGCTCGTTGACTCATTCCTGTAATCCCAGCACTTTGGGAGGCCCAGGTGGGTGGATCATTTGAGGTTAGGAGTTCATGACCAGCCTGCCCAATATGGCAAAACCCTATCTCTATTGAAAATACAAAAATTAGCAGGGTGTGGTAGTGTGCTCCTGTAATCCCAGCTACTCAGGAGGCTGACACAGGAGAATCACTTGAACTTGGGAGATGGAGACTGCAGTGGGCCAAGATTGCACCACTGCATTCCAGCCTGGGCGACAGAGCGAGACTCCATCTGAAAAAAAAAAAAATTTTTGGTGTATCCACAGTGGATGTGCTGTAAGTAAAACATATACACAAGGTTTCATATTCAAAGAAAACAAAGAATACAAATATCTCTTTAATAAATTTTGTATTGATTACATGTTTTTGTTTGTTTGTTTCTGAGACAGGGTCTCACTCTCTCACCCAGACTGGAGTACAGTGGCACAATCTCAGCTCACCGCAACCTCTGCCTTCCAGGCTCAAGTGATCCTCCTGCCTCAGTTTCCCAAGTAGCTGGGATTACAGGCGTGTGCCACTACCATCAGTCTGATTTTTGTATTTTTAGTGGAGATAGGGTTTCCCCATGTTGGCCAGGCTGGTCTCAAACTCCTGACCTCAAATGATCCACCCACTTCGGCATTCAAAATTGCTGGGATTACAGGCATGAGCCACCGCCAGATTACAGTTTAAATGAGATGTTGGTTATATCGTGCCAAAGTACATCACTAAAATTAATCTCACCAGTTTCATTTCACGTTTTAATCTGTTAGAAAATTGAAATTGCATACATGACTCACATTATATTTCTATCAGACAGAACTGTTACTGACTGTCTGGCTTGTCTTATCCCTACCTATCTAAAACAACTAAGGCATCTGAGAATCAGAAAATAGACACATTACTCTGAAGCACTGTGTCTTGGCTGAGAGATCCCAGAGGGCAAAAGAAAGAAACAAAGGTTTGATTAAGGAGACTTGCCTTCACACTCATCCAATCTTTCTCTTCCTCCCAAGCAGAAATGGCCTCTTAAATGCTCTAAGAAGAGCTGTTGTTAGGCCAGGCATGGTGTCTCACGCCCATAATCCCAGCACTTTGGGAAGCCAAGGCAGGAGGATCCCATGAGTCCAGGAGTTCAAGGCTAACCTGGAAACATAGCGAGACCCCATCTCTACAAAAATAAAAATAATCCGCTGGCTGTGGTGGTGCATGCCTGTAGTGCCAACTGCCAGGGAGGCTGAGGTGGGAGGATCCCTTAAGCCCAGAAATTCAAGCCTGCAGTGAGCTATGATCACACCACTGCACTCTAGCTTGGGCAACACGGTAAGATCCTGTCTTAAAAAAATGAAAAGAAAGAAAAGAAAAGCTGTTGTCACAATAGCTTCCTTTACAGTGTCCTAAATAAGATCAGAAAGAGTCTCCAAATCAAGAAAACCTCAACTCTAGAGAGACTTACCTTCTTAGAACCATAACATTCCAACAACTGTCTAAACTTGAAGGTGATGAGCCAATCTAAATTGAACAATTAAAGTTTGAAAACGCCATTTCTAGATCAGGGTTCAGCCCTATGCTCTATGTGGCCAGGGGTATTTAACGCTTGGACCATGTGAAAAAACGAAAGAACAGTCATTCCCAAAGCATTTTAATCCTGTTGAGATAGTTTGGGGAAAGAGCTTCTCACACTTGGATGCCATATGGAAGAACATCAACACACTTTCATTAGTAATTACTCTAAAATAGCTTTGAGTCTAATTAGTGACATTTGAAGTGCTCATCATAGTAATCTGTAGTTATCAAATTTTCAAAGGATCCCCTCTGCTTTGCAGGTCTGGTGCCTTCCACTAGTACTTGAATAGCAGTGACTGGGTAGATCTTTACTGAATTTTTATCAAATATTCATCAAAGACAGATGCAGAAATTTTAAAAATTGAATGAATCAGTTCTGTCATTTATTTGATCACAGGTCACCAAAAAATCTGGTATTAATGGCTGGGCATGGTGGCTCATGCTTGTAACCCCAGCACTTTGGTAGGCTGAAGCGGGTGGATCACTTGAGGTCAGGAGTTCAAGACCAGCCTGGCCAACATGGTGAAATCCCATCTCTACTAAAAATAGAGATGGGTGTGGTGGTGTGTGCCTATAGTCCCAGCTACTTGGAAGGCTGAAGCAGGAGAATCACTTGAACCAGGCAGGCGGAGGTTGCAGTGAGCCAAGATTGTGCCACTGTACTCCAGCCAGGGCAACAGAGCAAGACTCTGTCAAAAAAAGAAAAAAAAGAAGAAGAAGAAGTTAGGGGTTTAATATTTTCTTCACATAATCGGAGATCTGCAAGTGGGTCATCCATAGCTGATGCTGCTGCTCTGAGCTGCCATCAGGGATCCAGCTCTTTTTTTGCTTTGTAATGGAGTCTTGCTCTGTTGCCCAGGCTGAAGTACAGTGGCATAATTATGGCTGACTGCACACTCAGTCTCCTGAGCTCAAGCAATCCTACCACCTCAGCCTTTCAAGTAGCTGGGACTACAGGAGCACACTACCACATTCAGATAATTTTCTTTTATGTTTTCTAGAGATGAAGTCTTGCTTTGTTGCCCAGGCTGGTCTCAAACTCCTGGGCTCAAGCAATTATCCCACCTCAGCCTCCTAAAGTGCTGCTATTACAGGAGTGAGCCACCACGCGCATCCTGGGCTCTTTCTACATATCTGCTCGATGACATTTAGCTAGTACATCCTCATTGTCACACTTGCTATCTTGTAGTTGCAAGATGGCTGCTGAATATCCAGATAGGGGTATTTTCTGTTTCAGGAAAGCAAAATCCTTCCCAGAAACCCTCAGACATGAGCTAAGGGTTTCTGATCAGAACTATGTCACATGACCTGTCCTGAGGCAAGGGAGGTTGAATAAACAAGGGTTTTTTGCTGGGCTGGCCTCTGTCCTCCAGGCTGGGGTGCAGTGGTGTGATCATAGCTCACTGCAGGCTTGAATTCCTGAGCTCAAGCAATCCTCCCACCTCAGCCTCCCTAGTAGATGGGACTGCAGGCATGTGCCACCACGCCTGGCTAATTTTTGTAGTTTTATTTTTGTAAAGATGGGGTGTCACCATGTTGCCCAAGCTGGTAAGGAAGAAGAGGATGCTCTTGGGTGGGGAATAGCAGTTCCTGCCACAGAAAGATCTGGAAAGTTTCTTCAGTCACCTTAGACACAGTGAGCCTCAAATATCTGATAACACTGACTTCTGACATGTATGAAAAGGTGTGAAGGAAAGTATACAAATTCCCAAACACCCATCAGATTTATATATCTGGTGAGTGGCAAATAAGCCTGAGAGCTACTTGGGGACTAAGCACTTGAAATCAGATTTTTGTTGATGTAATGATGGTTTTATGAACAATTGGTATAACTAAATTTGAATAATAATGCTTACCAAAATAATATTGAACAAACAGCATTGGACTCTAAAAGGACATCTATGAGTTTAATGGCCAGGAAAACAGTTTGTAAGGGAAGAGACGAAAGGAAAATAACCTGTTGAGTCCTAGTTTTCTTGGAATACTGTCTTTCAAGCAGCCTCTCTAACAAATTTTTAAGCATTTGCCCTCAAGGAATATAGAAATAGTCCCTTCCCGTCTGGTGATTAGAACAGTGTCAGTTGAATCGCTGAGATACCACAAATATTGTGAGCCTACCAGGAGGAAATGACGTCGCCCCTCTGGCCATTGATCCTGGGGCTCTATGAGGCATGTCCTTAGAAGACCAGGAATGTGATTTGAGATACTTCTATTTTTTGAACACCTTGCAAGGGGTTCTTAGAGCAGTGTTTTTCAAACCATGGCTCTTGACTCACGTGAATTGTGAAATGAATATTTTTAAAAGACATAAAATTGAATAGAATAATAGAATAGAGTGGAGTCCATCATGTGCAGTAAGGATGGTATCACTCCAAGAATCTTCCACATCAATTATGTATGTCTGTGTGTACTGGGCACCATGGAACATGAATGTCTTTCTGTGGGCCATGGTCAAAAATGTTTGCAAAGCCACTGCTGGCTGGGTGTGGTGGCTCACCTCTGTATTCCCAGCACTTTGGGAGGCCAAGGTGGGAGGATCACGTAAGCCCAGGAATGCAAGGCTGCAGTGAGCTACGATTTCACCATTGCACTCCAGCCTGGGTGACAGAGTAAGACTCTCTCTAAAAAGCAATAATAGTAAAGAGAAGCCATTGCCTTTGCAGTTTCAGGACACCTAAGAGAGCCATTAGCACAGGTCACCAAAAAGAAAACACAGCCCTGCAAACAGCATAAAAACTCAAAACAAGAAATGAGCCCAAGAAAATGGAAGTCAACATAGGGTAATGCAAACTCCACACCTCAGCATGAATAAAAAGTAGTAGGAATAGCAATAGAAAGGACGGCAAATCTTTATCCTATAATAATTTATCTTCATTCATGGTGAATATGAGAAGATATGACAGTGGCGAACAAGGAACGATGGCATCCAAGAAGAAAACACCACCAGTCTGAAAGGACTTTAGAAAAGCAGAAAGACTGCAATTCTGACCAACCATCTATGAGAGTTGCTACCTAGACAGAAAAGATCAGCAGTTAAACAAGACTATGCTTGCAGGAGTCTCAGGTAATTAGTTGTGTTTCTGTCTCTAAATTAACAGTTACTGCATTGTGTTGTATTGTTTTTACTCCTTGCAGGTAATTACTTCTGTTGTTCTCTAAAGTCATGAGTTAAGGAACACTGTCAGGAATGTTTCATGAAAATGCCTGATATGGTGGACCTAATTTGTTTTCCAGAATTTACCATGGGAATGAATGCCCCCTAAGCCAGGACTCCATCACCAGTACCCTGGTATTAACCGTTTTACACATAGCACCCAAACAGGAAGTGGTCCTGGACAAGAACTGCATGCTGTTTGCATAAGCCATGTTGAGTGGCTCCAGAAAATTTAATGATCAGATGCCACAAAACAATATCCTGTAAACATTTGTTCAGTATTTATTCAGGTAAGAAGCTGAGCTGTGGAATCCTCTGCTGCCAAACTCACATACCCACTCAGCAAATGCAAAGTTGTAGGGTTAACCCGACCTGTCCCTTTGAAGGTAGTTTAGCTAACACATAAGCCTGGCCCTTGCCTCAAGCAGCTTCTAACCAATAGAGTATTTTCCCTGAGGTAAATTCCATAAAATAAAATTCTCTCCATCTTATCACATTTCCAATGATTGTCAAGTTCCTCTTTTAGTTAGACCCAGCCCAGCCTGCTCCTGATCTCTCTCTTTCTCTACTTTCTCTAAGTGTCCCTACCACTTGGGTAAAGTCCTTGTTCTAGCCTTTGCATGAAACAAGAGAGTCGCTGATTGTCAATGGTCCACAGTAAACTTCCCATCACCACCAAGGTGCCAAGGTCGGACTATTCTCTCCTCCACCCACAGATTCTGCCCTGCTACAATTTCATGACTCCCTTGATATTTGCTTGACCAAACTACATAAAAATGTTTACAATAGAAAAAGGATAAGCTATGACACGTGGAAGTTCTAAAGCAAGCCCTTACCTATTACCTTCCTTGGGGAGGCTGTATTTTCTGAAATAAAACAAAATCCTCTTTTAAAAAAAATCCAGGAAAGTATAAAACTACTTAAGTAAATACCTAAATGAGCTTTGAAAAAAATCCTAATGCTAAGAAAGATCTTTGTCAAATTCATAGCAATTGAGTCAAATTTGTCTACTCTTGTAGACAACTATTCTCTTGGTGTGTTAGCTACCTGGATTCTGCCACCACCATCACATGTGCCCAGTCATTTATTCAGGGAACTGCTCCTTCTCCACTCCAGTTGAACCTGGGTCAAGCTACTAATCAGATGCTCCAAGCCCCCACCAGAGGAATGGACCAATGGCAGTGGGGGGCTATCACTGAGATTGTTTGAAGCCTTTTGGGTAAAGAGGCAGATGGATGTGCACTGGGAACCATAGTGGCTCTCTTCCCTATTTGAACCAAAAGTCTATCTGAAGGAGAAGAGGAGGAGGGCAACTCCAAGTAACAAACAAACCCAGGAAAGAAAGAGCAAGCTGATGACCTTGTATAAGTTTCTGAATAGAGTTGTTTCTGAAGCCAGACTTCCCAGCCAACATGTGAGCCACTACATTGCCTCTTGGCTTAAACTAGGTGGCGTTGAGTTTCTGTCACTTACAATCACATGAGTTCTGTCTGAGGGTCCTTGTATATTTCTTCACTCTAAGCCTATGGCTTACTCTGACAGATATATCCACACTACTTGCTCAACTTCTCTGAGCCTAGACTCATTTACCATGTTTCCTCCTCTAGAAAGCCTTCTTTGACCTTCCAGGGAAAGACAAGCATATTCTCGCATTTTCCCAGAAGGCCCTGTGCCTGCCTTTTTCCAGCTCTTCTCTCCTGGTCAGTCTCTCCCTTTAGACCACAAGCCTCTGAAAAGACTGATTCGCCCTCCTTTTTACATCTTAGGTCCAAAGCTGTGCGTGGCACATGACAGATATTCAGTAGAATTCCACCAAGTAATGTTTGTTAAATGAAAGCCAAAGAACTTGCCAATATGGGACATTCAGACAAAGAAATAGCTCTCTATAGAACTGCCACTAAATAATATCCTCTGATTTAAAAATGACAGGTTAAACACAAACATCTCCCTGGTGAACTACAAAAGTTGTGGACCTATTTTCTTTCCACCTTCATCGACTCTGTAAGAATAAGGAAATATCATTTACAGCTAATTTTTAATTAATGTTTCTATTTGCTCAACAAATATCTATTGAGTACTCAATATTAAACTCTATAAGTTCAAAAGTGAAATTGTCACTATTTATGTCAGCCATCCAAAACTGAATTTATTCCATCATGCCATTGGATGAAGGAAACAAGGTTTACAAAATGGGATACAGGCCGGGTGTGGTGGCTCATGCCTGTAATCCCAGAACTTTGGGAGGCCAAGTTGGGCAGATCATGAGTTCAAGAGATGGAGACCATCCTGGCTAACAGGGTGACACCCTGTCTCTACTAAAAATACAAAAATTAGCTGGGAGTGGTGGTACATGCCTGTAGTCCCAGCTACTCAAGAGGCTGAGGCGGGAGAATCGCTTGAACCTGGGAGGCAGAGGTTGCAGTGAGCCGAGATGGCACCACCGTACTCCAGCCTAGTGACAGAACGAGACTCCATCTCAAAAAAAAAAAAAGAAAAGAAAAAAGAAAATGAGATGATACATGCAGATCAATACTTCTATTTTCTTTCTTTGATGCTTTTAGATCTTCCAAATTCTTTTAGAATTTTCAACACTGTAAAAACTGTGTCTGTGGCTATTCTCTGATTTTGCATTCTCAGAAGCCTAGAAGTAGGCAAATTAAGGAAGATAATTTGCATCCACCAAAGTTGACAAAACTCACCATAAGGTTTGCAACCTGTGAAGTCTGTGGTGAGCCCTAAGATTTTTAGCCCATGAAGTACAACTGGCATGTTTTCGCTGCTGCCATTTCAAGGCAATAGCAGAAGTCTGAAAAGTGTCTTCATAAAACTGTCCATAAAACCAGATAGTTAGCTCCAGGATTTCACTATGCCGATCATGTAACCAGATTCATCTGCTTATCAACCCACTCATCATTATCTATCACTACATCTAAGTGAGAGTTGCACAGATCTGGAATATTTCATCAGGGCAAAGGTGTCTTAGAGGAGAGGAAAACCCTAGGGGGACCCTAGTTGTGTCCTTTTCTTTAAATGATAGACTAACAGACACTTCTGGCGATGGCAGGGCGACCATTAACACAATGGTAAGTACAGATAGTAAGAGATTCTAAAGATCGCTCTGCTCCTCAGCCAGAGGACAAGTGATTATCAAAATTAACCCAAGCAAAATGAATGCAACTCTAGGTAGAATAAAACCCCTCAGGAGCTGTCCAGGAAAATCATAGAAAATTCTATGTTCCCATGGACCAGTACACCAAGTTTTGAATGTTTTCTCAACAGATAATTCATAGTTATAATTCTGCTGTTAAATGGGCCAGCAGTTCCCAAAGTGTGGTTGAATAAGCCCTATGGGTTCCCAAACTAGGCTCAGGAGGATGAAAGATTCTCTCTTTTCCAACTACATAGACATGTAAGGCCACCACAGACAGAATGCAGACATGAGAATTCAGCTGTTTCCACTTAATCCAGACAGTAAAGAGACATGTAAAATAGAAAACAAGGCCATTCTTCTCACTAATTTTACTTTGGAAAACACAATTATTTCTCATAAAAATATATTAGTTCTGTTACTTCATGTGTTTTAACTTATTACAGTGACATTTAAATAAATTTTAAAATAAACATTTTTAAAGCATTCTATTTAAAATTCCAGTGGAGTAAAAGTAAAAGCATAACACACATAAACAAAAGCAACTGTGGTCCTTAGTAATTTCTAAGAGGGTAAAAGGATCCTAACATCAAGAAGCTTGAGCACTACTGAAATATACATTCTAGCTAAATTTTTCAGTATCATTCCAAATAGTTTGAAGTCTCTTCTTTTTTCTTTTTTTTAAGTAGAGATGGCATCTTGCTATGTTGCCCAAGCTGTTCTTGAACTGCAGTGTAAGGGCTCAAGCGATCCTCCATACTCGGCTTCCTAAAGTGTTGGAATTACAAGTGTGAGCCACTGCACCTGGCACCATAAAGAAAACATAACCTTGTAAACAGCAAAAGTACTCAAAATAAGAAAGGAGCCCAAAAAAATGGAAGTCAACATGGGGTGATGCAACCTCCACACTTCAACATGAATACAAGGCAGCAGGAGTAGCAACAAAACAGATAGCAAATCTCTATCCTATCATAATTAATCTTCATTCACGGAAAAGATATGGCTCTTAAGAATAAAGGACAAGCCTGTTTTCTTAAGCTTGTTTTCTTTATTCTTTATTTTTTTCTTTTTTATTATTTTTTGCTTGTATGTTTGTTTTCAGAATCACCATCTGCTCTGATTTCTTCTTCTTTTATTTTTCTTTTTCTTTTTATTTTTTTTTTTTGAGACAGGATCCCACTCTGTCGCTCAGGCTGGAGTGTGGGTGGTGCGATCTTGGCTCACTGCAACCTCTGCCTCCTGGGTTCAAGTGATTCTCATGCCTCAGTCTCCAGAGTAGCTGGGATTACAGGCATATGACACCACACCCGGCTAATTTTTTGTATTTTCAGTAGAGACAGGGTTTCACCATGTTGGCCAGGCTGCTCTCGAACTCCCAGCCTCAAGTTGACCCACCCCAACCTCCCAAAATACTGAGATTACAGGTGTGAGCCACTGTGTCCCTCCTACTCTAATTTACTCTTAATTTTATGTTTCATCAGTTCACCAAAGAGTAAACCAATACAGGAATCTTACCAATTCAACAGATTAAGTCACAGTAAATAAACAGTGGTTGAGAGCCTACTAAGTGCAAAGCATTACGTAGGTACACAAAGACCACGGCAGATATCTATGTGCCCAGTCCTTTCCTGGAGATATTTGCTCTGTAGTAAATTTATAGTATGTAACGCATACAACATTTTCCTGGATTTAGATCAACCAGGTGGAAGGGTTCATCTCTGAGCACATCCAAGAGAAATGACAGAATTTCTTAGAACAATGGATTCTGTCACTTAAAACAGGAACCTGATTATTTCTTTCCAGTACTTGGTAAAGTGTGTGGCTTCTCTCTACGATGTTGATGGATGCTCTTTTTAATCATAAAAAGACAAACAGAAACACCAATTCCTAATTTCAAATAATATTAGCACACTTCCCATTGACGTGCCCATTGCAAGTGGCTGTGATGTAACCTCTGATTGCGCATAATGCTCAGTTGTGTTACTTCAAGGGTACTGGAAGATCAGAAAGTAACTATGCAGAAAACAAACAGGAAATAAAAAGAATAACAGTCTGGGAACAAAATTTCATCGCTGGGGTCTTTCAACCATGTGTCAAATGTCTATAGAACTATGTCCCACCTGAATCCAGGAGAGATTTCACAAAATCCACCTAAAACACAGTCTGCACTTGCCCATTCATTACCGTGACAGCGAAAATATTACCTAAAGGTGACTACCTACCCAGAAAACCTTTATACCCCTTACAAATATGTTCTATGAATTTCTTTAAATGTGTAAAAGATGGTTAATAATTTTTTTCTTTATTATTTAGAGATGGGGTCTTGCTCTGTCCCCCAGGCTGGAGTGCAGTGCCATGACCTTGGCTCACTTCAACCTCAACCTCGCAAGCTTAAGCCATCCTTTCACCCCAGCCTCTCAAGTAGCTGGAACTACAGGCACATGCCACCTCAACTGGCTAATTTTTGTCTTGTTTCTCCAGAGATGGAGTCTCATTATGTTGCCCAGACTGATCTCGAACTCCTGGGCTCAAGCGATCCTCCTGCCCCAGCCTCCCAAAATGTTGTGATTATAGGTATGAGGCACTGCTCATGGTGGTTAATTATTTTTCAAACAAATTATGGGCAATTAGTAAATTCTAACCAGTTAGTTGTAACTTACATTTTATTTTGTATTATTAGAGAAATAAGTTCTGCCAATGCTTCTTTACAGATTTGGATTTTATTTTACTAAAGAAACAATTTGTGGATGATTTCTAGAAACTTCACCATACTCTAGGATAATTATATAATTTGAAATGATTTCAGATAATTTTGTATGGACAGAATTAAGGGAAAAGCGGCTTGTGCCTCTTGATTTTTGTGTAAAATTATTGTTTATTAAATATAACTGTTTAATAAACGTAATCAATTAGGTGATAAAAGCTTTCCACATATTGGGTGCAATATTTGGCTTGGTGTTAAAAATGTACGGGTAACTACCTTGTTTATTAACTGAATTTTAATGGCACAATTGTTAAGAAATTATAATCAGACAATAAGCCCCATTCATATCTTCTGAACAAGGTAACTTGTTATTTTAAGAGGTTTTCCATAGAAATATGATCAGTCTTGGAAATATAGGATGAAATTCAGTTAAATCTCCTTCTTCCTCCTCTTCTTTTCCTCAACTTCCTCTCCCTCTTTCCCTCAACTTCTCTTTTGCTACGTCTCCTTTTCTCTTCTCTCAGTTCATCATTAAATAATATTGATGTGCGCCCTTTGCCACATGATAAAACCTCAAAATTATTCTATGTGCCTACCTGGTTGGCGATTGGTCCCTGTGCCACATTCACAGTGAGAAGATAAGCTCTTAGGCTAAATCTTGGCCAAAGACTGGCACATAAGCAAAAATCACTTCTTGTATCAAATTACATTTTTTTGCAACTCTTTGAAATTAGTGGGACCTCATAAACGTTTCATGCCATTGATGGCGAATGCCATCAAAGACTTAAGGTAAGATGATTTTTTCAGCTCTGGAATGCTACCAGCAGAAGGCCGGATTATACTTCCTGAGCCAATCAGAAGAGCACAAACTTTTCCATTGTTTGAGAGCTTTTCCTCAAGTCTCAAAATACTGGGATTTCTGTCATGTTTCTAAAAGCTCAGTGATGCTCCACGTCGGTAATCATCAGAGAAATGCAAATTACAACCAGAATGAGATATCATCTTGTAGCCAGAATGGCTATTACTAAAAAGTCAAAAAATAACAGATGCTGGCAAGGTTGCAGAAAAAAAGGAACACTTATACACAGTTGGTGGGCATGTAAACTTGTACAACCTCTATGAAAAACAGTATTGAGAATAAAAAAACTAAAAATGGAAACACCATTCAATCCAGCAACCCCACTACTGGGCATCTACCCAAAGGAAAAGAAATCAATATATCAAAAAGATACCTGCACTAATATGTTTATTTCAGCACTAGTCACAAAAGCAAAGCTATAGAATCAACCTGTAGGTCCATCAACAGATGATCAGATAAAGAAAATGTGGTGTATATACACCGTGGAATACTATTCAGCCATGAAAAAGAATGAAATCATGTCTCCTGCAGCAATGTGGATGGAACTGGAAGCTGTTATCTTAAGTAAAGCAAATCAGAAAAAAGAAAGACAAATACTGCATGTTCTCAGCCGGACATGGTGGCTCCCACCTGTAATCCTAGCACTTTGAGGGGCTGAGGTGGGCAGATCACAAGGTCAGGAGATTGAGACCATCCTGGCTAACTTGGTGAAACCTCATTTCTACTAAAAATACAAAAAATTAGCCAAGCATGGTGGCACGTGCCTGTAATCTCAGCTACTTGGGAGACTAAGGCAGGAGAAATGCTTGAACCCAGGAGGCGGAGGTTGCAGTGAACTGAGATCGCATCACTGCACTCCAGCCTGGGTGACAGAGCAAGACTCTGTCAAAAAAATACATATATATTCTGCATATTCTCATTTGTAAGTGGGAGCTAAATAATGTGTACACATGGAAATAGAGTCTGGAACAACAGACACTGGAGGCTAGGAAAGGTGGGAGGGTGAGAGGAGGCAGGAGATGAGAAATTATACAATGGGTATAATGTACATTATTCAGGTGACGGATACACCAAAAGCCCACACTTCACCGCTACACAATATGTCCATGTAACAAACCTACACTTGTACCCCTTAAATTTATACAATAAAACATAAAATAACTCACTGACGCACTTTCATAGCCCAGAATTGGCCAAGCTCTTTCAGTTATGTCTATGGAGGCAAATGGAAACACGGAATTCAATCTAAAAAAAAAAAAAAAGTCACATCAAAAGCAATAGACTGACCCTCCTTCCACTTACCCAATGCACTGAGACGCAGACATACTAAGTCAAGCCTGGAGCTCCTACCACTTCCAAAAGAAAACTTTTCTATACTTAATAACTGACGCTTGTTTTCTGAAACATTTTCACAAAAAGGAAATTTGAAGCAATTTTCTAAAGAGATCAGAAAGAAAATAATTTTAAGGCCTGAAATTTCTGGACGTAATATGCCAAAGTCGTTTACTTTCCAAATGATTTAAATGAGGGATTCAATTTTTTTTTTTCTTACTCAGATAGGAACATCGCTGAAATTTTTTGTAGTTTATGTCTTCAGAAACAACAGTATCACAAGTATGCTATTAAAAAAATTAAATTCTGTATCAAACAACCACAATTTAAATATTTATTTAAACATCTACTATGTGTCATCCGTGGTATTAAACAGAATGGTGCATAGAACATGCTTAGAACTTTGCCTACAGTTCATTGCTTCTTTGCTAAAATCACCATACATTTCTTTTTTTTATTTTATTTTATTTTTTTTTGAAACGGAGTTTTGTTCTTATCGCCCAGGCTAGAGTGCAATGGCGCAGTCTCAGCTCACTACAACCTCTGCCTCCTGGGTTCAAGCACTTCTCCTGCCTCAGCCTCCCAAGTAGCTGGAATTACAGGCGACCGCCACCAAAACCAGCTAATTTTTGTATTTTTAATCGAGATGGAGTTTCACCATGCTGGCCAGACTGGTCTCGAGCTCCTGACCTCAGGTGATCTGCTTGCCTCAGCCTACCAAAGGGCTGGGATGACAGGCGTGAGCCACTGCACCCCACCTTCTTTTTTAAATAAATCTTTAAATTCAAAATCATGTATTCATCCTAATGTGATAAAAATCTTAGAGTTGAAATGGACGTTAAACGTCATGTAACCTACTCTTTTAACACGGTCAAATTACCTAACGATTTTCACAGATGACAATACTCTACTTTTATAAACGCCATTTTGCAATTATAAAATCAATTATAACTGACCTATGGAAATATCTCTCAAGTGAGTTTCTAAGTCCTTGAATCTCATATTTTAAAATTTGTACATAAACCCGTTAGCCAGGAAGCGAGGATTGAATTACTCCTATTGGATTTTCTTGGCAGCAGGCTCGTCTTTTCTGAGCAGTGCCCTGCCAAAATCTCCAACTCCCACCCGGTGTCACTCCTCAGAAAGCCATCATATCTTTTATCAGTTGACTAAACAAGAAAACGACTAAAATCAGTTTTTTCAATCAGGTAAGCAACTTGGAACATTTAAGAGATAAGTCACTGCATATTTCATTATTATTATAAACTAAAGTGCCAATACGCTATTTATAGAACACAACAGAAATAGGTTCCATAAAGAATATTTACTTCCGAAGACAGCTTCAGAGCTTACATCGCAATAATCTATTTTACCTATGCCTTTGCTTTCTTGTTTTGTCTGCTTGGAACTCTTTTTCAAGCCCAGTGAGACCCCCTCCTCCTTTGAATATGACTATCATAAAGCATTCTTGGATTCCGCCAAGACACTGCTAAGCACAAACTCCTCTGATCACACATATTCACTACAGTCCTTACCACATAGTTCTGTAATTATCATCTCTTACTCATCTTTCTATCCTTAAGTACCTGATACTGTTCCTCTGCAAGAGAAATATCCCCTGTATTAGAAATGCACATTTCCAGGCTCCACCCTGAAACTACTTGAATCAGAAACTGAGGCGTGAGCCTGTAATCCCAGCACTTTGGGAGGCCGAGGTGGGCTGATCACGTGAGGTTAGGAGTTGAAGACAAGCCTGGCCAACATGGTGAAATCCCGCCTCTACTAAAAATACAAAAATACAAAATAAAAAAATACTAAAAATACAAAAATTAGCTGGGCACGGTGGCGTGCCTGTAGTCTCAGCTCAGGAGGCTGAGGCACGAGAATCACTGGAACCTGGGAGGCGGAAGTTGCAGTGAGCCGAGATTGCGCCATTGCACTCCTGCCTGGGCAACAGAATGAGACCAGACCCTGTCTCAAAATAAAGAAACTCTGGTGGGGGTCGGCGAACAGTGAGGAAGGGACAGCAACGTGGGTTGTAAGTAGCTCTCCAGGTCATTCTAATGCATGCCAAAATGAGAGCTTTATATCTCTGAAAGAAAATGTCCTAGGTGGGGAAATGCAGTGGATGTGAGAATTCTCAGCCTTTTTCCTTGGGCTTTAATCTTGTCCTTGGGATTCTATCACTGTGACCCCACTTGCTGCTATCACATGGCTTTTCCTTGAGAACTCTGACTATCAGCAACAAAGGAGGATGGTGTGTCTTTCTTTATTCCCATTAGTGTAGCTGGCACAAGTCACGATTTTCAGACTTTTCTAAATGCAAAGAAAAGCAAAGGCTTGAAAAGGAAGAAAGAATGGGAAACAAACCACAGTGAAATTTGCAGAGCAGCTGATCATCCTGCAGTTAACTTTAACCAAAGAGAATGACTGTCCTATTCCATGTCCTTTCTGAAAAAGCAGCAATTCTGATATCCTAGAATTCCAATGTGGCATGACATGGGGCATTCTCAGATACCCTGCTGGCCAAGTCATGTTCCCGAACGCAGCATCATAGAGCAAGCCCACCTGGGTGACGTAGAAGTAGCTCTGGAGGTACAGACATCAGGGGGTCTGCCTGAGCAGTAGAGAGATTTTTGAGCAAGTTATTAGAGTTTTTAGCCTCTCTTTTGGCTTCCATAAAATTGAGATAATACCTTTTACACATTATCTAAGAGCTAAATAAAATAACCTCTGAAAAAGTACTTTATAAGCTGCAAAGCATTAAGGCATCATGTCATATCTATATGATAGGTGTGATATAATGTATCATAGAGAGATATTATATATAGTTACATAAAATCTATACATAATATTAGAAACACATATAATTATATTAAAGTTTGTTTACGGTTAATATTTACATGGCAAGTATTAACCATATCCCCAAAGATCAATATAATTAATGAAGTTTTTAAAAACAGTAATAAATTTCTTTTCTTTACTTTTCTTTTTAAGTTGGAGTTTCGCTCGTGTTGCCCAGGCTGGAGTGCAATGGCGCGATCTTGGCTCACTGCAACCTCTGCCTCCCGAGTTCAAGCGATTCTCCTGCTTCAGTCTCCCGAGTAGCTGGGATTACAAGCATGCGCCACCACACCC
>NW_012101476.1:7399805-7401445 GCF_000951045.1 Mandrillus leucophaeus
AGAAAGAAAGAAAGAGAAAGAAAGAAAGAGAAAGGAGAAGAAAGAAGAAAGAAAGAGAGAGAAAGAAAGAGGAAGGGAGAGAGGAAGAAGGAAGGGAGGAAATTTAAAACTTGAATCTTTGGCCGAGCGTGGTGGCTCAAGCCTGTAATCCCAGCACTTTGGGAGGCCAAGGCAGGCAGATCACTTGAGGTCAGGAGTTCATTTCACTGTGGCCAGCATGGTGAAAAACCATCTCTACTTTAAAAATTAAAAAATAACATATAAAATTAGCTGGGCATGGTGGCACATGCCTGTAATCCCAGTTACTCAGGAGACTGAGGCAAGAGAATCGCTTGAACCTGGGAGGAGGAGGTTACAGTGAGCCGAGATCGTGCCACTGCACTCCAGCCTGCTGGGCAACAGAGTGAGACTTCATCTCAAAAAAAAAAAAAAAAAGAAGAAGAAGAAGAAGAATCTTCATGATTTACGCTGCATTTCTTAAAACCTGCATTCTGCTTCTCTTCTGCACTTTACCATCCTAATTCAAAAATGAGAGCTTTGTATCTTGTAAATGTGATCCAAGCTAATCCCAAGAAGCTCCTTATGTTCACTAGGATGAAGAGGGTGCCCCACGGCCATTTGACTGAGGATTTACTAATGCCTTTATTTTCATTTTTTGGCTTATAAGTATAAAAAAACAGAAGTTGAACGCCTATAATCCCAGCACTTTGGGAGACCCAGACAAGTGGATCACCTGAGGTCAGGAGTTCGAGACCAGCCTGGCCAACATGCTGAAACCCTGTCTCTACTAAAAATACAAAAATTAGCTGAGCATGGTGGTGTGCACATGTAATGCCAGCTACTCTGGAGGCTGGCACGGAGAATCGCTTGAACCAGGGAGGCAGAGGTTGCAGTGTGCTGAGATCACGCCACTGCACTCCAGCCTGGGTGACGGAGCAAGATGCTGTCTCAGAAAAAAAAAAAATTAGCCAGGCATAGTGATACACACCTGTAGTCCCAACTACTCAAGAGGCTAAGATGGGAGGATTGCTTGAGCCCAGGAGGCAGAGGATGCAGTGAGCCAAGATAGCGACACTGCACTCCAGCCTGGGCCACAAAGCGAGACCCTGCCTCAAAAAAAAAAAGAAAGAAAAGAAAAGAAAAGTAGGGCCACAAAAAAAGTGAGCAATGAGTTTTCTTGAAATAAATTAGCCCTCACATGTGGCACAGCAGTGGACTCAGAAGTTAGAGGTGATGAGTAAGAAGACTCAGTGAAGGGAAGACTGAGAGAGAACATCTGAAAAGTAAAAAAGAAAAGAAGTGTCTTGAAAATCTACCATGTGTTATGCAATGGATACGGGGTTTTACATAAATTGACTAGTATTTCAAATGCTGGTTCTTCAGGGAATATTACTTGAGTTGTACAGTACACACACACACAAAATACATGCCCAACGGTTATGTCTCCATAGGAGGGTTCCAAATTGCTTTTGGTTTTTGTTTTGTTTTATTTTATTTTTTGAGACAGAGACTCACTCTGTCTCTCAGGCTGGAGTGCAGGGTCGCAATCTCAGCTCACTGCAGCCTCAACCTCCTAGGCTCAAGCTATCCTGCCTCAGCCTGCTAAGTAGCTGGAACTACAGATGTGCACCACCATGCCT
>NW_012101476.1:7404770-7406290 GCF_000951045.1 Mandrillus leucophaeus
TAGCTACATAGCAGGCTATCATGGATACACCAGAATTTTTTTCACCAGGACTCTTTGTGAGACATTTGGATTGCTTCTAGGGCTTCACAATTTAAAATGTATATTTCATATATTTATCCTGTTTCCATCTCTGTTTCCTAAGGGTAAATTATTAGAAGAGAAGCAGAATTGTTAGGTTTGTGTTATGAGCACTTTTAAAGCTTTGAAATCTTAGAGCCAACCTGCTGTACCAGAAAGTTGCATAAATTCACACTCTTGCCAGCGGTAAATGAAACTCCTTGATTTCCCACATTGTTGACCAATATAGTGTGCTTATTCCTTTGGGCTTTGCCAATTTTGTAGGGGTGCAATGCTATCATATTTTTATTTCTATTTACATTCATTTGATTACAGTAGAAGTTGATATAGGGAAATTGTTGAGAGTATTTTAGAGTTAATGAACTTCAAAGGAGACTATTTAAAGCTTAACATAAGAAAACCAGCATTTCATTTATCAGAAAGAAGCATATAAATAATGTTCATTACAGGTATCATGATCAGAAAGGCTGGCTGCAGTGGTGCACTCCTATAATCCAGCATTTTGGGAAGCTAAGGTAGGAGGATCACTTGAGCCCAGGATGTTGAGACCAGCCCGGGCAACATAGAAAGACCCTATCTCTACAAAAAAATAATAAGTAATAAATAAAAATAAATTTTAAAAGAAACAGAGCCAGGTGCTGTGGCTCATACCTATAATCCCAACACATTGGGAGGTCAAGGCAGGCTGATCATATGAGCCCAGGAGTTAGAGGCCAGCCTGGACAACATGGCAAAACATGGTCTCTACAAAAAAATAAAAAATAAAAAAAAAATAGCTGGACTTGTTGGCATGCACCTGTAGTCCCAACTACTTAGAAGGCTGAGGTGGGAGGATTGCTTGAGCCCAGGAGGTTGAGGCTACAGTGAACTGTGATTGTGCCACTGCACTCCAGTCTGAGGGACAGAGTGAGAAATAATTTAGATAGTATAACTACAGACTGTAAATAATTAAATTCGTGTTATGGATATGTATGTAAACATGAATATAGATTATATAGATAGAGATCTGCATCAAATGCAACTTTATCCTTGGGATCTTTTATAGTTCAATTAAAGGCCATTTTATTAGGTCTATGCTGGTGTTTTAACAGGTATCTTCATGCTAGTCTCACAAACGCCCCTGACGGATACTAATATCAGAGGAGCAACATTGCAGATTCAAGAATTTAATCATAAGCAATAATGGCAACCTTGCCTTCAAACCGCTGTCATTACAATGATAGCTCTAATTTGCATCATTATAATTTGTTCAATTCTTTTCCAGGAGGATTACATTTTACATGCAGCTAAAAATTGAATCCTGCAGGGTGTAGTGGCTCACACCTGTAATCGCAGGACTTTGGAAGCCAAGGTGGGAGGATCACTTGAGTCCAGGAGTTCAAAACCAGCCTGGGTAACATAGTGAGACCCTGTCTCTACAAAAAGAAAAGAAAAGAAAAGAA
>NW_012101476.1:7408285-7422827 GCF_000951045.1 Mandrillus leucophaeus
AAAGTGCTGGGATCACAGGTGTGACCCATACATTAATAATATGTTTTTTACTACTAAATATATGGTAAATTATAATAATGGTAAAAGTGCACTCCTTCAAATATATTTGAAGTACAGAAAAATAGGAAATCCTGATTCTACAAATACAAGTTCTGGGTACAAATTTTTTCAGTGCCACAGGACAGTATCTTAAGCATGTTTCTGATTTGTTACCGTTTTCTTAGATGGGTCTTTTCAGGCCCTTGGCACTGCTCTGTGGGTGGATACATAGTTGCTACATGTGCAAATACAGTACACCTGAGGACAAAGCTTATCAAATCACATCAGCTCCTAGGTGGGTCTGTTACCTGTTAAATTCACACAAGAACATCGTTGCTCAACCCTGTACCCTTGCGTCTTTCTTAAACCAGTTTGGCTTTAATTGGATTGTATCTAACAAAAGGTGTATCTACTCAACATTTACTTGGAGTGCTCTAAAAGAAGACTTTTCATTTCAGTCGTATTCTGGTTTAATTCTGTCTCTCAGGAAATAAGGAGTCTTCTTCAAGATAACCAATATTGTTTGCATTCTAAATCTCCTGCTCTCTGTGACAAACCCTACTCAGTCAGCTAGAATTAGGGAAAACTACTAGGAACGCATTCTGCCCTAAAGGCAGTTTTAAATGTAGGTGGGCTTACCCCCTGAATTCAAGGTGTGATGTGGGTGGGCTAATCCCCTGAATTCAAGGTGTGTCATGATTCTTATGCTGTTTGTCCATGAATGTGGGTGCTAAGGGCTAAGGACTAAACAGCAAAGGAATGACACGCATAGTATTTTCCTAGTTAGTCGGAGTTATAGAATTTAGAAACGGAAAGAATTTCAGATATTTATCTAGACTGATTCTCTCATTTCCAGGTGAGAAACCTGCCCACAAAGGCTATGACTGACTCACATTCACACAATACATTAGGAAAATCAATCCTTCTCTCTGCATCAAGAAAGTGAACTTTTAAAAGATAAATGATATAGAAAATACCCTCCCCCAAAGTGGTTTCATAGTTATGTTTAATAATCTAGTGAAAATAAAGCAATTATTTAAAAACAAAAAACTGGGAGACTTCCCCACAGTGAATGTTTACTCCCTTTATTTATTTATTGTCCCACTGAAACTTAATTTTTAAATGTTTTCTTATGAAAAATCTTAAATGTATACAATAACAGTAAATGGTCAAGTGAGCCCTTGGGTACATGTCAAGGGTCATCACTTATCAAACCACTACCAATCTTGTTTAATCTAAACTCTCCGCTTCCATCTCATTATTTTTGAACTGGATATCAGACTTTCTTGTCATTTCATCTGTAAACATTTCAGAGTGTTTCTCCAAAAGATAAGGATTCTTTTTATTATGTATAACCATAATACCATTATCACTCATAAAACTTTAACAATAACTCCTTAATTTAAATAGATTTTTTAAATTTACATAAATTATCCTTGACCTTAGCATTGTGACATACTACTAAAATTTGATAAATACTGCTCCACTGATTTGTTCATTCAACAAATAGTGGCCAGGCACAGTGGTTCAGGCCTATAATCCCAGCACTTTGGGAGGTCAAGGCCAGTGGATTACTTGAGCTCAGGAGTTTGAGACCAGCCTGAGCAATATGGTGAAACCCTGTCTCTACAAAAAATACAAAAATTAACCAGGTATGGTAGCATGCACCTGTAGTCCCAACTACTTGGGAGGCTGAGATGGGAGAATGGCCTGAGCTAGGGGAGGTCGAGGCTGCAGTGGGCCGTGATTATATCACTGCACTCCAGCCTGGGTTATAGAATGGAGCCTTATCTCAAAAAAAAAAAAAAAAATCAAATACTTAGTGAGCATTTATAAAAACACCCACACATGTTTTATTTGCATGGAAGGCTGGGGAGGAGGCCTAGATTCTCACTTCTTGAAAGAGACTAGAGAATGGAAGGAGAAAGAATTCTGGAATGAGGCACAGTTGAGTTAATAGCTCAGTCTCAGTCCTTATTGAATGTGTGAACACAAGCAAATTTCTCAATCTCTCAAAGCCTCACTTTGCTTTTCTGTAAAATGGAGATAATGATGCCTATTAGCAGAGCTACTAGGAGGGCTAAATGAGATTAGATACATAAGGTTACAGAGCCCAGCACAAGTCAACACTCAAAAAATAGCTGCTCTTTTTCTCTCAGAGATGTTTGAAAGATTGAGTTACTAATATTTGTTCAACCAGATTTATTAGCTTTAATTAATTAATTGGATATGTATTTTAGGGCTCATTGTTCTCTGAGTTGTACACACAATGCTTTAAAATAACTAAAAGGTCTATTCTCACTTATGTTTTTTGTTTGTTTGCTTTTAACTTATTTTTTAGAGACAGGGTATTGCTCTGTCACCCAGTCTGGAGTACAGTGGAACCATCATAGCTTGCTATAAGCCTCAACCTCTCAGGCTCAAGCAATCCTCATATCTCAGCCTCCTGAGATGCCAAGATTACAGGTGCATGCCACCACATTTGGCTGATTTTCATATTTTATTTCAGAGATGGGATTTCACTATGTTGCCCAGGCTGGTTTCGAACTCCTGGCCCCAAGCAATCCTTCTACCTCAGCTTCCCAAAGTGCTAGGATTACCAGCATGAGCCACTGCATCTGGCCCATTTCTCACTTATGAAAACTGAAAGCCAGCGTGTCAATGGCCACAGAGGTCCAAGAATGATCAGAGATTTGTTAAACACTGTCAGGTCCAACAAATAACATTTGATGAATTAATGAGTGAATGAGTGAATGAGGAAATCTCCTTCTCCTCAATATCTTCAAGAAAAAAAATCCTTATCCACATAGAACAATTAAAAAGGCTTAAATGATGTTTCCTTTTGGACTTTTTACTGTGCACTTTTTCAATACATGGTCCTATTATTAAGGGGACAAGTTTTTATCCTAGGTAACTCGTGAAAGCAAGCTATTGTTCTGAGATTTAATACTAGAACACTGCCCAACTGGCTTTTACCTTTGATGAAGATGTAATCTCAGTTCATAATTCAGCATTCATGTAGCACTAATTGCTAATAAACCCTTTACCGTGTACTGTTCGTTGTTTTATTAGTGTATTAGTCCATTTCCACACTGCTATAAAGATACTGCCCAAGACTGGGTAGTTTATAAAGGAAAGAGGTTTAATTGACTCACAGTTCTGCATGGCTGGTGAGGCCTCAGGAAACTTACAATCATGGCAGAAGGAGAAGCAGTCATGTCTTCCATGGCAACAGGAGAGAGAAAGGAGCAAGGGCAGAGAAAAACTGTCTTATAAAACCATCCGGTCTTGTGAGAATGCACTCACTATCAAGAGAACAGCATGGGGGAAACTACCTCCATGATCCAATCACCTCCCTCGGTCAACATGGGGGAATTACAACAATATGAGACAAGATTTAGGTGGGGACAGAAAGCCAAACCTTGTCAATTAGACTTTTCTCAATGCACTCCTCTAAGGTAAGCCACTATTATTATCCTAACTTGGTAAACAAAGAAACTGAGGCACAGAAAATTTAAATAATTTGTGTCAGGTAAGGAGATGCGTCACTGCATAGAACTTTTCAGCAGAGCTCACCAAGCTAAGCGCTGAACACACGAGGCCATTAAACACAGTGGTACTCTGACACCCCTGTGTCACGGTCGTCTCTGGGGCACACCTCTCCCACGAGCTTGGTTGTACTTCCACTGTAGTTCATTTTTGCAGCCCCCGTTGCTAACACATACTGGCCATACAGTAGGTGTTTAATCAGTGGTTGAATAATTGATTATTTTAAATGAGTTTTAGAATAGTGTCTGGCTCTGTCACCCAGGCTGGAGTGCAGTAGTGCGATCATAGCTCACTGCAACCTAAAACTCTTGGGCTCAAGGGATCCCCCTACCTTGAAAGACGTTTGTTGAGAATCTACCACGTGCTGCGTGATGTGCCTGGAGCTGTACATAAATTGACTAGTATTTCAAATGCTAGTTCTCTGGGGAATATTCCAGGAGTTATACAGTACACACACACACACAGAAAATGTACATACCCAAAGTTATGTATCTGTAGGAAGATCACAGATTTTGATTTGTTTGGGCTCCTTGCTTTTCTCCTTTTTTCTTTCTTCCTTTCTTTCTTTCTTTCAGACAGAATCTTACTCTGTCACCCAGGCTGGAGTGCAGTGGCATGATATGGGTTCATTGTAGCCTTGATCTCCTGGGCTCATGCAATCCTTCCACCTCAGCCTTCCGAGTAGCTGGAACTGCAGGTACATACCACCACACCTGGCTATTTTTTTTTTTTTTTTTTTTTTGGTAGAAGTGGGGTCTCTCCATATTGCCCTGGCTGGTCTTGAACTCCTGGGCTCAAGCAATCCTCCCAAAGTGCTGTGATTACAGGCGTAGGCCCCTGCACCCGGCCATGGTTGAATAATTGAGATATGGTGCCCACTGAACTGACTGCCCCAGTGAGGTACACAACAAGATGCCCTGCTAATACCTTCCGGGAGTCAAAGGCACGCCCGTCAGCCCATTCTCCATTTGTGGCTTAGATCCCACTCTCTCCTGCCTTCTTAGGAAGCACCTATTCTTGATTAGTTCGTTTCTCTCTTTTCAAGTCCACAGTTCCTCTTCTTCCAGATCCTTCCATTACCATTAATGCTCGAGCCTCTTCATCATCTCTACGGATCACATGGATTTGGAGAGTTTAAAGAAACTGAACTTCAATTACACACACCTCCAAAGACTGCCGCTTTTCCCTTTACCCCTTCCGGACCTTCCACCTCCATTTCCAGCCCAGCCCAGCTTCCATTCCCACCCTCCAACTGCAGAGGTTCTCAACAGCCACCAGAGCTACATGGATCTCACGTTACAAAATCCCCTGGTAGTTGCTTTAATGCTCAAACCTTCCACACAGTGACCCCATCCTCTCCAGTCATCCTCCTCTCTGCCGCCACCCGACCCATCCCCCTTGCCAGATTATTCTGCTTGACTGGGTGATTAAATGGTAGAGATTCTGAAAAGACTCTCTTCTCCTCTCCTCCTATACTCTTTCCCTCTGCAATCTCAGCCATGCCCGTGGTCTGTTTGCCAGATGAATATCGATAGATCAGCGACTTCCCAAATGACATCTCCAGCCCAGACCTCTTCTCGGCATTCTGGAACCATCCATCAAAGTACCCATCCAATGAATGTACCCTTCAACCTTCCTGTTTCTCAGACCTCCCCCAAAATGCCGATTCTTCTTTCTGGACATGGTCTTCCCCTCTGTTTCAGGAAATAGAAAGACAATCTGTCCAGCTGCAGATTGCAGATTGCCAGAAACCTAGGGATCACTTTTGTTCCCTCTCTCCGTGCCCACGCATTTCAAGTCATTCACCAAGCCCCAACAATATCACTTCCTGAAAATCTTCCGGTGTGCCCACATCCCTTTCCGCCCCTCCCTTAGACCCTAATTCTTCTTTCTCTCCGGACTCACTCTTTCTTTCTCTCTCTCTCTCTTTTTTTTTTTTTGTTTTGTTTTGTTTTTGTTTTTGAGACAGAATCTTGCTCTGTCTCCCAGGCTGGAGTATAATGGCAAGATCTCAGCTGACTACGACCTCTGCCTCTTGGGTGCAAGTGGTCTCATGCCTCGGCCTCCCAAGTAGCTGGGATTGCAGGTACCTGCCACCATGCCCCAGCTAACTTTTGTATTTTTAGTAGAGACGGGGTTTCACCATATTGGCCAGGCTGGTCTGGAACTCCTGACCTTAGGTGATCCGCCCACTATAGAGATGGGGTTTCGACACTCTTGCCCAGCCCTCTCCCAACTCCAATCCACACTCCACAGAGTAGGTAGAAAGCACTACCCTGACTATGTAACACATATGCCTCCCTTAAAATCCCTCCAGTGTCTGCCCCTTGCTTTGAGAATAAAGACCTAAATCTTCAGCATGGCCCATTAGGTTTACAGGATTCGGCCTCTATATCCACCTGCAATGTCATTCCCTGGTACTCTCGCCTTGAACTTCTGTCTTCCATCCTCTGACCTTCCCCCAGGTTCTTAATTGTGAAGTGCACCCTTCCCCTCAGGACTTGACCTATGCTGTTCCCCCTCCTAAAGACCTTTCCTAACAACCAGCGACCTTCAGATAATAAACAAAATACATTAGATCAAAAAACAGCTCAAATATCTCCTCAGGGAAGGCTTTTACGATGTAATCTCCCAGATTAAATCAAGTCCCATAGTCTCTGTGACATGGAGTTTTTCCAAAGAAATGAAACTTTCATGGGATTCCGTGAAATGACATGCCAGAATAACAACGTAATTCCATTATGTTGTTTCTATGAACAGAGTTCCAATAACCAAATATTATCCCTGAAACAGACTTTAAGTTCCTTCAATTCCACTGCACCCCACCTGGCTTCCACAGTGCTCTGGTGATTCAAGCAACTAAGGAAAAGGCCCATCGGCAGGACTTCGCATTCCTTCACCCCTGTTTCACCTCTGTCTTCATCAGAAAGCTACTGTTATAGGGAGCCTCTCTGTACCTATTCTGGCTCAGGAGCTGCCCAATTTAAAAAAAAAAAAAAAAAAAAAAAAGGAAAAAGAAAACTCTACCAGTATAAATTGTGATTCCATAGAATATTCTGCAGGAGGAAATGGTTTAGCTACTAAAAGGGATTTGAAATACATCGGTCTAACCCGGCTATTTCACAGTCTAAACTGGGAGGTGGAGTCCTGCAAACAGAAAGTGACTCGCACCAAGACCCAAAGCTAATTAATTGCAAGGTCAGGGTCGCATTCCAGAGAATCTGTGCAAAATGATCAGCTGGCAACCTGGAGAAGAGCTGCCAGCAGGGCTACTGGCCAGAAGTGTAAAATGAGTGAGTTGTTCATTGCGAAGATGAGCCAGTAGGTTGAGATACAGGGCGTGGAACACATTGTGAAATAAAAGTCAGATATAAACAATTCTGGAGATGATATGTGAATCTTATTTTACTGGCTGTCATTTTCAAGATTACAAAACCCCAAACTAATTTTCTCCTTCAGCCTTTGTTGATACAAAGATGTACGTATCTCAAGTATCTAGCCTTATCTCAGTAACTACAATAAATATTATGACAAACAACAACTTAACAAATTTTCCTTAGGCCTTATACTATCAATGTCTCCTGGATCCAAAAAAAAAAAGCAGATGGATTGAAAACCCATCATGATAAGGTGCTATCACTAACTAGTTCAGATGGCTAGAGTACCTGGGCCTTGCAATGCGTCTCTTTTCCATAGCTAACTGCTCCCTAATTGTTGGCCAACAGACGCACCACTGGGTCACTGACTACCAAATGCTACTCGATCATCCTTCAAGATCAGCATCTCATTATACTGTCTTCACTGTGGTCTCCCCTCTGACTTCTTGTAGGTTTTAGTAGCCATAGTATTCACTTGGTGTCCGGGCACAGGGGCTCATGCCTGTAATCCCAGCAATTTGAGAGGCCGAGGAGGAAGGATCACTTGAAGCCAGGAATCTGACAACAGATGGGGCCCACAAAGCGAGACTGTGTCTCTACAAAACAAAATAAAATCAATTAGCCAAGCATGGTGGTGCATACCTGTAGTCCCAGCTACTTGAAAGGCTGAAATGGGAGGATCACTTGAGCCCAGGAGGTCGAGGCTATAGTGAGTCATGATTGCACCACCGCACTCTAGTCTGGGCAACAGACCCTGTCTCAGAAGACAAAACAAAATAAAACAAAGTATTCACTGGGCATTTATCTTAGGATACTCTGCATTGTTATTTAATCCATTAGCATATGTGGTCTTCCTAATTAAATTATAAATCTCTCTGCTACAGAGATGACATCTTAGGCTTCTCAGCAGATCTTATACCCTGCCCTACTGATGATAAGTACTCAATAAATGTTCGTTGATAATAGTTATGATAATGCTGACAACAACAAGAGATGAACCAAGGAAATTTCCCCTTCATCCTCGCTGGAAAAAAAAAAAAACTGCTCCAAATGCATATCCTGTTGCTCAAGGCATTTCTTATGAAAGCACAATGGATAAAAAATAATAACAAACATTTGTGCTTGCTTTACAGTTTATACACATTATCTCACCTGAAAGCCACTCTGATTTTCTCTGTTTTCTGGGGAAGAATATTGAGGCAAAGAAGAATTAGGCAGCTTTCTCATCATTCGATAGAGGCCCTGAAGAAGGAAGAGAAAGCGATGTTTCCATATTGGTATAGATCAGTAGGAAAAGAAAAACCATCTTATTTAAAAATCAGCAAATACATAATCATGGGGAAATAAGTTCCACACTGGGAAAAGCATATAAAAGGAGGTGTATCATTATTGGGATTCAACAAATCTTTCTTTCTTTCTTTTTTGTTTGTTTGTTTGTGAGACAGGGTCTCGCTCTGTCACCTAGGCTGGAGTGCAGTGGCACAATCACAGCTCACTGGAGCCTTGACCTCCTGGGTTGGAGCGATTCTCCCACCTCAGCGTCCCGAGTAGCTGAGATTACAGGCACACACCACCATGCCTAGCTAATGTTTTTTAATTTTAGTAGAGATGGGGGTCTCTCTATGTTATCCAGGCTGGTCTTGAACTCCTGACCTCAAGCAATCCTCCCATCTTGGCCTCCCACAGTACTGAAATTACAGGGATGAAGAGATTACACCTTGTGTAGGAATTACATTTTGTGTTTTAAGAGCACAGAAAATAAATTAAGACATCATGCCAAACACAGTGTTTCATGCACTGTGATCTCAGCACTTTGGGAGGCTAAGGCGGGCAGATCACCTAAGGTCAGGAGTTCAAGATCAGCCTGGCGAACATGGTGAAACCCCATCTCCACCAAAAATACAAAAATTAGCAGGGCATGGTTGTGCACACTTGTAGTCCCACTTACTCAGAAGGCTGAGGCAGGAGAATTGCTTGAAGCCGAGACAGAAGTTGCAGTGAGCTGAGATGGCACCACTGCACTCCAGCCTGGGCAACAGAGAGAGACTCGATCTCAGAAAAAATAAATAAACAAATAAATAAAAATTAAGGCATGATCCTGTCATTCATTCATTCATTCAATGGATATTTGTTAAATGCCTACTCTGTGCCAGCCCTGAATGCAAATAACACTTGACTTCCAGACAAAAGACCTAGATGTAAGACTGGCTTTGTTATTTAGTAGCTGTGCGGCCTCTCTTTGCCTCATTTTCTTTGCCTGCACAGTAGCAATAGTAATAAAACTGACCTCACAGGTTAGTCTAGATATGAAAAGATAAAACACAGCCCCCAGCTTGTAGGAGGCTGCAGAAACTCCATGGTGACATCTGGCTCAAACCCAGACTCAACAAATACACTTCTCAATATTTGCCACATCAGAACACGTGATTGCTATTGCTTTGGGGCTATAAAATTAGGGGTGCTAAAAAAAATCAGAGGTGGTGAAATACAAAGTAAGATACAAAGTAGGGAAGACAATGGCAACATGTTTAGGCACAGAGAATTAGAGAGCCAAAAGGAACCTCAGGGCTGGTCCAAGGCTCTCACTTTTCTTGTAAGGAGACAGTACAGGCTTTGAAGACAAAAAGCTTTGGGTTTTCTTTTTTATTTATTTATTTATTTTGGAGACAGAGTGTAGCTCTGTTGCCCAGACTAGAGTGCAATGGCAGTTTCGGCTCACTGCAGCCTCCGCCTCCCGGGTTCAAGTGATTCTCCTGCCTCAGCCTCCCGAGTAGCTGAGATTACAGGCATGTGCCACCACGTCTGGCTCGTTTTTGTGTTTTTAGTAAAGACGAGGTTTCACCATGTTGGCCAGGCTGGTCTTGAACTCTTGAACTCAGGTGATCCGCCCACCTCAGCCTCCCAAAGTAGGGCCTTGGGTTCTAATCCTAGCTCCCACACTTTCTAGTTGTGTGACTTTGTGTCCAGGACAACCCCTTTAGCCTCATTATGTCATTTAATGGGAATAATCACGACTACAACACAATTGTTGTGTGGATTCAGTAAAACAGAGCATGAAAATTTGGAATGTAGTAAGCTAATAGTAAATGACATATTCTTTTTAGTATTTAGCTGTTTTTGAAATATTTTTGTTTTCTGGGATATTTTTATGGCTGGGAGAGGCTGGGGTGAGTTACATGGTAGTCGAAGAGAGAAAGATTGGAGTCCGGAGTAAAGACTGGTACAGAAAGAAGGTGCCAGATCGAGTTCTGTTCCTTTTTCTGCTGGGAATTCTGACAAATCCAGGGATAAGAATGGTATAGAAACTGAGTCATAACTCTGCTGTAAGACTCTGCTATATTCTATGAGAAATAGAGTCAGCTTTACCAGGAGAGTATCCGTAATCTAAGCTAGTGGAGAAACTACAGCCAAGAAAAGCTGTGCTCTCCAGAGACAGGGAGCTGGTTATTGATGGAGCTGGAGTTCACGTGCACATCTTTTCAGGATACCAAGCTTTGTACAATCCATTTATTCATTCATTCAAAAATAAATAACGGCCACCACCCCAGTGCGAGAGTCATGATCATGCGGTAATATACAAAACTCTGCTTACCAGAAATGTACAATAGCAAGCAATGACCTCAATGAAAATTACCCTAATCTAGAAACCCAAGGAGAGCACATCAGTGCTGCCTCTCCCTATTCATTATCCACTGTGGATTTCACACCAATCAGAAAAGATGCGGATGCTGGGAGAACACTGAGAAGCTAGGAGCAGCAATCTCTGCCAGCCACTTGTGACTTCCTGTTCTGTCTACTGTGCTTTGGGGAGGGACTTTCCTAGGTGGTATGCTAACCTATATTTTTCAAACAATTAGATTGTCTTCAAACCGAAACCTGCCAAAACAGAAGAAACATTTTAACAAAACCCAGTAAAAGCAGCGTATACCTTTTTTTAAAAAATCCACAAATGCAAAAAGGTTTTGGTAAGCTTGAATACTCTACTACCAAATATTGCATCAATTCTGTTGTCTGAGAAATGTTTGAGGCCACACAATAAGAACACCACATCCTAATGAGTAATGAGGGTTAGGTAACAGCAGAGATAAGCAACACCACCCGCAGATTGCATGAAAATGCTAATACCGACTTCTTGGCCACAATGTGAAATAAAAAGAAAGAACAAAACCTCCAAGTATTACTCCCAATTGTTGCAGAAAACCATGCTTGGTTTGACGTGAGTGTTGATGACACTTTTTCTAATTGCTCTTTGTTTGAAAGAGCACTTTTTTTTCATTCACAAATCAGAGTGTTTAACAAGAACCTTAGGAAAGTTGATTGAATGAGAACAGAAACCACGGCTCGTGGACGATGGAACAAAAATCCTGGGAAAGGAAAAATCCTACAGTCCTCCTCATTCAACTGTGACACAATTTCACAATGGAAAGTTCTTCAATATGTCTAAGTTGAAACTCCCTTGCTGAGACATGACGGGGACAGCTCTTCAGGAGAGTAAGTGAAGATTGAAAGCATGGACTCCCTGAAGCAATGTTCCCCTAACTCCCCTCCTCAGAACACTGGTGACTTAAGATAATAATAATAACAATGAATTCCCTTGAACCCAAAATAAAACTTGGAAAGAAAAAAAAAGAAAGCAGAGGGATAGATGAAGATAGGAACAGAGTAAAATATGCTATTTATATAAAATATTTGTTCCCAGTCAGTAGCTTATCTTTTCATTTTCTCAAAGATGTCTTTTGGGGAAAAATTTTTGATTTTAGTAAAATGTTATTTTCTTTTATGGTTGATGTCTTTGCATTCTATTTAATAAACCTTTGCCTTTAACCCCCCCCTCAAAAAATAATAATCATAATGAGTTTGTGGGGGAAGGATTAACTATAATTAAATGAATTATAATTAAACGAGTTAAGTAAATACTATATTCCCACCTTAAAAGTTTGAAATGTACTATTAGCATATTAAAATTTTTCAGAAGTCCAGTAGTAATGATATCCACATGGCTTTGTTTATAAGCAGGGTCCTTCCCCCACCCCCATCCCCAGACATTTGTTGTTAGTTCTTGAACTTTCACCGCAAAATGCACATTGGGAGATGGTGCTTAAATCCCCAAGCCAATATCTTTATTTTATGATTAAGGAACTTAGAAAGACTGTAACTTGCAAACGTTTTGTATGGAAAAGTTATCAACCCCTCCTGAACAAAAATGTCAACTTTTTTTGTGCTTTGAAATCGCAAGTCAATTCCCTTTTGCAGGGAAGAAGTCTCCCATTTTGCGTACTTGTCCCTAAAACACAGGAGCTGCTTAAAAATAATTCGCCTACACTGGAAGCCTGTGATCCCAGCTTAAACCTAGGCCCATCTCAGATCACCCCCTTCAATCAGCCAGTGCCTGGTTGTGTAAGCTGGTGTGTGATTCCACCATTTACATACACTGGGTAGGTGTGAAGAGGCCTGGCACACAGCCATGTCAAGGCTAAAAGGAGCTGAGAGATCATCAGCCCTGATGCCTTCACTTTACAGCAATAAGGGAACTGTGGCCTCAAGAGGGAAGTTGGCATCCCCTAAAAGATAGTTCATTCAAAGCCAAGCCAAGACTTACCTGAATCTCTCCTGATTGCCTCTCCCTGCTCCTCCGCATTCACCTTCCCCAGGGTTACACAAACCTGCTCCCTGACCTGCAGACTAGAAAACTGGACTCGGCGGCAGAAGCACTTGCTTACCTAAGAGTATGCAGGACGCAGTTTACTGTGAACGCTGAGTTGCTTTATTCTAAGTGCAAAGGTGAAATGATTTCCACTCCTAACAGTTCCGGAAGAATAATGGGAGCATGGAGAAACACTGTCTTCACCGATGCCCCAACTCAGTCTTCTCTGTACGGATCCATCGAGTTCCAGGTAACTCTCCTGCGATGTGCATAAGGTTAAGGATTTAGCTAGAAATGAAAAGGATGTCATTTAAAAGCAAAAGCTAATTGAGTAGGGCAAGCTATGAAGAATTCAATACAAATGTCCTAGGAGCTTCCAGCTCTCTCTGTACGTGGCGGTAGATTTTAGCATTGAAATTTGATTTTTTTTCCACTTTGGGTTTTTGTTTTATAGCCATCACTTGACAAGGATTAGCTCCTTCTCTTCATTCACCTCCCCGGGAGCGTTCAAATAATACTTTGTTCTTGAAAATGAGCATTTTTACTTTTAGCTATTGATTTCAGAGTTCTGTGAACTTTCCCTTGAAGTCATTTCCTCAGACCCCTCTACAAGCCCAGGGACTCTCATCCCTATTCCACATAGGGTCACATTTCAACAGATCTTCTACCCTCCTGGTCCTCCTGGTGCCTGACCCCCAGGAAATAAGGAGCATGTTGCATTGAGATAGCCATTATGTATCTCCACTCACCAGAAACACCATCGCCAGGTGGCAGGGGTACAGGATGACAAGAAAACAATCCCATCTTTCATTTCCCAGCTTCTGTCACCCTCACCCTCCAACCTGAAAACGGACCAGAAAAATCCAGTGAGAAAAGGTTTGAGAGCCTCTGTACCAAGGTGACGAGGAATCCCAAAGTCCCACTGTTGCCTGCCTGGAGAGAAAGGGTTCGAGTGAAAGAGAATAAATCGTATTCACCAAGCAAATCATTCATCTTGACTGTTTAGGGCAATTCCCTTTTGATATTTTTGTTTTCTCTAAGCTTGGCCTAGCCTTTAGAAAAAAAAAAGAACTGTCATTTCTATTCAATTAACTGCTTCCCCTTCTGACTTTAAATCAAGGGCAGTGTCTGTTCAATTTAATTACTTTCCAAGGAGCCTGTATGGTAAAGCAGCCACCACGAACGCAAAAGAGCCATATGGTGCTTTACAAGGCAAGAATTCGATATAATTTAAGGATATTCTCCTAACAGAAAATGCAATAAAGCTGATTTCCCCCCTGCTGTTTTTCTAGCCACTTGACATATAATATGTTTGTAGGTCAAGATTTCAGTCGAACAATTCAAAGCAAGTAAATTGAGGAGAGTGTCATTCACCTATGGAAGGTTTACAGAAGGGAATCACTGAAGGCCTTGCTGTCCCAGCTGTTCTGATTCTGCGTAAAAAGTGACCTTTTTATTTAAGGAGGGTGCTTATTTTTATTATGTACATGCGCAAAATTTTCAGATGTAATGGCATTAATAATTGCTTCACTTTTACACTGTTGGTGGGAATGTAAATTAGTTTAACCATTGTGGAAGACGATGTGGTGATTCCTCAAAGATCTAGAACCAGAAATACCATTGGATCCAGCAATCCCATTACTGGGTATATACCCAAAGGAATAGAAATCACTCTATTACAAAGACACATGCATGCATATGTATCTTTATGCAGATATTCACAATAGGAAAGACATGGAATCAATCCAAATGCCCATCAACAACAGACTGGATAAAGAAAATGGGGCACATATACACCATGGAATACTATGCAGTCATAAAAAGGAATAAGATCATATCCTTTGTAGGGACATGGATAAAGCTGGAAGCCAGTATCCTCAGCAAACTAACACAAGAACAGAAAACCAAACACCGCATGTTCTCACCTATAAGT